>NW_024962250.1:6861044-7080476 GCF_019238085.1 Lagopus leucura
CCCGAGCGGCGGCGGCCGCCGCCGCTCGGGGGGCGGCTGAGGGAGGCGGCGCGGCGCGGCTCCGGCAGAGTTTGGTGCCCTACTTCACTCTACTTTAGTTTCACTCACTTCACATCCGGGCTTTTTCCCTAGGCAATGGGTGCCGCAGCACAGCCCGTTCCTTAGGCAAAGGGAAATAAATTCGCCGCACCGACGCGTCAAGTAGTCCCCCTCGGGAGGAGGCGGCGCGGCCGCCCCCGCCGGCACGGAGGCGAGGGGACGGCAGGGGCGCTCCGGGAGCGGCGGGGGGGCTCCGAGGGCGGCGGGCCGGACCCCCCCGGCGCGGGGCGGGGGCGGGCGGGGACGCGCTCGGCGGCGCGTCGGGAGCGCGCGTCAGGCAGGCAGGGAGGCCGTCGGCGGAGGGATCCGTCGGCGCGGTGCTGCGGCCGGGCCGGGTGAATGGGATTGAAGAAGAGTTCAGCTTCGCGGCTTGTTTTTGTGTCACAGTTTCTCTCCTCCTGCGCCTCGCCGGCTCCGTGCCTCCCGCCCCGCCCGCCCCCTCCTCCCCGCCGCAGGAGGAGCCCCCCGCGGACAGGGGGAAGGAACAGGACCCCACGGAGGCGAGAGCGAGCGAAGAGGAGGAGGAGGAGAAGGGAGCAACCTACCATCTTCCACTCCCCGCTTAGCTTAAAGAAAGTGAGAGGAGGAGAGAGAGAGAGGCGCCCGGAAGAGGGGCACAGGGAGGCCCGGAGGAGCGGCGGCCCCAGCACCCTCCCCCTATGAAGAAGAGTCCTCCCCCTCGCAGCCAGGTCCTGCCAGGGGGCCCGCCGCCGCCGCACCGCCGCCAGCAGGGTGTAGTATCCCGCCTTCCTCCTCTCCTCCTCCTCCTCCTCCTCCTCCTCCCTGCCCCCCCCCCGACCCCGCCGCCCCCCGCCCCGCGCCCAACTTGCGCCGCAACTTCGCCGCCGCCCCCGGCCCCTCCCCGGGGAGGTGTGTGTGTGTGTGTCTGTGTGTCTGTCTGTCTGTGTGGTTGTGGGGGTGGGGGGGGGGGGGTGCAGCGTCCCGGGGCGCTGCGGCCCCCGGGGCCCCGCCAGAAGTTTGCGGGCGGGGCGAGGAGGAGGAGGGGGACGCGGGGCCGAGGGAGGTGGCGGCCGGGCGGGGGGAGGAGCGGGCCGGGATGACACCGCGCCGGGCCCCCGCGGGAACGAGGGGCTGCGGGCCCGCTCCCTCTGGCCGGGCCCAGCGCCGCGATGCTGCCGGGGAAGTTTGGTGCCGGGCTGGGGGACGATGCCGCTCGCTCTCGGTGATTGATCGTTCGTAGTAAACCCGCTGCCGCAGGCTTTTTTTATTATTTTTTATTTTTATTTTTTTTATTTTTTATTTTTTTTTAATTCTAGTCCTTCCTTCCTCCACCTTCTTTTCATTCGTCTTTGTGGCCCGAGCAGCGGCCGGGAGAATTCCGCTTCTTCTGCAAGTTGTACTCCGCCGGCCGCTGCCCCCGCCCCGGGCCGCCCGCAGCGACGCTCCGCTCCCGGCCCGCGCCGTGCCCCGTCCTCATCGCTGCCGTCCCTGCCCTCCTCCGTGCGTAGGTGGAGCGGCCCTGTGTGGGACTCTGCCATTTGGTGTGTTGGTCGTGTGCATGCTCCTTTCTTCGCTCGTCTCCGCGGTGGTGTTTTCCTTTTTCCCCGCTGTTGTTTTTCTTCCCTTCCTCTCCATTATTCGGAGCTCCGCCGTCGGGCGAGCCGCTTCGCGGCCGCAGTTCCATGCCGGGGCGGGACGGCGCACCTGGGCGCGGGGTGGGTTTGCGGCGGCCGGGTGCGTGAGGTTCTCCCTTCAACTTCTTCTCAAGTGTCAAAAAATGAGGCCGGGAGAAGATGAGCTTCAATATGGAGAGGTTTCCAAGTTCCTAATTCTTGGGGGTGGAGGAAAGAGTGCCATTGGAGAGTGGCTTTTGTTTTCGATTGGTGAACAAATGTCATCGCATTTTGGTCACGTGCTGTAACATTCTTTGTTCGGCTATCAAAGTATGGTATCTACTACACCTGTTCCCACTTTTTAATTGCATGTAACGGTGACTGCCCGCAGACCTGCGGAGAGGCACGTGTCCCTCCCCGCTCCCTTCCTTCCCTCTGCGTGCTGTTTGGGCCTGAGTACCAGCTCCACCATCAACTTTTCTCTGCTATGGGAGGGCTGCATGGACAGGCCGTTGGCGCAGCACCTGCGCGCCAGAGTGCTGCACGGGATGCCGGACAGGGGCAGGCACACACCTGGGCCCGTGGTGTTAGCTTTGCTGGAGTTGCTGTTGCCTGCTGTCAGGGCAGGGGGTGGACAGCCGTGTGCACCACAGGAGGTAACGGGGGCTTGTCATCCTTAGCTGTGTCCTCAGGTGTCAGAAATAAGGGCCGGAGCTGTCTTGTTTACTTTTTGTTTCTGCCTTGTGGCTGTGCTTGCCTGTGACAAGAAGGACGCCTTGCTTCTCACATTGGGCTCCTCCGTGCCTGCCTGGTGTGCGTGGAGCAGGGAAGTGCTGGGCTTTGATGGGGAGAGGCTTGTTTGGAGCTTAATTGGTGCAGGTAGTAGCATTTTTGTGAAAGCCTTGGAAGACTAGGACTGTGATGCCTTTATACCCAGTTAACATGTAACGCTGAAACTTCTATGTTGAGTTTGTTGATGCCTGTTCATATAGCTCTGTAGTTTGTATCCAAACATTGACACTAAGTTCCTAGTAAGACCCGGCTCTTAAACAATCAAAAAGTTCTTAGAACCACCCATGTTAGCTGGAGAAGTTGGTTATCACGCATTAGTAGAAAGATCACAGGGTTTGGGGATTCTGTTTGCATCTGGCATGTTGCATGACAGTTCAGTGGAACTATTTCTTTGAAGGTTTGTTTTTTTTAATTACTGTTTTTAATAAGGAATTCTGTTGCTCAGTAAACGAGACTTTAAATCTGTGTTTGGGGGTGAAAACGAAATGGATTGTGCTTCTTATGTTTTTAAACCTTACAGCCTAACTGTGGTAGACACATTAGATTGTTGTCTGGTAGTTCTTATCATCCAGAAGTTTGGGCTGATACGGAATGAGCATTAAGCAGTGTCCGGATCCTGTGCTGTGTGTGGGACGTCCCTCGGAGGCCTGGAGAGCTGCTTGCCCACAGCAGCAGGAAGGCGCTCACTCAGCACCTGCTGCCAGTGCTGCCCACCCTGCCCCCGGTGTCTGGCCGTGCTGAGCCAGGCAGCTTGGAAGTGGGGTCGGGCTGGGGAGGGGCCTTGGCAGTGCCTGTGGGCTGTAGTTCAGAGTGCCACATCAAGGAATATATATACATTTTTTTCTTTGGGATTATGTTGCTATTATTCATCTGAAGATTTCTATCTGAAAGCTTTTAATCTCTGCTCTTTTTGTGCATCGTGGTCTGGATTTGTTGTGAGGTGGGAGGAGGCATCAGAAGAGGAGGGTTGTTTTCTTCCTGTAGGGAATGAAAATAGAAAACTTCCCTTCGGAGAACTTAAATAGAGAAAAAGAAGGGAGCTGTGAAATTTCTGCAGTTCAAAGAAAAATACGGATGTGTTTTTCCAGCTCCAACAGTAAGATCTCTGCCTTTGGTTTAGGTTTTGTGAAGCTCTGTTCACCTGAGGCCGCTCGGCTTCAGCTGCGCTTCAACTCATTGGGCCTAAAGAGTTCTTACTGCAACTTGGCTGTTTTTAGAGATGAGCTTTTGCCTGTGCGCCTGTTCAACTTTGCTGTAGAAATTCTAATAAAAAAAATCCTCCGACTGGATCTGTGCAGCCGATAAGAATTTTTTAAGCTTTTTTTTTTTTCCTTGGGAAAATAAGAAGTATTTTAGTAGCGCTTCAGAAATTGGGAGTGCAGCTGGAACACTGCAAAGTGAGCGCGGCTATGGCCCAGGCTGTTGGTGCAGTTTGTTTATAATAGTTATAATTGCATATGAATGTGGTGTAACTCCTCAGTTCCTTAGCACTTTGTAGAGGCAGGGTGAAGCTTGTGCAGTGAAGTGGACCGGTCCTGTGGGGATTTGTTTATAAGGGAGATTTCTCTTTCAGCTCCACACCGTCTGTACAGACCTTGAAGGACTATCTTGTTTCTTATGTTAGGGGCGCTTGGCGTGCGGTACAGAAACTCAAGATGAACGTCACGTGAGAAACATATGTTGGTGCTTTAACCTTTTTACTGTTGTTTCGGTTTTGTTGCTGCTTGGTTTTGTTTAAAATCATCCAGAAAGGCCTTCACGGCCTTGCAGGGCTTTGCTTTTTGAAGGGGGCATTGTGGGCAATTCGAGCTGGTCTACAGCCTGGCCTTTAGGAGGGGCTCCTCATGCAGAAGAGCAGTGCTAAAAACCTATTATCAAGCTTGTAACAGTATTTCTTTACTGTCCCCTTCACCCTTTATGCTCACAACTGTGCGGTCACATGCGTGGCTGTGTGCTGGAAGTGTAAGGCTCCACAAAGGCCTGGTTCCTGCATGTTCATGAATTGCCCTTGTTCAATTACTTTGTGCCAGAAAGCAGCTCACATCCTGCTTCTGATGTATTTTAACTACACAAAGGTTACTTGGGAGCAAGCTGTGTACTGGGAAGGTGGGGCAGTGCGCAGGCGGTGCGGGGTGCCGCTGGGGAGAGGGGTAAGGGATGTACCTGCAAGTAGAGGGTGAGCTGAAGGATAGTTTTTATAGGTATCCTACATTAATATTTCATGTTCAGCACAGCGCAACACCGATGTCTGGCTTGTGCCGGTGATAGAAAGATGCGTTATGCAGGCAAAAAAAAAAAAAGAAGTTTATTTACAGCTGGGGGGAAACTGTGTGTTTACTTTCTTATTACAAACACAGTGTCGCTGCAAAGGGGGAAAAAAAATAAAAACCCCACAGAACCTGCATGTTTCTGAGCTGTAAATAATGCATGGCTCCTGGACCTTCCTTACTGTTAAAATTGGTAAAGTATGTTTTTAAGTTGCTTGACTCTACTTTTATGTTAAAACTTTGCAAAAGCGGGGTGCCAAGTGCAGGTATAGATGGCTGCAAAATGTACAAAGAAGTCAGTTATTTTTAGAAATGTTTAGCACTGAGGAAAGGCGTGCTTGTGTAACAATCAGGCTTTAGAGTTGCACTCACCTGTTTTCAAAATAATCTTTAAATCTGTAGAAAGCTCAGAAAGATCCGTTCCTTTGGACTGGGCTGAGTGCTGTGCCTGCTCCCTAACAAAGCTGCAACTTTGCCACCGACCCTTTTGTTTTAACACTTTGATCGTCCTGGGCTTTTGAGGGGAAAAAATGCGCTCCTTGGTCTAGGTTTCTCTGCAGAATTTATTTTGTATTGTGCTGTTTACATGGCTTTAATATCTCCATAGGAATTATCAAGTACCCTGTGCCTTAAAAGCTCTGTGCCGAGGTGGTTTGACCTATTGAACGCTCCTTCTTACCTGAGGTTTCTTGTTCATTGTCACTGCAAACGCTCTCTCTTTGATTACAGATTGTGTGCTCAGAGCATCCTGCAAAAAAAAAAAAAAAAGAAAAAAAAGCTAAAAAGAAAAACCCAAAAACCCCACCAGAAAGCAAACATCACCCCAGCCTGCCGCTCGCTGTTAGCGGTGGAATGCATTTCTATGTGGTACATAAGGAGCGAGGCTCTGCGTAGCGTGAGCTGTCTCGTAGGCCGTGTTCACGCCGCTTCTATTTTAATGCCTGATGCCTTAAAACGCGCGTCTTCCGGCTGCTGCCCTTCCCTGACAGCACCGCGCTCCTAGGACAAAAGGCGGTGTTAGCAAGTTCACTTGTGCTGGTTGCCTCTTAAAATGCTGGGCTGTACCGTTGCGTGTGTAATTAGAAATATGTTTTGAAAACACAGCCGGTGTGTTGTCTTGAATGGGAGCACGGAGACGTGGAGGGGAGGGCAGGTTGGGACCTCTGAGGCGGCCTGAGCCCGGCTGGCTTTGGGCCTGCAGGAGGGGAACAGCACCCAGCAGAGAGCTGTGGTCGGGCTGCTGGCTGCGTCTGTGCCTGCGTGACGTTCGCTGTCAGCGCTAGGGAACGTCCCTTCCTTCCCCTGCTCCCCACCAAGCCTGCTGTCCCACCGCAGGTAACTGCGTGTGTCCCAGAGGCTGCAGATAGTTAATGGGAGAGCACCAGTGGTATCCAAGTCAAGATTTAAATTGTTTTAGTGAAACTTCTGAGTAATCGCAATAATTATTTTCTGTTAAGCTGACTGATAGTAACTATGGCAACAGCTGTCTTTGGCCTATGGACAGTATCACTGTATTGACAAAACCCTCAGATGCTTCTGAGGCCTTTTGCCTATGGGGGCGATGCACTAGGACGTCCGTCAGGTGATGGGGATGCTGCCTTCCCCTCGCTGCAGCGCGGGGCCCTCTGCCTGTTTCCCCGGGTGCTGTGCTCCTGCTCGCTAGCTGACAGCACCGCACAGACTGCTCTTCCACAAAGGCTGGTGAAATGTACTGATCCTTAGAGATGGAATTGCAGGGGCATGTTCCTGTTTCTTTACAATGAGAAAAATCCCGAGCTCGGGAGGAGAAGGAGGAAGAAAACAACAAGGAAGACTTGTTCATTTTGAGCACTGGTTGTTTCCTTCCTCACTAAAACCTTCTTAGAGCAGACTGGTAGGGGGAGCTGCCCTTCCCTTTGCTGAAGTACAACGTATTCTTCTCTGAGGCCTACGCTGAGATGCAGCTATTTAGCGTTCAGCTAAGCTCGGCTGCTTCTTGGAAGAGACGTGAGCTTCTGCTTCAGCGTGGCTCAGAAATGGAGGAAGAGAGCATCTCTTTCCAGCTGACTAAATTCTGGACAGGAAGAATGTGCCCCTCACCAAATGTACTTTTCCTATTGATATTCAGAAGAGTGCTCTTTGAAAACAGGCTTTAGCACTAAAAACATAGCAGTCCTGGAAGAAAACGTACCATCTCTACGTGCAGTGAGATTAAAAAGCCATGCTCTGTTCTGCATCCTTGAAAGTAGCTAAACTGCTGATTTCTCAATTGTCGGATAGCTGACGTGTTTATACTGAAGTCTTTGTCTCCTTAACAGCTCCAGCCTGTGAGTGGTAGCTGCTGGCCCTGCTTACCTGCTGGCTCCCCGTCCCTGTGCGGCGCATGTGTTCTGGCCCGCAGAGGTGTGCAATATGGCCTACAGCTGGGCTCTCTGCTGAACACTGCTTGTGCAAACTACAGGTCCCAGTGTGCTGTGCTCCGATGTTATCTGCAGGCTTGTCTGGGTAGCGATGCACCGCTGCATCTTGGGACTTGTAGTTTGCACACACGGGAGCTTGAGGCTTAGGGTGACAGGTGAAATATGCTATAAATCCTAGAAACTGAATCGTCGCTGCCGTGAGCAATCCCTATCAGTTCAGCTGGCTGCTACTGCTGTGCAGCAGCACATACATTTATCCATGAGTCGGCTTCTAGTCAAGTGGTATCTTTAGGGAGAAGCAAGTGATGAAGTCAGTCCTCCAGCTGCACGTGTGTTTTTATACAAAGAGTACCTAAGTAATTGCATGAATCTCTTGTCTCATCTGTGATTGCAAGTACAGTGTTTGATCTTCTGGAAATTTCAAGGTAATGTTGTGGATGGAAACGTGGCAGGAGGAGGCTCCCCTCTGCTACTGGTGCCTTGTTCCTCCTAAAGTGCTGCTTGGTGCTTACAGCGGATTCTGCCACGGGGAGAGGGCATGTGAGCAGCTCTTTGCCTGCCAAGACCTGACTTCACTGTGCGGCTGCTTCAGCTGGAACCATGAGGGCACAGGGAGGCGTGCTGCTTCCCTGCCATGGCAGTTAGTGACATCACTGTTGTCACCACGGGCGCATGGAATCCCCAGTTCCTGTGTTGGCAGGTGAGGCCAGAAGCACGTTGCGGCCAGTGCACTTGTCTCACTGCGCTTCAGCTCTGGCCATTGAGCTTGGATTCACGTGGAGCTCACGTTGAAGAAAGCGAAGCATTTCTGGAAAGGAGATAGAGGAATAGGAGCGTTCAGAAAGGTGGTTTGTTTGTTTGTTTTTGTTGTTGTTTTGTATCCATAAGAATTACTGGTTTTCCTGTTGACTTATGTTGAGTGGGACTTGCTGCAGTTAATGTGGACATTAATAGGATTTCAGTTGTTAGGCCTGTAGCAAGTTTAGTATTTGCTGTGGTCTTGTGTGCCAAGTCTTGGATACTGCAGTTGTCTTAATTTTGAAGTAAACAAGTGCTTAGCTTTAACTCTTGATTCCAATTTATTAGGTCAATTTGTAAGTTCTGAAGTTTGTGGGAAATAATAACCAAAAAAGGCTTATCATTAAGTGCCAAGCAATACCAAATGAGCCTTTTTCATGTTTTTGAAGAGTTTAATTAGAGTTCCAGTCCTGTAAAAGTTCCTGTGTGTTTTACTTTAAGCTGTGCATAAGTCTGAATGTCTAAAATCAGTAGTAGTGCGATCAGGCCCTCCAAACGTTTACAATTGCAAAGTAGCTTCTGTGCATCCACCATAACTAGCTTATATCTAGGTCTGCATGGCAGAATTCTTCTCTGTGAAACTCATGCAACTCCAATCAATATGAATTTAAAGCCTGTACTTCCTTTGTAGTCGTGCGAAAAAAGAAAGTTGACAAAAAAAGCTGCTTTCTCCTTCACCTGTACAAATTTTAAATGTGACAGATATTTAGGTACTGATAGCTTCTTCGAGGCTGGGGATGTATTTTGTCAGCACTGATGGCTTGTATGGGCTGTACTTTGCTGACACCTCTGTTTAAAACAGATGGAAATCAGTGAAATCCATACCCAAAACCTTGCGTGTGCTGTGACAGTTAATAGTGTTTGCTGATGGCAACGTAGTTTTCTGTAAGGATTCGCAGCCGGTGGAGAGCAAGCTGCTGGCAGGTCACACAGTTAGCTAAATAGTTACTATTGGTGTATTGACATAATTAGAATGCTGTTATTGTTGCAGTGCAAGGATGAAAATCCCTTCTCTACTTGGAACCACACAACTGGCAGAAGAAGAAACTGAGATACATCCCTATGTAGTGGAATGGTGATGCATCTTGTCCTTCAAGGATGTAGTACCCTCTGTGCAGAGCCTGTGCCCCTTGTAACGCTGCTGTATCAGGGTATTCGAGATAAGGAATATAGGTAATAGGGATGTACAAAAGCATTTGGTGCATAGCTTACAGAGCAACTCCTCTGTAAGTATCTCTTATCTCATAAGAGCAAACGTGTCCTGATCTGGGAGGAAATTCAGGCCCTGCTGAAGTCAATGGGAAGTCTGCTTTTGGATCAGGAGTGCCATGGGTGACTTCATTTCCTCCCCCCTCTGAAGGTAGTTTCAAAGGGCTGCAGCCCCTAACAGGGTTTGAAGAATCTGGCTTCTGTTTCTGATGTTGCTGCTGGCCCTTGGATCTCACACCAGTTACTTTGTGTGCCTGTGTCTTTGCTGCTCCTTTAAAAAAGTGACTAATACTGAGCTCCTGTAAAGCTTTGTAAGAACGTGGAATGTATTTATTCAGAGCTTTTGCTTAATGTGCTAACACAACAAAATTTTACATGAAAGCCAGAAATTAGTCCTTGACATGTCCGAGGATTTGTCTCTGTCTCTTCTTTTTTGCCAGTATGACCAAAACTGCTCCAGTTGAGGTGATCAGTCTTAAATTTGCATAACCTGATGTGTGATGGATTTTAAAAATCATAATTAAAACCAGACAACAACAAAAGGCACTCAAAAAAGAAAACAACTCCTACACCTCTAAGAACCCTTTTTCATAACCTTGTAGAAGGGCTATGATGTCCTGTGCTAACAATGAAACTTTGGCTAGTTTGGATCAGGCCTTAGCTTACAGTAATTGTCCCTGATAAACTCTTTATCGTGTAAATCTTGTTGCGTGTGCAGTATGAATTTGCTGTGTTAAGGATGCTCTTGTCAGTGACTCTGAGTGGAAAGGATGTGGCAACCCGAGCTTCCTTTGCTACCCTTTCAGATTCTGTTCTGGTCAGGAATACACCGGGAAGGACTAGAACAGTTTTTGCTGTTTCTGGGCATGAGGTAGCTCTCCTTGAGCCAGCTGCAATTCTTTTCCCTCTCCCAAAGGTGAATCCCATCATACCTCTTATTCTTCATTATCAGAAAATCCTGCCGAAACGGCTGGATTTATCACCATGAGACTTATTTCAGAATCAGTCTGTTTCCATTGCCTGCCTGCTTTGATATGTTTCACCAGCTTTGCTTTTCCTTTGAACTTCAGGCTTTAAGTACACGTGGAAATCTCCCCCTTCTCATAATTATTGTGAGTTCTTAATACTGGATGTCAATTTCTTCTAGACTTCAAGCTTGCAATGTACTTGCAGTGTTTTCTCCCAGCTTACTTCTTGCAGGAATGGTAGTTGGCTGTCTGGCTGTTGGCGCAGAGCTCTAATAGGTTGTGCTGTGTTTAACTGAATCACGTGTCTGTTCCTGTGATGATGAGCTGCAAATTTTGCAGCCAGTCAAAATGTGATGCTGTTGGTCTGTTCCATCTAAATGCACGCTCTGGGCTGGTCCCTGGCTGGATGAGCAGTATCCCCTCGGCTGTGGGGTTGATTAGTTCAGTGCAGATCTGTGCCTGCACTAATTAATGTAAGCACCACGAGTTGTTTAGGATTGCTGTTGTCATTGCTACAGAACTGCATGAGTGGGAAGACTGATCTTAGATTTGCTCCTTGCTGGTGTAAGATAAGCATGCCTGATTCCTCAGAACTTTGGACATCCTTTCTGTTTTCTCTTTTCTAACTTAATCTGCCTCCTCTGCCTCTTGGTTTTGTCCCAGACTATTGGTTTTCTGTATGCTGAGTAAATTTTTGGTGTAATGGATGATTACAGCATTGTTCCTGTAAGCTGACTTACTCAAAAGCTTTTAAAAACTTTTACTAAGGAAGTTGATGGATATCTTAAATCCCTGCTTCGCATGTGTGGAAAGTATTACATATGAGGCAAGCCTTTATTTTCTCTCAGGTCCGTCAGACTCCTGTGTCTTCCTCAAGAATTCTTGCATAATGTGGGAAAGGTGATAAAATACTATCCATGCATTTTTTTCCCTACATTTTTGCTGCTTTTCATTTGAAATTTGTTTTAAGCTATGAAACATCCCTTGTGTTGTTTGATATATATACATTTTTTTTCTGTGTTGCTTTTGATGCTGTAATCTTTGGTAGTCCAGACTCATATGGTCTGCTTGGGGATCAGAGGTTGTGTTAGAAGGGGCTTGACGTCATGCAATAAGCTTTCACATATGTTTCTGGTCCTCATATGGCTCCCACACTCCCCCCCAACGTCGTGTAATGACCAGAGTCTAAATAGAGAGAAACCGAGATTCTGAGGGTTTTTTTTTTTTCCCCTCTGTGGGATTTAACAAACAAAAACCCTTAAAACAGCAGGAAGAGGACTATGTGAGGATGAGGTAATGAAAAGAGCACATAAGAATTCTTGTGTGTGTGGAGACAAATGTGTTTAAACATCTTTTCTAGCACAGCAATAGGACTGTTAAAAATCTGGGCACTAAATTTTATGGAAAAGAGTTAGTTCAAAGAAGTTGCAGTAAGAATGGTCACCGCACTGATAGCACAGTAGTTCTGTGATCATGAACGTTGCAAGTGTCAGTCCTGGCAACACGGTTGGAGGCTCTTGGTGCTGCTGTGGTACACGCAGCATTAGTTCAGTACCCTGTGCTGTTCAGCCTCATCTGGCTGTCTGCCCTCTTGCCGTGTGGCTGCTGTCTCCCATCTCCTAGGACAGCTTTGCGGTGGGGCACTCGTGTCTGTGGAACCAGAGGATGCCAGGAGAGCAGGTTAAGGTTATACTGATGCTGATGTGAAGGCATCTGAAAGAGGGGTGTCCCTCAGCAGGACGTTAGTGCCTTCTGCCCTGGGTGAAACCCTGCGGAGATGGCTCCTGGCTCCATGGGAGCAAAAATCACATGAGGGAGGGGGATGATTGACTATGTCAGATTGCTGATCCTTTAGCTTAGAAGGTGCAACCATGCCATGTTCTGTGAAACATTTTCATTCTCCATCAACATTGGGATTTATCTATAAAAGTGGACACAACTGCATGATAGCATTCCCACTCCAAGGAAACAATCAGTTAAAAAACTGTGGCAGTCAGTAAAGCCATATCTTGGACAATGTTTTTAATGTAGCAGAAGTCTACTTTCACTCTATGGGAGTCTTGTACCCAGCCTTTTTTTTCCCCATTGAACACTAATTTTGTACTTGTGTGATTCCATGTTAGATTGGCAGGGATTCTGTGCTGTGTTTACATGATCTATCATGTGTGTGTAAATCTTTTTACTTATATTGAATAATCATGGTTTTGAGAAGAAAAGAACTTCTATTAAGTGTATGATGACTTGAGTCCTTCCTTTCAGATTAGCGACTACCTTCAGTACTCCCACACTGAGTGTGACTATCCCAGCTACAAATACCATTCTCCAAATGCTACAGTTCACATTTGTGAGCTTATGAGGGGAAGAAAAAACAGAAGGCTTCTAAGGGGTGAGAATGGAGAACGTAAAAGGGAAAGGGGAGGCAAGATTTGATACCTGTGCCTGTAGTATGTACAGGGAGCAGCAAGTGTCAGCTGACTGGAATGTAGGGGAAGGAAGACGAGAGCACATCAGTGTAATAATTTTGGAGTGCTTCCTGTTGACTTGTTAATACTGCATGGTATTTGGCCCAGGCGATCCGTTGTTGTGAATCAGCACAGTTTATTCACTGGAGTATAGGTGTGCCTGTCGTTATTTGAGAATCTGCTTCACTTGAAAGATAACAGGTCAGTCTGGTGAATATTATCATTGCTGTGTTTCAGATTAGACGCTGAGGCAGAAATGAGTTCATTTATTCTGCTTTGCTATGTGTTTGTTGAAGGCTTTAACCCAGAAGCAGAGGCCTTCCCTCTTGCGTTTAATTCAGGAAACTGCCCACTTCCTTCAAGTCCTGACTGTTGCTGCAGCACAAACAGAAACAAGCTTAAAGGCAATCTACTGATCATGTATGGGTGGTGTACAAATAAGCAGTGCTTGCCCCAGAGGAGGTGAGACTCTTATAAAACAGATCATACAAAATATGGAAGGTACTTTTGTTTTTGAAGTTTGGGATATATTCTCATACTAGGTTATCTTGGATTGAAGGAAAAGTAGGCGTTTGAATAAGAAATGGAGACCTTATGGTGCATAGGGGAGATTATGATTAATAGATGAGAATTTGAAATCCTATGGGAGTGTGGAGTTGCATAGATAAGGCCCGCTGCCCAGAAAGAGGCAGAATTAAGTTCTGCAGGGCTTGAAAAAATATCAAAAGGTGGTGGTGGTTGTTGCTCCTGGATCATTTATTTATTTATTTATTGGTCCCCCTTTCTGGCTCTCCCTTAGGCAATAGTAGAATTAGCCCCCCAAAAAATTGCAAATTCCCATGCAAGTGTGGTTATGTTTCTACAGATACCGTTACATATTCTTAATGCACCCAGAGGGTCAGAGTTAAGGTTGGTACTTGCATTTACTGAACTGAAACATCTCCAGGATGCACTTTGCCTATGATCAGTGTGTGAATGCTTCCGTTATCTCCTGTGCATGATAATATCACTATGTTTCTGTATCGTGTTTTATGAGTCTGGGACAAAGGACTTAACGTAGTCAGTTGCATGAAGCAGTTCAATGCACAGCAAAAATAACCAGGTTCAGTGTTGAAGTCTTAGCTGCTTGGTAAACTATTCAGTACGTAGCTGATGTGAGCAGAATTCTACAGCTGTCCCATGTGAGCACTGCTGAGAGTCAGGTATCTTGCTCCATGAATCTGGACAACCCGCTTTTCCAAGTGGAGAATCAGCAGCATCGGCAATGCTCAGATTTCAGCATTTATCCCAGCCGCTGGGTCCAGCTCTGCTTCCACTGACTCTTCTGGTGCTGCTCAAAGAAGTTAGATTCCAATGCAAACATGAGAGATCCGGCTCCCTTTCTGTTATATACCTCAGCATCTAGAGTAAAGCAGCTCGCTGGAAGGCGTGAGTCTGGTGTTTCAGACTTCATGGGATTGATAGCGTTAGGCTTTGGTGTGGTGTTCAGTAATAATCATTCAAATTTGTGTCTCTTATTCTGAAGCGTCTCCAGGTATGACCCCAAATTTCACATAAGCTGTACTGCTTGTGGTATCTGCCAGCGTCTTAGGGTATTTGTAGAGAACAGGAACTCTGATGTGTGCTCTTCCAATGTCTTGTTAGTCATTCGTGTTTTGAGGCGCTGGTTCTGCATAAGCCTTGGGTTGACGTTCAGCAGTAAACTGTTTTAGTAGTCTCTTACTGAAGTGTTTTTATGTTGTGACATCTCAACTCTGTAACTGTGGAGACAGTTTCAAGGCCAAATACAAGGCAACTTGAGTAACTGCCGTGTCTCATTCATTACTGTACAATGTGAATTCTGTGAAGTAAATTCTTTGTTTTTTGCTGATCTCTTGAGTTGTAGATTGAAACTTCTCAGAGTATCTTCTTGTGTTAACACTTTAGTGACCGGCACACTGCTTCAGTTAATTTGTGTGCTGTTAATCCCATCGACATCAGCACTGCTTAATGAAATAATGTTTCCAAAATAATCTTCAGAGATATTGCCTTGACATTAAAGGCCTGAGATCTGCAGGGTTTGTGTTAGCTGGTGCTGCATTTTTACAGAGAGAAAGCTTTGAATTCTTGTTCTCAGTGTTGCCAAAGAAAGCAGCCTGCTTTGTGTGCATGCCTCAGAGAAACATGAAGTAGAAGAACATGAGAGCAGTGTAAGGGTGGAAAGGTCAGTTTGCATCATGGCTACGACCAGTTGCTTGGAATGGCAGCACGTGGGTGTAAGTCTGGAGACATCCATGCAGTTGTCCACTTCTTCCTTCGTCTCCAAACAGCCTAATGTGGGAAGAGAAGATGCCTTAAATTTATCACCTGTATTTTGGAGTGGATCTGAATCAACTGGATGTTCCTAAATACTAGTTGTAGTGTCACCTGACCTTGGACTTAGGAGGAGAGCTAGAGGATAAATGTTTGCTTTTATTATTCAGGACATTTGGAAGTTCGCTTGGTACTACTGGGAATTCTTACACCTTGGTGCTCAGTGAGGGATGTGACAATTCAGAAGAAAAGTTACTCATCCAGGTTCTGCATCTGGAAGACAGATCATGCATCTGTGACAGGCTTTACTGATGGGTTGGAGAGATTTTGTCCCATGAATTATCAGTGGAAGCGCCAAAATGTGAATAAGTTCAGTAGAAACACATGCTAGGATTAAATCCTCCTTCAGTTCTCTTGGGGATGCCAGAAATTCGACCTGAAATGTTCAGCCTATGACAATGCAAAGTACAAGAACGGCTAGTAAATCTGAGGTTCCCAACTACAAATAAGAGGGGCAGTTTCTTTGAGTTGTTGGTTTGTAGTGCTGCTTGTTGCCTGTGTAGTTGGCGCAAATGATCTTTGGGATGACAAGGGCATTATTTTGCTGATTCCTCCTTCACAGCAGGACCAGCTCCAGTGCCATTACTGGCTGAGGTAACAACCCTCTCTCCCTGAAGAAAACAAACAAAAAGCAAAACCAAATGGATGCAAACAACAACAACAAAAAAAGCAAAACACCCAACTTGTGGTCCCATTAGCAGAAGGTTATTTAAATAGAATGGTACTACCCACTATGTAAAACAAAGACACAACATAGAGCAGCTTTTATTTTATGTTTTTGCATAACCTAAAGAAATCTTTCATGTAAACTGGATCATGATCAGCTCTCTCACTGGTGTAGCTGAGCAGTAATTTTATTCAGGCTTTGTTTGTGTCTTTGTGAAACTGATCACAAAGCTTCTGTTTTTTCTTATGTGTTTTGTTTTGTTTTTTTTTTAACGTGATACTTGCTTGTTCCGGATAAAGATGATAAGCTTATTGGGCACATCCATCTTCATCTTGCTGCCTGCAGCAATACTCAGAGGTGGCATATATGGGACGCTTGCTTTGTTTTCCAGACCCTTAGTAATTTGGGCTCTAGAAAATGGAAGTTCTGTGGCAAGATTTGCAGACAGAGACCTGCTTGTTCATCCTGCACGGCTCTCAGCTTGGCTATCTTCTAAAGCTCATCTGTCAGAAGAGGAGGAGGCTGACAGTGATGAGAAGGCAGACGTTCCCCAAATTGTTTAGGCAGTGCTTTCTAGCAGAATTTGAGGTACTTTCTATCAGAATTCTATTCCGTATTTGTCCTGGGCCTCAGCTTGGGGTGATGCGTTTCCTTTAGCTGGATTTCCGTGTTAAAAAAGAGAGCATCCAGTCCTGCTCCAGGGTCAGGCAGGACTGATGACTTCGGCAAGTTTCGTTTTCTTGGAGAGGAGTCAGGCATTCATCTACGTGTTCCCTTGGAATCCATTGGGTCAGGAGATCTTCAGTCAGCTGAGAAGAGGCCAAATCGCTGCCAGCCTTAAATGGGTCCTGGCAATTTTTCCAGCAACCGTCCATGGTTTGTTTAGTGCTGCGTTCTGGCTTTCTGGGCCTTCCTTCGTTAAGGGACTAACTGCCTGAATCTCCTTGGGCTGACATCCTGGTTGGTGAGGGATTTCTAGGAGATTTATCAGTAAAATGGACTACGTAATAAAAAATAATAATATATATATATATATTCAAGGATGTGGCTTTTTTATGTCTTTTACTGATGCATTATATCACGCACTAGGCATAAAACAGTTTGGTTTCTGCTTCAGAGGTTGCAATTTCTGTTTTCAGTGTTACGTGCTTGAATTATAGCCTGGTTTATTTACCAAAAGAACCAACCTCCAAAGCAACCCAAGACACGCTGGTACGGCTGCTCAATGTGATTATATGTAAGAACGAACATGCTGCAGAGGACCAAATGTCCATCTCATCCAGCATCTTGCCTTTATCAGCGGCCAGCAGCAGCAGCTGACTGAACAGCATAGGAAACGGAGGAAGGCTGTCAGCTGCTGAAATATTAACGGAGTAAATTTGTGACAGACACTTGTTCAGCCACTGCCTGAGATGGAAACTGTGTTTGGGCAGCTACACCGAGAACAGCAACTTCAAACTAATTATAAGTGAACTTGATGGCTTTTTGGACTCATTTATATTTGTTGCTCCCAGTGCTCCACAGCAGCAAGCTCCAGGCAGTTTCACCACATTTCCTGTGTGTGGGGCTGGTTGATGTTGAGGGAGCCAGTCCCACTCAGCAACGTGCTCTCCGGTTGTCGTTGCTCTCCATGCCACTGTAACTCCGTTTTGAGGTGGAGTGTCCAGAGGTACAGATAGCACGCATCACAGCAAATTGTTCCCTGTTTTGTTCTTAGCTGTGTTTCTCATAAATGCTGAGATATTTTTTTTTCCTGACTTTCTGCTGCTGGGAGCTGAACTTTGCTTGCAACAATCTCAAGATCTTTCTCCTGAGTAGTATAGTTAAGGCTCCTTGTGTATTTATAGCTAGGGTTATTTTTTCCCTCTGTTACTCTGTACTTGTCAATGCAGGATAATAAAATGACAAAATAAATTATTTGGTACCATCAGATCTGCTATAACTCTGAAGTTTTTCTTTCATTCTAACTTTGTGCAGTAATGGGAATTGTCATAATGCCCTCACCCTCTGCTTTTGCCAGATTAGTCACAAATACACTCACAGGCTTAGTGCGATCCTTGCCACGGTACCTCTCCTGCTGTATGACTGTTCAGTGTTCTGTTTTCAGTCTTTTAGTATATTCTTTAAGAGGAGAAGGTACCCTCATGGATTTTGCCTTAAGGTGATGTGAAGTGTACAAATTGGTTCACCTTTCCCTTTTAGATGCAACGTGTGTTGTACGAACTCTCCGCTGGTCCAGATGTATGTATTGCAGTGCCCCTTTTCCTTTGCTTTGAAGTTGGATATCCAGGAGCTTTGTATCATTAAGTCTCAGCCTGCTATATTCTCCAATCAACACCTAGGAGACAGCATTCTCTAGAGATGGGATTTCTGTGCACCATAGTTTTAATGGCTGCTGCTTTGTAAGCTTGGTGTTATGACTTGCATTACGTCCTGTAGGTAGCATCATCCCTGCATCTCTTTTTCAGTTCTTTCCTCGTTGTCTTGTATTTTTAACTCAGTCTGTTGTGTTTTTGTTATGACCAGCTGTAAGTTTAGTTTTTGAATAAGCATCAAGAATCCACTGCCTATCTCTCCTATGGTTTTCTCAGTAGGATTTTTGTAGCTTTCTCTGAAACTCTGATTTTAAAGCCAAAACTTCTCACTCACTCGACACTGATCTCGAATAGGGAATGTTATTGGTTTTAAAGCAGTTTGGCTGTCAGGTGAATAGCAGGTTTTAAATCTCATAGGTTTAATCCTTGTTTAGCAAAAACACCCCAGTGTGATTTCTGGGGGGTTTTTTTGTATTAAGGAGTCACATTTTTTGTGAAGTGTGTGAGCAGACGTTTTCAGGGAAGAAGTATTTCTGGAAAGTAACGCTTCTTTGATTACTGTGTTTCTAAATGTGAATTTACTTTTCTCCTGCTGCTATAGGAATTGGCTGGGGAATGTTGTAGTTAGGCTGACAGTGTAGTATGTGTGTCCTTTCTTACCATGTCAGAGAAGCTGGAAGAAGGGCTGAGACAGACACTTGTGTCCAGAAGACTGCTAGCCTGGAGGGCAAGATGACTGATGCTTCGTGTATGAACATGCAGATGCGACATCCACGCTGTAACGCTTTCTCCGCTGCAGGAAAATTGCATCCTTCAGCCTTGCTCGCAGTCCCACAGCTCTGCACACATTTGTAGACATCAAAGTGGTTTATTAGATTATTGTTGGAGGAGTCAACCCCCTCTCAGCTTCTTTCAATTTGTGCATTTAGTAATTTGAATTGCAATCTTACATTATTATAGTCAGAAGCTCATAGCAGTTTGTGCTGTTGTGTGGATGCATACTTGCAGTGCTTGGCAAGTTGTAGGAAGATGGTTTTTTTTTTTTTGGTAGGTTAGTATTAATCTGCTGTGGAATTTGAGCAGTCTGTAGTGTACTGTGTGACTGCAGTGGGAAGCTAATAGCTGCAGAAAGTTCAATTCATAAAAATGATTGGTATCTTGCCTGCTTGTGTAAGAACTTGAATGCAAGTTTTGGAAAAGTGGAACTCATTATTTTAGATGTTTATGAATGGGAAACTTAAGTGATGTTTTTCTGTTGTTTTTGTAATCTAAGCAACAGAAGCTTGCTTGGGTTTCTGCCTCAGCAAACCATTATTTGTTGTATTAATGAACTTTAGACACTGCTAAAACATATGGAACCGGGAATTAATCCTTCTGTTATTGTAAGGCAGGTATTACTATTAACAGAGTGTTTTTATTTGGAAGATGAAGTGCTGTAAGCATCTCGACAGAGACTCTTCTAATGAACTGGGTTCTGAAACTAGCAACACGTGCTACTGCTGAGCCACAGCCCTTTTGTCTGTTCACTGAAAACACCATCCTAGTCTCTTTAAGGGGAAGGGGAAAAGAAGTACTTCCTAGCATTCTGCCTTCTTCCAGGGCTGGAGCTTGAAGTGTGTATGGAAGGATGACATACAAGCCACTTCCCCCATAGAACCAGTGCCAGATATTTTGTGCTTCTTAATGCAACTAGAGAAAATAGAAAGGGCTGAAATAATTGGAATTCTTAATGTTTCTCCAATAGATGATATGAAAATATGCCATTTAGCGCAGGTTAAAATGGCAGCAGGGACTATTACTCACTAGGAGCAGCTTCTGAGACGTTAACTGCCTCTTGTTTTAGCGTTCTTAAAAATGCCCTGTTTGTTTTGGGAACTTAGACACCTCCTGCCTGGTACAAGGATGTCTATTTTTCTTGCAACAGAAAGGGCAGAAAAAAGGGTGTGGAGAGTGATATCTTCATGCTCTCCTTCCTCCTAGGGCAGGTGTTTCTTGGAAGAGGAGGGAAAAAGCGTACTTTGCAATGCAGATCTGGTATATTGTACAGGAGGAAGGAAAGAGAAGCTTGGATTTTGAGGTCAGTTGACAAACTTCCAAGGGGGAAGAAAGAATAGGTTTTCCCAAGATGGGTACATAAACTTGTTCTCGCTTTTCTGTTTTTGTGTTGCATGTTGTTTAATTATGAGCTCAGGGTTTCTGTTGCACTGAGTGAGTAAATCACTGCTCAAGTAATTACATATATTAAGCAAAAAAGTTGTGTGTACTCTGGCTCTGGACTGCCTGGGAAATCTTTGTTTTTTTGTTACTTTTTTTTTTTTTATTGCTGTGGGTTGTTCCCTGGAAGGAACAAGCTGTTGTGTGGTTGTGTGTTGGTTTTTTGGTCTGCTTTGTTTTGTTTGTTTGTTTTTTTCTGGGAGAAGAAAGAGTGTAGTGAAACCATTTTTGTTTAAACCTCCAGTATTCAGATGAAATGGTGGTAAGTACAGAAACACACAAGACTCGGTGTTCTTTAGTTGTACTGAAGGTTGTTCATTGTTGTTGTATGCCAGTGTCTTTCTGACCTCCAGGATGTTACCTGTTGAAGCTGAATGGTAAGGCTTGATCTGTACCTTGGCTTATGCTGTTGTGTTTCCTCAGTGGCTTTGTGCGAGTCTTGTGAGACTGTTGAATCCAGTGCTTTACCCAAAACATCATTCAGGGTAAAGATATTAGGAAAATGTTTTTTTAATCTCAGTCTTTCCTGGGTGACAAAACTCCCTCCGCCCAAACCTGGGCTTTGCCGAGCTAAAGATAGATAAGGAATCCTGGGAGAAGAAAAATGATGAATTAAGGGAAGTAAAAGCCTTAAAGTAGTTGTCAGGATGGGATTAACCTGACAGAGAAATTGAGTTCTCTGTAAGAGAACACTTGAGGTACTCGGGCCACCACTTAATTGCGCTTTTCATTTAATAGCTTTGTAGGAAAATAAACAGGAGAGTGAGGAATTGGTGTTGGAGGAGAGAGAAATCTGTGGATATTAAACCAGCTCCGAGCCTGTGTTGTGCATCTTTAGAGAACGGGGAAACGTGAGTGCTGGGAGGCGGGCAGGAATGGAGCTGGCAGAGGGGATTTCTCCCCTCCACAGAGGTGTGCTGCAGGAGCCACAGGGCAGCCCGGCAGGCGGTCCTGGTGCGCTCAGGGATCAAACGGCGGCAGCCATCGGTGGCTCACAAGCTGCAGGAAAGCAGCTGTGGTAAAGAGCAAGAGCGAGGGCCAAGCCTCGCACAGTAAACAGCTAATTCCCTCTGTTTTGTTTGTTTATTTCCACTGTGGGCATTGTAGTTTGAGAAATCAGAACAGAAGCGCTGATGCTGGAATAGCCTGGGAGGGAAGCAGGGTGAAGGGGCAGCCCGGGGTCTGCAGGCAGCAGTGCGGGCCCAGCGGCCGTAGGCCCGGTGACAGCTGTGTCGGAGGCTGCAGGAAGGCAGTGCTTGTTCTGTGCCTGTGCTGCGCTGGGAGCGCGTACAGCCTGTGTGCTGAGCACCAGCAGCAGCTCCGAGAACGCGCTAAGGGCCCTTCTCGTCACGCTGTCATCGTGGGATGGAGGGGGAGAGAAAGGAGCTTTCCGTATTCCCTTCAGCCTAGAGTCAGAAACAAGCACGTTTTGCCTGGTTCTGTTTACTGTCTTTTTATGTAGGCTTACAAGACGTGCTGCTCTTTGTTTTCTGAAAGGTGATGTCTTTAAGTGCTCGGTAATAATTTCTCAGTACGCTAAACCAGAAACTTACAAAAAGCTTAATACTGTTTATTTTCTTTCTTTAATATGTACACAGAGCATATCTCTTTTGCTGTGGGAGGATCTTAAGCTAGTTCTTTCCTTAGTGAGTCTCTGTGCTCCAGACATCAGGAATATCAGCATGATAACGTGCTATAATGAAAGAATGGCTGCTGAAATAAAATGAGCCTGAATTAAAAAGCACATCAAAATCAAATGCAGAATGAGAATGGGTTTTTGTAAATATTAGCTGGCTGTGCTTAAAACAGGTGTTGTGTTTATTCAGGAATAGGGAAAACAGAACTTTCTGATAACAGCAGGGGGTCCTCGTTGCCTTTCACAGAGCTCAGAGCGCCCAACAGAAGTCTGAGGCTTTTAGTGGAGAACTGTGTGAAAGTGAATTTGTGATATTCCTTCTAGAAAAAAAACAACTCTTCTAGAAGGTGAGAAGCGTTACCTTTTTCATCTTGATCTGTCTTCAGACTTTGAGAACAAGGAACAAACAGTTCCCTGTTAGCAGTCCCCTCAAACAGATATTTTGTCATGTGAACATCTGTTCACTAACAAATCATTTTCGTATTGTCTCGTGGTAATTATTCAGATGCCTGTGACATACTAGATCCAGAGCGATCTGTGGCTTAAGGTAAGAATTCATGTATGGCTTCTTAGTTTGAGCTATCTTGCTTCCTGTTAAAACACAAGTTCCACAAAAGAGAAAAAGAGCTTCTGTATTCAAGTACTTTACGGTGTCATTAAATATAGAAGGCAAACGTACACTAGGAGCAAAACTTCAAGTTTATGCAGCTGTGCTATATGTATGTGAAATTGCTTCAGTATATGCACTAAAAATAAGCTAACAGTTACATTGAAGAGGTCAACTTCTCTTAGGAACTGTGGCAGACAGGATGTCTGGACATATATCCAGCATATTGATTTGAAAGTTGACCCACAGCAAAAACTTTACAGGTTGCGTGCAAATATATCTAAAATGATTTGTTTTCTCAATGACCCTTTTACACAATGTTAGCAGAAAATAAACAACGAAGGAATTGTTCTTTTCAGTGCTCTAGTGATGATAGTGATGATGGCAAGATTCAAATACCTCTTTTCTGAGTCATCCTGTAGATCGTCTGGGCTCAAAGTGAAAAGAACAGGTTTGTGTCACTGGATCATCAAAGTGAACTTGCCAGCCGTACTTGTGACAAGGTGGAGAAAGTGAAAGATGACTTCTGATTGCAGCAGTTTAAAACAAAAGCAAAAGCAACAAGGTGCGGTTTCTTACTTGGTGTGCACAGGATAGGACTTGCAGCTGCTGAAGGAAGGAAGAAGGTAGACTCATTTCTGCCCCTTGCCAGTCAGTGACGCGTTTTGCTTCCTGCAGTGTGACAGCCTCCCTGCCATCAGAAAGGAGGGATTTTGCAGCTGGAGCAGTGTGAAGGAGGTAGAGCAGGGCAGATAGGTCAGTTGCATGGGGGAGTGTGCCAGCTGCAGCGTAAGTGAAATGAAAGTGGAGAAACTGAAGGACGGCCCATAAACTCTAAGTAGGACTGGGATTTACTTAGACTAACAGTATACATCAAGAGGTTTAATCTTTCTTCATGCATCCTTGAAGAATCAGTCTTTTAGCAGGCTTCAGGGGCACACTGAGAGGAGCTTTACTGAAAGTACAGTATCTGATTTTGAAACCGTTCTATAAATATGGAAGTGTAAGAGATTATCTGTTGCTGTGAGGTACCCTGCCATATAATCGCTAATCACAATGCATCTGAATTTTGACTGTTTGCTTCTTATAGCTTATGTACCTAGCTTCTGTCTGATATTTGTGGTAGGGTAACATCAGTAGAAGCTTGTGTAGCTAATCTCCATCAATCTGCTGCTGAGAGTCTCCCTGTTGCTCCTTGTGATTCTCACCCTGTGATGCTTTAAACTCCAAATCCTTGTGATAGCAGAGCTCGTCTCTTTCTTACCCTGTAAATGTGTGCTAAACTTCTTTGTTGAGCACGTTTTCCCATTTCGGTTTGATGCTCCTTAATTTTAAAATGCCATGTATAATTGCCTGTTTCCTGTCGCACACAAGTTGCCGTTTATCAAAATATGCTTAATACTGATTTATTCCCATAACTGATATCCCCTGTAAGTAGTTTTCGCTATACTTTGTAACCATGGAAATGGTGTACGGGCGGTATTTATAAGGTAGAAGAAAAACAGGGTGTCTAATGGGACCCCTGCTGTTCTGAAATCTCTTCGACGGCAACAAAAAAAGTCCAGGCTCTCGGGATGCTGTATAAATGCAATAAGTCTTCTGAAAAGCAGAGTGATTTTTTTCTATAAAATATGTATTCACTTTAAATAAATTAATTCACACGTTCTTGTTGGATGGTCCTTTAAAAATTCATGTTCTTTTATCTCTGTTCTCTAAGTTTCGTAATCTTGAAACTTTGCTCTTCATTAGAATGCCAGCTCTAAGAAAATTTTAATTGATTTGCAGTCACAGTGCTGACACTGAAACTGAGAGTTAGTTGTTGCTTGCTGGTGCTTCTGGTTAATGCTTGTTTAATGTTTTAGCACTTTCACTGCTACTTCCCTAAAAGCTCTGCTGTTGGGCAGAGCCTTTTCCTCCCCAAACTGCTGAAATGTGTAGTGTGAGGGGGGAAGAGGGTAGAGGGAGGATTATTGCTTCTTCTTGACTTTTTGCTTTTTTTTTCTCTCCAATTTTATTCCTCATCATTATTATTCTGCTCTAACTTTTTTCACTTGTTTGGCATTTCCCCCTGGTGGCAGATGAAGCTAACAGCACTGCGTGCTGTGGAAATGGCAGACCGGAGTCCTTGAACGGCCCTTTTTCATGATTGAGCTGCTAGCTGTTTTTCTGATCATTTATTTATTTATTTGCTTATTTTTGATGCTGTTTTTTTCCCCTGATGACCCCCAAGAGACCAACAGGACTCAAGGAGCAGCTCGCCCAGGCAGGGGCTGCAAGCACCCCCAGCTGCCCCCTGAGAAGCTCTCAGCGCTGCCAGCGGTAGCCGAGATGCTGCCAGGTTTGTTTCCTGCCCGCAGCCCTGCAAGCGCTCCTCGGATCGGCTCCCGTTGTACTCTGGACCTCTCCCAAAACTCTTCTGCCTCACTAATGTGTAATTCCCGCAAGCCGGTTCTGTCCAAGATAAAAGTGGGTTGCTAGAAAAGGAAGAAGGCTGGCACTCAGTATGAAATTTTTCTGTCATGTTTCAGTGAATAAAACAGGAAGTTGGAGATCCCTCTGTTCTTAATGGAATTGGAGAGAAAAATACTACAGTGAGAACTGAAGCAGAGTTTTCTTATTTTTTCTCCTCGCCGTGTCTTCAGTTGTTAAAGCAATTACTTGGATTTCCTTAGTGTTTAACCGGTATCAAACGCTGTTCTTCCGAGATAATAGTTTTCTCTCCTCTCTGTGATTCCTTCACCTATATCCTTTTCCCAAGTAGCCCTGAGTGGTGGGACTATAAAAGGCAGTCAGAAACCTCTCCACCATGGGAATGAGGAATTTACAATGCACCTTGAGAAAATCAGATGATAGTGAACTGATTTTTCTGGACATATTATCTAAAAAACCAGCCAAACGAGATGACTCTGAATAAGGCCCCTCTGGAATTCTTTTTAAGCGTTGAAACAAAACTGGGCTGTGCGTTTTGCGTTTGGACACTGGGCTTCTGTTGTGGATTTACCTACCATACACCTGAAGGGGAAAAAGGTGGATACTTGTAGATGTTTTGAAAGCTTAAAAAAAAAAAAAAAAAAAAATCAAGTTCTAAAACTGCAAAAAATGTCAGTTATTTTAAGCGTGGCAACAGTTTAATTGATAAACTGTATTTAAAGTGAGCAAAAATGCCCGATTCCAGGAACTTCATGGGATGTCATAGAATGCAGTAAAAATGTCTAAAATCTGACCCTAAAGTCATCCTTAGGATTTGAATCGTAATTTTTGGAAAAATAAAATACAATTCTGTATCTACTGGCTTCATCAATGAAGGCTTTGGTTTTGCACTGCTAATAACCAGAAATTTAGCCTTCATTAGAAGTGGGGCTTCCTTTTGATGTGTGTGTGGATAAACGATGCCTGCTAAACACCAAAGAAGTTTACCAACGTACAGGTTGGGGTAATGCAACTTTACATGAGCAGGAATTCAGCCATGCTGCACTGAAGGTGGTTTTGTGTTCAGCTGAAAGCAGTGATTCACTGAGCAGAGGGAGGCTTCATGTTCTTGGTAGTATTGCCGTGGGCACAAAAACAGGAATTGTACTCATGATCACTTCTTGAACGTTAGGAAGGGTTATATGGGAAATACATGGGGCCCTTGGTAGCTGTTCAGGATGAACTTTTACCATGCTTACCTATAGTCGTAGGTCAGGTGGACTTTCTGAAATTCTCTAGTTTCGTTTTATATACTTCTTTTTTTTTCTTAAAATCATGGATGCCTTATTTATCCTATGGAAGGATGTACTACTGCTGGAAATTCAATGCTTTTGCTTTTGTTTTGTTTTTTAGATGGCAACATTTTACCTGTAAAGGGGGAGTGTAGATGTAAGCAAAAATTGGGAGGCTGAGTGTTTTATTTTCAAGGTGGATTAAGTGGTTAATCCTCAATGAATGAATTTATGCTAACTTTGTTCTCTTTCAAGTGGCTTTAGGATATGCATCTCTGATCTGAGAAATGCACCGAGAGTTTTCAAAGGAGAGGGTGTTGTGTATTCATGTGTGGGTTAAACGTTGCAAAGCCACGTAGCTTATGGATCTCCTCCAGTTGATGGTTTTCTAAACTGTTTTGGAGGAAGTGAGTCTATCTATCCCCCAACAAAATAGGCTTTTAGTGTCTTAAACTCAAAGTTGTGCCAGTTCCATGGTATGGACAGGGAGCCCTGATTTAGGGCTGGAGCTTGTGGCCTCTGTGCCACCTGCCTGCCTGGCTGCTGAGGCAGGAGGTGTGTTTTTTGTCGTGGAAGTGGCAGCACCTGTGTAACTAATGGGATATTTGAAATGTGAACACTTGGTTATTAAGTCATTTAAAATATCTCGTCTACTCCATCTGCGTTGGTTGGTCTGTCTTTTCCTTGAGGCTATAGAAATCCTATCCTCTTAAGGAATACGAAGTTTTCCTGTTTTTAACTTGAAAATCACTGTGAAGTAACGTTTATGACTTGTTGTCCCAGTATGTACTGATAGCATTCTCTCTATATGGGGCGCCTTTCAAATAAAGGAAAAAAAAATACAGTTGCTTGAAAGAGTTTGCATCTAAAGACAGAGGAGGGTCAGAAAAGATGAAACATCTTCTATGCAGTGTATTTTTTTGGGAGGGGTGGGGAGGATTTAAGCTTAATATTATGAAGAAATGCTCTGAATCGTGAGAGGATGTCACAATTTCCTTTGCACAGCAACCAGTCCTTTTTCATCAGAGTCCATCCTGTGCTCTGAACGAGTCAGAAGTCCTGTTGGCAAGGAAAAAGAAGTTAGAGGATTAAATATCAGTGTGGTACGTAGCTTTAATCAGGAGCTTTATATATCCATGGTATAACAGTACCCTGTGCTAGCTTTCAGAGTTAGGGAAGGTACTAACTGGAAAGGGCTAAAAGTATTTGTTAATTTCTCACTTCTTTTTCCCAAATGAGTCTCTGGTTACAGTAGCATAAGCATTATTGTATAACTTCAAGACCACAGTGTCTTACTGATGTGACCAAACATTTCAGTGTACAGATACTTAGCAGTTAGGTATTCTTAAATCTGCCGGTGCTGTTTGCAAACACATTTAACCATCATGTGTAGTTCTTCTGAAATCCTCAGGGGCTACCAAGCCTTGAATGCAGGAGTTTTGTGCTTTAACTTCTCTCTGTATTCTCAGGTTTCAAACAGATTAAAGTTGATCTGCAGAATATGATTGTTTTGGTAATAGCAGTGTATTTTCTCTTACATGCGTTGTCTAGAAATGTTGAAAAGGTTAAAAGCCTTTATTTTAATCTTTTTATTACTTCAAGTGTGTGTATAGATGCGTATCAAAATTTGTTTGGCTGCAAGTGAAGCATTTTCTGGAAATCATACTGGAGTGTAAAAATAGAGAGCCATCGTGTAGGAAAAGGAGTTAGGAAATTAATGCATCTTTCTTGTATTAGACTATAAACTCAGGGTAATTCAGGTTGGAAGGGATCTTGGGGGTTACCTGGTTCTACCCTGTAGATCAGAGCAGGGCCAGGCTTGTAGGTATCTCAGATTGCTGAGGGTCATATGCAATCAAGTCTTGAAAATCTGGTTGACTTACTTAAAAATGTGACTTGCTACTTTTTATTAAGATACTTGGACCAGTTGGGTGCAGGTTTTTAATTAAAGTAACAGCTAAAAACCCCTCTTCTTTATTAATACGTGTAATTGCGAGTGGTTTAATTTTAATTCTCTAGTGTGTTTTGTAGTGAGAGTTAAGAGATGGTGCAAGCTTGTGTATGTCGTCTTGCTGAGAATGAGAAACAATCTAATTTGCTCAACAGAAGCAGATTCTATCTGGTACCTTTTCCATTAATGCTCTTCTGGGTTGGCTTCCAGTAGCTGCAGATAGACTTGTTGAGAACTGAGGCTATACAGATTTAGTTGGTCGCAAACTGTTTTCTGGCAAGTTTTTGATTTTGGGTTTTGAATTGTCATGCTCCACTGATTCATTAGGGCTTTGTGAAGCACAGCAGAATTCAACTTTTGAAATAAGCCATTGGACTGACAGGTCCTTCATTTCAAAGCACTGACTGCTATTAAGAACGCGCAAGCTGCGCTGACACCTCTGGTATTGCTACTTAGGCTCTCTATTGCCAAGTGGAAGTCTGTTAGCTATGGAAGCTCTGTCCCCTGAGGGCTGGAATCTCTTTGTGCAATAGCCATCAGCTGTATTGAGTTAGAGCCTTCCTGAGCCGTGTGGCAAACTTAAGGATACATGAATGTATTTATTAAGAGGAAATTAAAGGTTATGCTCAGTGCTTACTATTGCTAAAGAAAGTTGCGCCTTCAGGGTAGATAATGATGCCCTGTAGAGATCATCTGTCTTGACCATGTTTTCATCTCTACTTGCTATCCCTTTTGACTAGACAAAAGTGGCATTATCACTACATCTGCTGCCTTAAAAATTACTAAATTAATTATCTGGGGATTGTTTGTATCTGACAGGCAAATGTGAGAAATTTGGGGGGTTGTCTGATTAATTTGCCTTTTTTCTTGGTCTTCCTTTTAAGAAGAAAATAGTTTAACTAGCATGGATGATAGAGGTTTTCAATTTAGGACTTCGAGGAGTTCAGCTACCATGCAGAGAAAGAGATATTTATGTTATTGATGACCTAGGATCAAAACCAAAGAAGGTAACATCCTACCTCACAACTGAGAAGCGATTGTCTCTATGTGGGAGGTGATAGAAATTGAACCACTTAACAGGTTATTGTAAGGGCCAGCACATAGGATGCTATAAAAATATGAAGAGCAATGGAAAGTGTGAGCCTGTTCAAGACGCTTGGAGTTAGCAGCAGGCATATCTGCTCTTCATTTCTCTGTCTCCCTGTTTAGGAAGACTCTCCTGTATCAGCATAAGTTTTTATACAGCTCCCATTAGTGCACTGCTTATGAGGAAACTCACTTTTGATTTGCTGTAGATGTTTACTGAGAAACCCATGCAAACTGAAAATTCAGAATGACATTATTCAACAGATACTTTATTCTTTAAGCTAAACTTCTCTGCTAAATGAAGCAGAGGTGCCAGGAAAAACTCAGTACTTGCACAAGGGCAGAATTAGAAGGTTTTGTATTTTCAGAGCATGGGCTGTGGCTGTTCCTTTTTGCGTGGCTGGGGCTTCAACCCAGCACTGTGGAGATGTGTGCGGATGGCAACCTTGCTGTAAAGGTCTTGCTGACTGTGGAGTCAGAGCTTAAAATAGACTGATATTCTAGTATTTTACTAGAAAACTGGAGTATTTTGGAAGGCTTTTTTTTAGCATCAGGCAAAGAAATTGAGCAAATGAGTTATCGTTTATATTTTAACTGTCTTTTTAAGACTCTGACTCAAGTTTTTATGATTCATATGAAGATGATTTAAGTAGTACCCAACCTTTCTGTGCTGCTAAGTGTTCTTCTCATCCACAGGCCATGTATCGGGTAGTGCATCTTCACAGCCTCTGCAGTTCATGACCCAGCACGTTAGCTTGAACTGCCGTTGATTTTGGTTTACACTCGTGCTCTGGGTGTTGAGCTCTGGTGGCTGTGCTGTCTCACCACCTGGTTTGCCCTATTCGTGCTGCTGGAACCTGGAGCAGGAGGTGGGCACGTGCCTAACGTGGGCGACCTTATTGCAGTGAGCTGTGACAGCTGGCAGGGCTTGTGGCTCGGATCTTCCAGTGATGGAGAAGAGTTGTTTCCCTCAGGGGAGCCAAACAGACCTTGCACAGGACTAGGAAAGCTTGTACCTGTAATCTCTAATTTCCCTGATGATAGCGATCAGTCATATTCTAATCCTTATTAGAACCAGAGGTCTCCTTGGCTTTCCCCACTACGGAAAAGAAATTGTCTTTCCGAGAGTTATTTTATACTTATTTTCTGCATCAATAAAAACAAACAGAAAAACCCCAGAAGACCCCAGATTTTCCAAATCTTTGAATTTGCTTTTTCAGTTTCAAACTGAGGTTTACATGTTGGTCATATCTTTTTTTTTTTTTTTTTTTTTTTTTTTCCTCTTTTGTAGGAGGGGGTAGAAGGCTGAAGGGAATAACTTCCTCAACACTGGTAAGTACTTCTTTCCTGAGCTGGGATGGCTTACCAAAGAATAGCTGATATGAAGAGCTGGCATCCATTCCTGGAAAAGTTTGGTGCTTACTGAAACTGAAATCCTATCTGTTCTTATATTCAGAAATTAAATCTTAAAAAGTAAATGTTACTGATGGAAGTCTCAGTCCTATAAATAAATTCACTGCGGGGCTGAGATTTGGACCTGAGAGTCTCTAAGTACAATAGACATTTAACTTTAGCTATCCAAAAATATTTTTTTTTCTGTGTAATGTCAAAAATAAGTTTATCTGAAGGGATTTTGAGTGGAGAAAGACTTTTGCTTGAAATCTTAAATTATTCAGCATCCCTCCATTTGCAGATCAGTAATTAATAGCTTTTGTGTGTGTTTTTTATATTTTTACTTGTGCACATGTATATATAAGTCACATAAACTGTGCCTTCGTTGTACTTTCCAAAGTAGCCATAGTTTAAGTATCTTGATGATATTTTAAGGAATTGCAGTGGATTGTATTTTTTTTTTTTTAATTGAGATAATAATAGAGAATTGCTGGTACACTTTACATGACTCAGATTCATTCAGTTTCTGAATATTTTTGTATAAACATGCAACCTCCATGCTGCTTTAACTGAGGTGAATTGTGGCACTTTATCTGTATGAAATTGAGGCCATCACATCAGAAATACGGGATTATTTATAACAAATGCGTGCCAGCAAGAAACTGACTGGAGGACTGCTGTCTCCAAAGTTGAAATTAATCCAAGGAGCGTCAAATTTATGTCTTGCTGTCAGTGTTCTTCCTGGTTGTGACTTGAAAGTATGTCTGGACGTGTAAGAGATGCAAGTGCTCCTCAGTCCTCTGTTTTTCCCTTTGGAAGTCCCTGTTTCTAGCACTAGCGAAGCATTTGCATGTTTTAGAAATGAATGGGATGAAGGCTGTTTGCAGACCAACCAGTCCATGCAATTTCAATCACCGACAAGAATTTTAATTAAAATAATAATTTTGCCATTAGAAGAGTAAAGTGGAAAATGGAATACATTTTATGATTAATCCAGGGATAGTTTTATACTTTCTGAAAGGTGATTGTAGGTAGTTCATAATGCCACTGGTCATGAGCTATTACATCTCCCCTGGAAGCTGAGTCTGAAGGAATAAAAGCTCAAGGATACTGAGGATTTTTGCACTTAGAAATGTGTGATCACTTGTCTAGGTAGTTCTGCACCTACTTTTGGAAGAAATACAGGTAGTAGTTGGCCAGGTGCCCTCTAGATGTTATTCTACATAAAACAGAAAAAAAGTAATCGAGGATTTGTCAGGTATGAAGAACGATCACTTTTTTTTCTTCTTTAATTAACACTGACGAAGTGTTTAGGTGCTTCAGGGGCATTTCAGCCAGGGGTAACTTGGTTGTTAGAGGAAGGCTACAAGAGTGTGTTCTAAGTGCTTTATACAACCACATACACTTCATTTTTATAAATTGGCAACTTGACCAGATTTTAAAAGTGATCATCTTATATCTTATTTAAAGTGTTCTCCACACTCCCTCCCACCTGTAATGGCTTGGATGCTCAGGATGCTTCAGAACCTCCTAATAAATTCTTTATTACCCTTTGCCTTTTTCCTCCTATTTAAAGTGATGATGATGTGTGCCTCAGCTTGGATGCCATGCCAAATATGTGGTATCTTATCTGTGATTTAACACAGTTCCAGTAACTGCCAATCCTGGGCCTTTTTTTACAAAAGAGGACAGTGGTGCTGCTGGTGACGTCTGCAGCAGCTGGCAGAGAAGGTGATGGCACAAGACCATTCCTTACTGTGCAGCCTTTGCTGATGGAGCACTGTTAGTTTCTCCTCCTTCCATATGGAGCACCTGGTTTTTGAAGAGAGAAGGTTGTTCCCTGTGCTTAATATGTCCTTCTGTGCAACTTTGCCTGCAGAAGGTAACTGGAAGTAAATGATTCTGCAAAACAAGTTGCTCTGAGGCTGTCGTGAGAGCACTGGAGGAGAGGAGTCATAGAATGGTTTGTGTTGGAAGGGATCTTTGAGATCATGTAGTTCCAACCCCCTGCTATGGGCAAGGACACCTCCCAGTGGACCAGGTTGCTCAGAGCCCCATCCAACCTGGCCTTGAACGCCTCCAGGGAGGGGACATCCACAACTTCTCTGGGAAGTAGACAGAGAGCCAACAGTTTTTTTTTTTAAAAAACAACACCAAAAACTTTAATTAGGAAAAAAAAGTCATGTATCTCTTTTTTTCTCTTGCCTTGTTTTAGATACTTCAATCATATTTATTGGAGTTCCACAGATATTTTTTTGTAGCGTGACAAGTATTTCCAGTTTATATACACTTAAAAAATTTTGTGGCTAAGGAATCTTAAAATCTGTTAACTTTCAACATGAAAATAAAAGAAAAATCTGAAATTGTAACGAAAAAAAAGGGAATGGAGCCAGTCAGCAATGGATGTTTTACTGGCATTGCTTTGGTTTCTGATCGTTCCTCAGTACTGCAGTGAATTACACCTTTTCCTGGCTTCAGCTGTGTAAACATGGATAGGCTGAACAGCCTCCTGCTTCTGCAAAGCACTGCTGCTTTTTGCTCAAACTTAAAAATTAGTTGTGAGAAATCTTTCCAGCTGATGAAGGTGTCTTTGAAATGAAGTTTCATTATTTTTTATGAATCAGTGGTGGTTGCTCAGGCTTTGTGTGTTGTGTTTGTGTGTAGTACTGGGCTATACAAGTGTGTGCTAAAATAATGTACAATTCTGATGTTCTCTGAGATGGCTTTTTCCTGTTTTGCGTTTTGCTTTAAAGTTAGCATGTTTATTACAAGTGCTGTCTCGTGCATGGCAGACACACTGAGAGACTTTGTTCATGCCTGCCTGAATCTTTACCTCAAAATGGAATTTCCAGGGCTTATGAAGTACTTTTTGCCTCAGCAGTGGGCTCCAGCTTTCATTAGTCTCTCTCCCTCGTGGTTTTCTGAAGCATGGCTTCTTTTGAAACTGCAGTGATGGGGACTTAATGCGTGCTGTAGTTCTTGCCTGTGACTGGAGGTACTAATCCAGGATTCTGTTTTCTCATTAAGGTCTGTGGTAATAGAACAGGGAACTATATGTAGTTTGCATGTATCCCTTGGTACAAATTACAATTTTATGGAGAGTGGTGCTGCAAAGGCAGCTGTTCTAGCTCTTCTGGGCCACATGTAGGAGAGACCCTTGCAGAAGGTCATTTCGAGTGTTGTCTAGAAAGTCTGATCAGGCCTTTGTTATTTAAATAAGTAAATTTAAGGTACCAGCAAATGGTGTGGAAAAAGAATGAGTTGGAATACCATGCTTTTATATAAAACCCTTGATAGTCTTCTCCCTTAATAATGCGGTGCTGTTTGCGAAGAGAAACAAGCCTGGCTTAAAAACCAACCAAACAGGAAAAAACCTCCGACTTTATTTTCAGGAACTCGAACTCTCCCGACACTTCAGTGTTCTGTGTGCATGGGCAGCATCAAAAGAAAATTCTTAACTTAAAGAATTGCTGTCCCTTCATTGTCTAAGTGCCTAATCTAAGTTGTCAGTAGATTTTTGACAGTTTCAAGTCCCATTATGAAGATCTGAGCTGACAATACCTGTGTGTTAATTGTGAACAGTTCTCCAAAGATAAAAATATAGAACTACTTTAACACTCCAACAGTTCTTTCATGTGTGATGTCTGGATGGAAAGATTGCTATGTAATATTTTCTGATGCGTTCTATGCTTATGTGTATAAATAAATCTCAACGCAGGTATTTTTAGTCCAGTTTTTAGGCAAGTTTCATTGCATTTTGAGAGCGTGTTGGATAAAGATGGGGATCTTGATCCTGCTTCAGAATCTGATGCTTTAAACGTATTTCTGGACAAAAATCTCCTGTCCAGCTTTGAAGGCTTTTAGAAATACCGATTATAGCATTCTTCCATCTCAGAGGTTGGGGGACTCATTTTTTTTTTGAAGTACAAATAAAGATGCTAAACTTTTATTTACTGGAATTCCATCTAGAAACAGCAGAGGATTTAATACTTAATGTTTTTCAATATATTGTGTTTTGTATCTTCTATTCCTTCAAAACATAAGGTGACTAACTCAGCACAAACTTTAGGCACTGCCTTATTAATGTGTTATGTTGTTGTGTCAGATAGCATGCAGACCCTCCCATCTACGCAGCTCTAAAGTATGGTGGAAGTATGTTAATGCTGTACATACAAATGACAATTTATTGTCATTTGGGTTGCAAATTTATTGTCTTAAGAATATTTTCTTGTCTGTGCAGATCTTTATTTACTTTTGAAACATTCTTAGTAGTTTTATAATTTGATATGTAACTGCAATGAAATATTGGAAGGAAATAGTTTCCTGCAAAATGAGATAAAGGACAAGGATGTCAACTTTTGGGGTATGTGAGAAGCGGTGCATTTGGCTAAACTACACTAAGGAAGGCAGCTCTTAGTTAAATTTCTTGTGTTTGGAAGATTCCACGTGTTTAGGGTAGGAAGCTGTAGTTTAATACAGTTCACAGCATTCCTGTTCTGTTTTGGTTTTTTTTTTTCCCCATTTTTCAAGTTAAATTCTGTCTTTTCCTACCTAAAGCAAAACTTTTTTATTTTTTTTATAGCACTGGTGAGGAGAGGAAACCAGGAACTAAAGGCACTGGAATCAGCAGACATATCTAGAGAAAGTGGAGAAGGTAGAGAATGGAGCTGCAGACTCTACAGGAGGCTCTGAAAGTGGAAATTCAGGTTCACCAGGTATTTTGTACTCTTTCTTGCTTTATATTTTTAAGCAATTGCAACATCAGTGTCTGTGATAGCACTACAACTAATGGCATTAATAGGTAATGCCGTTACAACTATAGGTTGTTATAGTGATATAGTAATATATATGATATATACTAATATATTAATTACATAACTATTATGTAATAATATAGTAAGATAGTTTCTGTTTTGTAAGCTTGAAATTGATTTAGGATTTCATAGTTTCTGTTTTTTGACCCCACTACCCATTGTTTTTGGCAAATGTAGAAAAAATCTACATATCAGGCTGTGGGTGGGGATTTTTTTTAATATACTTTAGCAGTGATTTAAAAAAAAAAACATTCAGAAAACTGTGTTCAGTAACTTCTGTCTGGAAGGATTTTCTGATATTCTAAATCCAATTTCAATATTAAGTTGGGAATGGAAAATTATGGTGAAGGAACTTTTCAAGCAAATGTAAGAAGGCATGAGCATATTAAATAATTCAGAAATTACTGAAGCAGAACCTATAAACCCAGGGTAGCTGCCATCTAGTAACATTAGATTTAATGTTTTCTAAAGACCGTTCTCCAAGTATTTCTCAGGTATGTCTTTCAGACCCGTGGAACTCACAGTGTTACACAACGGATAAAATAAACTTATGGTTGTATGAATTTTGGAAAATATTTCCAAGTTACCTAGAACACTTGTTTGGACAAGTCATCAGATGACTTGTTCAGTAATTGTTGCAATGATGAGCATAGTGCAAGAAAACTTGAGTGGGTGGATGAGTTAGTTAAATGATGTTATGTCGGCTTTAATGAAGATAAAACTTTCAGCTGAGGAGAAGAGTGTTCAAAAAAAACAATAGGTTAACTTCCAGAACTAAAGGCAAGTGTTTTGCTCTCCTCAAACTCCAAGGCCTTTGCCTTCAGAACTTCAAACAGCCTTTTATGGAGGTAATAGAATTCAGAAATTACACATGGCATTGATTCAGGCATTAAAATAGTTAAGGCCAATAACTAACTTTTTCCAAATGTTGTCTGCTGTATGGTGAACAGACTGGTAATCACACTTGTGTTTGTATAACAGCATTTACCTCTCGTGTGTTATCTTTATTTCTCTTTATTCCTAAACTAACAAAAAAACCCCACAGAATTTTAATAAGCTTTCACATCTGTTTGTAGTAACGATGAAGAAAAGGAATGAAGGTCAGAAAAAATTGAAGACTACTTTTTTTTACTTTTAATGACATAAAGGATATTTTGGTCTCACTTGCTTTTGCTTTGCCCAGCCATCATGAAAAGTGAGGTCTGCACTTAAATCAAATTTAATTAAGTTTTCTTTCAGTGGGTGAGACCTCAAGCCGTTATATCAGAAGATTGTTTACTTCTTACAGACTGTGTAGATTCCAGTTACTAAGGTTAAACAAGTCTAAGCATTTACAGTGGGAAATAACGCTTACAGCAACATGTTGGGTGCCTCGTAAAGTCATCTTGAACTAGTTTTAATGTATTGTATACATTTCAATTCTTCAATTTAAAAATACAATATATCCTTTCTTTTGGCAGTACTGCAGATGTTCTGTAGAGTTGTCTCGCTTGTCGTCTTTTACTTACTTAATTTTTTTTCCAAGGACAATTTAAAAGCTTGCCAAGAGAAACGCAGTCACATTTTGTCCTCCTCTTGTACATGGCGGACAGGTGTCTGTGATGGAGCTCAGCTCTTCACTGTGTGAACAAAGCCTCCCAGCTTTTTCTCCCTGATGCAGCATGTCACTTGTCATGACTGCTTACATAGCTGTAGAAAGTGATGCTCGGTATGACTGCATTTTTGTTTGTAGAATTGCTCCTTATTTCCTGCCTATTCCAGTTCACCTTCAGAACTCTGAAGCTTTGATGCTCCCTATTTGACAGAGTGCATCTTAAAATACCGAATTAGGTGTTCAGTTCTTTAGGAGAAGGTACTTTTAGTTTCATTTTTATCTTTAAGGGAAGTCTGTCCAGGTCACTTGCTATGTCAGAGTACAACTTTAAGATGCCTTCATGACCAGCTGTGTTACTTGTCCTGAGAAGAGACCCATCAACTCTAAGTAGTTCATTCTGCTACTTATTTATGCTTATTTTGAAACAGTCTGCTCTTCATAGTTTTGATCACAGGAGGTGTTAGAGGAGCTGTGTTTCGCTGTTCTCACAGAAGGGATGGGCTTTGTGGATGGGTCTTCGAGCTGATGAGTAGAAAGAAACTAAGCTATCCTTTCCCTTTTCATTTCTTAGCAAAAAGATTTGTGTGCTTTTAAAATACCTTCATTTTAACATACATTTTTCTTGTGACTGGGATAATGCAGTACGACATGTTCCTCAAATATGTTAAAACAGTTTACAGCCACTAAGTGTAACGTCTTGATTGAGAACGTACAGTAACTTTGTATGTGTAAAAGCTAACAGATTTGTTTGTCAAGCTCTAATGTGGAACGCACTGAGGAAAACTGAGTTAAGCGTGTAAGCACAAGGCTAGTGTAGCACCTCAACTTCCCATAACATTGAATGATGAAAAAATGGTACTGAGTGTAGATAAATGCCAAAGTGGTGCACCTTGGAAGAGCCATCCGTCTTACATCACTGAATTAGCTATTAGCACTGAGCAGGCATTTCCTGCAATACAGAGTACTTGAATGTTGTATGCAGTTCTAATCCCGTTTGCAAGTGATGGAGAAGAACGAGAGAAGTACAGGGAACAGTGCTAAGAAGGAGCGAAGCAGTGGCATGGTTAGGGCATAGGGAGGCTCTCAATCTGAAATATGAAAGACATGAATAGATGTAGTATGAAAATGAGTAGACAAACAGCAAGAATGGCTTTCCATAATTTCAGTTACCTTCATGCATGCATTAACAGGAAGCATGTTCAAAAGAAGGAGGTCCTTTTACATAAGAATATTCTCATTTAACTTTGGAACATATTGTTACAGAATTTGGAGTGTTTTCTTTAATTCAGAAAGTAATGAGAGCAGATTAATGGAAAAAAGTTTGTTACTAGCTGTTGAGCTTAAGATACCATCTTTCACTGAAGTCATCCAAGCTGTAAATTTCTGAGAGATGGGAGATACCACTATGATTGTGCAGTATTCCAACTGACGGCCATGTTTGCTGTTGGCTAGGAAAAGATATTAGGGCAGAAAGACCAGTGGTCTAACCCAGATTTGTGTGTTATGCTTTTTCTGATTAGTATCACATCCAGGGTGTGAAATGGAATACACTTCAAAAAAATTCGTTGGCCAAATCTGAGTTGTCTGAGTAATATTGATGCAGGTGGCAATAAACATTTTTCTTGTTTGCTTTCTCTTCCTCACTTCTTTTCCTGGTGCTGGAGCACTACATATTTTCACGTTCTAGGAACAATGTAATGTGATAAAACGTAGCTGTAACTAAGGAAGAGATTTGGGTTGGGAGTAGTGGTGAGGGTGGTTTGTTGCCTGTTCATTTGGGGCTCTAGATGTCTTCAGTGACAGCCTGATAACTTCCCTGCTTATCAACAGACAACATCCTCCTGCAGCTGCTTGAAGGAAGCAAAGGAGAAAGAATAGTGAATGGTAACCATCTATCCACTTTCCCTTGAATGCAGAGGGCATCTTTTCTGCAGTGATATCAGTCTCTCTGACTGAGAGAGAAAAGTGGCAAAGATACTTCTGAACATGGATCTTCCATGTGGTACCAGCCAAGCCAACACACAGGGAGTCCTTTGGTGTTTGAAATGTTCTATGTCTGAGTACACAAACAGCTTTTGTGTTTGCAGTGATTCTCTGTGATTTGTGTTTCTTGTGAATGCAAGCAAAGGCGGCTGCAGTTCTAGAGAAGTCATGGCTGTAAGATCAGTTTCTTCAGCTGGCTTAAATTGTCCTACAAAGGTATCATTTATTCAAGAACAGTTTTGGAGGAGAAGTGGTGACTTAATGTGATAATTTTACTGTGTTAACAAGAATAGGTTTAGAAATCATTTATTTTGGATTCCTTATGGATTAGGACTAGCAATTGAAAACTATGAAATGTGTATTTTGGTGTATTTCTTATAAAGATTCTCCAAAAATGTTGGTTTTGCACTGCTCAATGGGATCCTTCATAAGTCTTTATTTTATCATTGCATCTCTTTCTTTCTAGAAACTGGTTGCCCAAATGAAGCAAGATCCACAGGTAACTATCTATTTTGTATTGTTTTATGTATCTCTAAGAAGAGAGAGAATAACTGCGCCAAGTTTGAGAATTTCAGATATTTCATCATGTTCTTCCATGTTAGCACAATTTTTAGAAGAAAACAATTAAGAACAAATCTTTAAAGAAATGACTGTATTGTTCTTTTAAGATACACACCAACAAAGAAAAATCCACCAACTCTTTTTGGAGACTTTTGTTTCTTTCTTAGTATTTTAAATCATGGGACCATTGCAGGCAATAATGCAACTCAAGTATTACATCTCTGGTTCTTCTGGAAATGTCTCTTCGCCAAATCTGCAATTTCTAGATGTAGTGTTTTTCTTGTCTGAGTTATTATACAAGCCAAAAGAGGATCCTCCTTCCAAGAAACTTTGTCTGAATGAAGAACATTGCTTAAGACTTCATTCAGTTCGCCTGTCTTAATTACCGGCTTTGGCACTGTAGTATTTGAAGCGTGGCCACTTGGTCTTGTGGTGTTTCAGAGCTACCAAAGCCTGGGTAATTAGGATCCTTGTGTAGACTGCAAAAACTTCTTCTTTCCCAGTGGCTATGTAAAGAGACTCGGTTTATCCTGCAATTGAGCACTCATGTTTGCTAAATGGGGAGTTACTTCAGGCTTGCTGGTAAGAGCATCCATCCCCATAGTAAATTGTATTGGAAAATCTACTTGCTAAAAGTTTGCTGCTCCTCCTTTCTAGACAAGTCTGCTGGTGATTACAGCATAGTTGGCTTTCTGCTCATGTCTAGTGAGAGATGTCAGGGCTGCAAACAGCCGTGCAAAGTTCATGGAATCATTAAGAGTAACTTTGGTCACTGTTTCAGAATTCTTAAGAATATTCTGGAATAAAAATGTATAAAGTAGAATCTAGGGAAAAGGGAGAATGATTAGTCAATATCTTGTTTCACTGAGGCCGTGTTTATATTAGATAAAGCTATCTACAAATAACTGAGTTGGGATTTTAATGCATTTCAGATTTGTAGATGGATATAAGAACAGAGAAGTTTTCTTGAGCATGAAGTTTCTGTAACAATATTAGTCTTAGGTTTTAGTGTTGTGTTGTACAGCAAACCTGCATAATCCAGCGTAAAGAGTATACAACATAAATTAGGGAAAAGAAAATAAAATTGCAGGGAGGTTTGCTTCCTTGTCACACTTCTTCAGAGCTTCACAGTCTTTAAACTGAGTGCATTATTGTTTGGGTTCTTTTAAATTATTTTTAGCAGAAAAGAAACAGTCCTGGTAAAAATTGTTTTCTTACTGCGTCTTTATAGTGGTGTTTATTGCTTTCAAATCTTAAAGTGCTATTGTAAGCAAAGTGCTGATATGAATGATGTGCTAAGGCAGATGTAATTCTCTTAAATATAGTCTAAGGCACACAAACATTTGGAAATGAATACTTAGGTATGTTGGCCTTCATTTGGCATGTGTGGCAGTTAAGATTTAATAGATACGGTTACTGGTGTTCAACGTAATCAAATGTATGTCTTTGCATAAATAGCACAGATGAGCACATGCTTTAGGTGAAGTACCATTGCATGCAATATGATACTGTCATATTATATATTGACAAACATTTCTTGTTTAATTTGTAAACTTGATGGAATGTGAAAATGTGCTTTACATTGTGGTGAGCACTAATGGATGTTTTAATGAAATCTGAGTTCCGGACTCTCTTTGAGTGCTACAAAAGTCCTCTGATGGTTATTTTGCACTCAGTAACTTAAGCAAGGCTTTGTTGAGCCTCTTGATTTTAATTGGCTGTACATCCAGAGGTGCTGCATTTGTAGTATAATATGAAAAAAAAAAAAAAGCCTTCCTGCTACTACTCTATGTTAACAAATGGAATATCTTTCTCACAGATATTTTTTCTTTCTAATCAGAATGCTGATTTGAAGAAACAGCTTCATGAACTTCAAGCCAAAATCACAGCTCTGAGTGAGAAACAGGTAGGGAGATGTACTTTTAACACCTTTTTCTAAAGATGCATCTTCTCCCAGCTTCTCAGATAACTGCTAAAGTTATTGAAGTACAAAAGTAAGTGTGGGCAAACAGGTGCTTTGGATTGTGTTTGATTCCTCTTAGTGAAAGACAAGATGAATATTACAAGTCCATCGAGAAAGCAATTAGTTTAATCGATGGAAGCTATGAATTTTTTAGCATTGAAACTAATGTTTTTTTATTAAGGGAGATGGAAAAATGAAATAATTTTGTCATTTATTATATAGTTATTTTAAAACTTTAACAAAACCAAAACATCCTGCTTCAGGCAAATCTTTAGATTCTGTTTTCATTGGACTAGACTATGCACTTATAAATGAGTATTCTGGAGTATTTCCTTGTGTCGAGACCAAGTAAATGTGTGTCAGTTATAGATACCTAATAGACAAATTGGAGCTGTGTTGCTTGCTTTTATCATGATGAATTGCACCACAATTGTCTTATATTTGACATTTATTAGTTCTCTACAGGTTTTATGTATTAGTAATAATTACAACTGTATGCTTTATAACAACACTTTAGAACTGGAAGATGCATCTTGTGGGTTACTAGAAGAAAAGTGAATAACACTGAGACATCTGGAAATTTGTTCTCATTTGTGTTATAACAACAGAAAAGCATTCAGATACAGAAATCCCCCCACAATTAAACTGACTTAGCAGTCCCTGACTCTTATTGCTATTGTGTGAGTAACTGAACTGAATTAGGTTGGCTGCTGGGGTCAACAGCTTACACCTTTTGAAGATGGGAGGCATTTTAAAATGTGTGCATAGGAAAAAAAAACAAACATAGTTATGTGTCAATGTCCCACCTAGATACCTATGTACATCTGTTGTTATCTGTTGTGCTTGAAGAATTGCTGTTTTTTAGTCTGCAATAAGAAATGCCTTTCCTAAGGAAAGAAGTAGATAATGATAAACATTTCTCTAGAAAGTTTGTTTACTAAAAAATTATAGCATGTTTTGGTACTGGAACAATAAGTCTAGTAAAGAACATGTAAGGATAATAAAGAAAATGATTTTTTAATGAGAATTCTAATTCAACAAAAACTGAGGTTTTTGCTGTTGTGATGGCATGCCTCTCTTGAAGATGATTTATTCTCTAAAACCAGCGTGAGCCTCTGCATACAGCTGTGTCTCACAGCAAGCAGCTTCAGAATTCTCTAGGAAGCTCTGGGGGCCCATGGTAATTTCAAAATTAGCTTGCCTCGATGCCACGGAGCAACTTAAATTGACTACCAGTTCACATGATCAGCAGTGAGATAGTGGAAGATAAGGTGCATGTCCTATTGGAACTTTTAAACTTACATTATAAAATACGTATTAGTATATTCAGTGCTTTAAATTATTTACCTTCAAGACCACAGCTATATATAGCTTCATACAGAGCTGAAAGTTACAGCTCAGAGTGCTGAGGCACATTTGTTCATGGAGAATAACATGGGCTATGTTTCCAAAAGATTCTGAAAAACAGGTTTCTGATTTTACTTCCATCACTCAGAGAGTACAGTAAATATGAAGTCACACTTTGGTCTCAGTCTTTGCATTTTTGTGGCTTTGGCTATCCATAACTGAGTTATTAAAGTAGCGTGGATGCTGAAATGCAGTCATAGTGGTAAATAAGTTCTAGGAAGAGGTTGGGGGAAAAAAACACCCAAAACACTAAAAACAAACAAAATCAACCAACTAAACACAACTACTTCCTAATGGAGAGAAATGCTCACTTCCTAGTAATTGTAGGAATCTGTTGTATGGATAGCTGTGGCTTGGCAACGCGAGTTAAAATAGCACTATAGAGACTGCAACAAAGCCTTTATTTCTGTTCTCACTTTCAGTTCTTGTTTTGGGAGAAACAATTATTATCAGTTGTTACATGGGGAGAATGTGATTCAATAATTTAATTTTCACAGGATGGGGAAATGTTTTGTGTAATAAATAATTTCTTTATATCGTCCAGTGCGTTTCTTGAGGAAGATGGTAAAGTACGACATGTGTTATCCGTACTGTTGTTCACAGCCAAGTACTCTTGACATGTAATATCCAATGAATAAACTCTGAGGGCCTAACACTTGCGCTATGGACAGTTACAGGAGGCATAATTGTCACTGTTTGATCAGTTTCTAATGAAATGTGAAATATTAAAGCTCCAGCCAGTGTGATGTCCCTCCTCTGAGGCTATGGAGTGGAGCTGAGGCTGTGAGGTTATACACGTGGAATGCTGAAATATTTCTGGCTTGTGAAATGTTATGCCAACTTAACCCTTTCACTTTGCACTTTCATGTAATGAAATTGTATGAATGAAAGACTTGTAGTGCAAGAAGCAAGTCAGTGGTAGTGGAGCTAAAAGCTTTCAGTTGCTTTAGGTTCCCCCTCAATTTCTGAAGCACTGTGAGAGTAGTGCTGACATCAGTGCAGTCACTGCGGTGATTCATAGTGCCTTACGTTTCTGACTGAGAATTAATGATGAGAGTTCTGTTTAGAAGTTTGTGACATCAAAAAGTTCTGGCAAAGTGGGGAAAGAAACCAAGTAGGCTATGTTGTGTGTAGGCTTAAGCCTAAATAAATCTGTTACTTGATACAGGTTGAAACTGTTCCAGCGCAAGGTATGGCAAGTACACGTATGGTTATTGAAAGTTTGGAGATGGTGAAAAGAAGTGCTTTGATTTATTTCATCTAGAAGATGATGGAGCAATGTCTACTGATAGTGTTATCTTATGGAAGAAAAACTTCAAAAAAGAAAAAAAGCTTTCTTGAATGTGATTTGCATTTAGAGGGCAGTAAAAATGAATGATACAGACAATTATTTTCTCCTCCTAGTCTCTTCATGTTATTAACATGGCATTCTAAGCTGGGTTTTCCTAATCTTGGGGCAGAAAGGTGAATTCAGTTTAATAGTCTTGCCCTTCAGCTATTAACATCAGTGTTACAGTTGTGACTGCATTGCTTTTAAAACTGATTTCCTTCTTGCTGCTCTAACCTACCCTCCCATCTCTTTTAATAAAGCAAAGTCAGGAGTAACTTCTTGCAAAAGTTGTAATTCCCAAATCTAAACTTGGGTTTTAAATTTGAATTAGTTCTACTGCTGTGTAGTTCTGTTCTTATTATGCTTTTAAAAACAATGTTATTTTCACATGTAAGAAAGTAGTAGAATCTTCAGTGCTCTTCCCTTTGTATTCTTGATTAGTGCCTTTCCTTGGCATTGTTTTGTAGGCGTTTACCTTGTAGGAAATTGCCTGTGCATCACTCAGTTTTTGTTTGTGTTGAACATATCCTTTACAGTAAAAACATAAAGAATGTGTTCTTGAATTTTTCCAGGAGGAAATTTAGTAACATGTACTTCTTTTCCTTCCTTTTGGGAATTTGGCGTGGAATTACTGTCGACAACATCAGTGAAAAATTGTTGTGGATCAGGACTGATGTAAGGTTACATCCCAATTCACCTGTTAAGTAGCACTTTTTTTCCTGCTGCTTTTCTTATTTTGTTAATTAAGAAATAAGATGCTTTTTCACATGTGGCATCACTTGGTGCATATCATTACAGTGCTTTTTTTTTCCAGTGACATGAAAAAGGTCAGTTTTATTTGAATGAGGAAATGTAAAGGGAGAAGAGGGCAGAAAACAAATGCTTTTTAACAGCATCGTGTCAAATATGGAGCAATTTGTACATCTGCTTATCATACTTTCGAAGAAAAGTTGTAGCAATGCTGTCTGAAGTGTGAAGGAAAGCTTACAAGAGTAGAATCTTTTGACCTTATGCCTGTCACCATCACCTTTTTTTACTATATGCTAAAGAAGTTGCGCTCTCTTTTTGAAAATAAATTGGAAGTGTCTTGTTATAGTTAGTTGCAGTGCAGTTAATTTAATCTTCAAGAAAACAATCTTGTAAAAACCAGACTTGTATTCTAATGCATTTTCCTCTGACGTGGAAAGAATAAAGTATCATAGAATCACAGACACCTTTGTAAGTATATGCAGTTCTTTGAAACTGAAGTGATGTGGAGAAGTACTTTAAAATAGTTTTTAGCGTAAGGATACTTGCTTGTATTTTTTGGAGCAGGGTGCTGGGTGAAGTTTAACATACTTTACTGAGTTGAAACTATAGAATCTCACCAGGTAAAATGCACATTGGAAAACAAGATTCTCATTATAGATGTTACGCATGAATCTACTGACTTCTGCTTGTGTTTAAAGCTTAGAGCAAATTGAAGTAGTTTAGATTATTTTAAATCCTTTGTGTTCTGGGTAAGACTCCTTTTAACCTTGCCGCTAAATAGCAAGTGAAAGGAAAGGAGGTTTTGGAGGGATTTTAGGAATGGTACTGTAATCTAGCCCTTGGTTTTATATGGTTGTATAAATGTAAACATGAGGTTTAAACTGGATGGGGAAGTTATTCTTTAAAAACAGTCAGGAATGGGATTAATGTTACTCTATTTATTCCACATTCCATAACAGAGAACTAAATAGATTGGTAATGTGCACAAATGCTTCCTGTGAGCTCGCTCTCCTTGCGTGCTTGTTATCCATAGTAAAGGTGAATTTTCATGGAGCTTTTTTGAACATGTTATCAGCAAATCTTACCCAAAACGTGTTCAGTCATATTCTGTGTGAAATGCTGTGCTTTGGTGAATGGAAAGTAAGTGTAAGACGGTGAGGAAGCAGGAGGGAAGCAGTACAGTTAGCAGCGAGGGAAGAACGCTTAAAAATGTGTTTGCATTGTTCGTAAGAAGGTGGGTGAGATATGCCTTTTTGTAGTAGGTATGCCCAGTGAAGGCTTTGAGGACATTAGTATGTAAACTATGGAAATAAATAAACAATGAAGTTGCTCACTTCTGTCGGTTTTGCCTGAAGTTCCTTATCTCCCTAAGCTCCATCAAGGGCGCATTAAAATGCCAATTATTCAGTCAGTAATGGAGGCACTGTGCAAATACGCTATCTGAATGTGTAGTAACTAATAACTTGAGGCAGGTGATGCTTAATTTTGGTTCCAGTTGTTTATCTGACCTACACATATTACTGAACACTTAACTTTTTTTTTTTTTTTTTTTTTTTAACTAAATGGCATGAATGATAGATATTCTAATTTCCATGTAACCATAGCATCCATTTATGTCAACTGTTTGTAAAGCAGTCTTAGAGTATATGAAAACAATTTCGTGCCTTCCCAGAGTTGAGTATTTGTAGATTTCCTTCTTGGATAGTTTGGAGTAGTCACTCGGTTTTTCTTGTCAAAGGATGCTCTTCCTTATGTCCAGTTGACAGCCTCTGTGAGTCATAGGAGCCTTTTGAACCCTCTGATCAGGGTGAGCAGCACCTGTTTAGAAAGTGAACGTCTGAGAGATCTGTATGAGCTCGCTATTTTAATCTTTGACATTAATTTGTATCCAAATATTGTGGAAATGTGAATATAATGATTTCTCATCAAGTTACAATCTTCATATTCTCAAGAGGTACTGTCTGAAACAAATTGTGGATGTTGTACGTATGACTTCAGATAGGCAAAGTGCATGCATCTCTCCCTGATGCATCTTTTGCCCCAAACTCTTTTGCAAAATTGATGTTGTAGTTGTTTTCATACGATGACTGAAATATTGCTAAGCTTTGTTGGGCCTCTTGTAATGCTAGCTCTTATTAAACCCACACTAGCATCCGAATGTAGATTTCCCATTCTCCTGAAATAATTCCATCTAGATTTCTTGCTTGATAATTTCTGAAACTCATTTTTGCATATCTAATATATGTAAGCACTGCAGTAACTTAATTTAGGATACTCAAATGACCGCTTCAGTATATCATCAAACAAAGGGGGGGGGGAAATAAATAAATAAATAAAATACCCAAAACCTGCACTCCCTCCCTCTGCCACCCATCCTTCAGCAATAATTTTCTGGCTCAACTTTTAGTTCTTGAATTCATACATTATTTAAGTCAGATTTGGATGCAGCTGCAGAACTTCTTGAATTGAGGCTAGTTGGATGCATCTTTTTCATCTTTGCTTGCCTTGGCTTGTATCTGCAAGATAGCCTTCTCTGTTTGGAAAGCAACATTGTGGGTAGAAAATAAGCAGTTAAACTACAGTATTTTGTTGAAGATCCCCTACTGATGGTGAGAGTTGGTTTTTAGTTGCTCCTGTATATTTTGCCTTGCTGAGCAACCTCAGACATGGGTAGTTATTTTAATGCCCATTTATACTTGAAAGAAGGATGGGAGAAAGATTGTGATGACTGGGATTTAGGATGTTTTATATAACACCTTTTAAGGTGTCTTCCTTGGGAGCTCAGGAAAAAGGATTAAATCTAAAGGTTTTTTTTTGTAAGCTGGATCAGTTAAAGTAACCCATTCTATTAAGCTAAATGCACAACTTAGAAAAGGAAATTGGAAGAGAATATTGTTGTAGTAGACTTTCCAACTAAAGCAAAATCTCTCTGTGCTAGGGTGCAACTCTTTTGTGGAAACCCTTGGCTCAAAATAATTATTTTTTTTTAATGGGAATGTTTGATAGCAGTTAAAGATGTGTCTTGGATCTGGTGTGCAAGCCTGTCCAGAGAGATGGCCAACCTTACAGGGGCAACAAGTGGTGCAAATGCAGGTAGTAGAGTGCGTCTGGACAAACAGCAGTCACATTTTGTATTACACTGTAAGTGTCTTTCCTGAACATGACCGATGTTTAGAGTGGGGGAAAGATGCAAGACAGGGAAAGTGTTACTATGTCGGTCAGCTACCAAACTGGAAACTTAACTGCATTCTCTTAATTCTCATACTAATGCCTTCAGCCATTGAAGAGTACAATAAATCACTTGAGTGTGTTGATCTGTGAAAATAATTGGATTTACTTTTGAATAGACAGCATAACTTGCCAGACCAGCTGTTAGGACCTGTGGATTTGACTTACCATGTCCTGTTCTACATGCCTTAGCAGAGCAACCCCATGGCTGAAGAAATGGTATTTTGACATAGTCTAAGTGTACTAGTATGAGAAGGGGAATCAAATCTGGGGAGCTGCTTCTCAGACACCAAATATATTTTCAGCTTTAATTACAGCTGTTTGGTCCCCATCTGGATTGAATTTTGGAATGGATAAGAGAGACAGTGTGTCAAACATTTAGAATTGGTGCAAAAAAATTGTTTGCTATTTGTTCTCTGCTGCCCAAGTGTATGCTAACTGCTGAGTTGTGGCCTGAACAACTGATTGAGCACCTGGGGAGAGGACCCGGTCAGCCCTGGGAGCACAGGTGAAGGCAATTCAGGTGTGTGACCAAAAGGGGAGGAGCCTGGCTGCACCTCTCTTAGACCTCATTTAAGGGCTGAGTACTGCTGAGGAAGGATCCTTCCTTGGAGATCCCTCCAAAGTGAAGCTTTCCTCTGTGAACCTGGGATCTTCTCATATGGGTGAGCAATCTTCTCTTCCCTTATAGCACTTTTCTATCATGCTGATTCTCTTATCGTTGCACTTTTGTTGTAATACCTTTCCCACTGTATTGATCTGTCCAATTGCTACAAGTTAGTTGATTTGAAAAGAAGCCACTTCCTGAAACTTGCTTTTTATTGTTGCACAGTAAGCTATAGAAAATACTGCAGTTACAGGCTACAATATTTTTATTAGCAAAAATCAGCTTATTTAATGGTATTATGCTAAGGACAAAACAAAACTGACAAGGGTAGTTAGCCTTAGGTGGTATTTTCCAGCATACCAGTTATGTATAACAGCCTCATAGCACATTGTGGAAACATCCAGTTAAAGTCTTGTGTTTATTTTTGAAATGATCTGAAATGAATGTGATGTCTTGCATAACTTTCATAGTGTTGGTTTGGAGTCGGTTCACAGGCACGCTGGGTGTTTGTTGTGGTGGATGCTGGACCAGTGCTTATTTTCTGTCGGTAGAAATCACAGAATCACAGAATTGTAGGGGTTGGAAGGGACCTCCAGAGATCATCAAGTCCAACCCCCCTGCCAAAGCAGGTTCCCTACACCAGGTCGCACAGGTAGGCATCCAGGCAGGTCTTGAACATCTCCAGAGAAGGAGACTCCACCACCTCCCTGGGCAATGAGGACATTATTTTCTTAAAAGATGAGTCCAGTCAATGTGAAATTTACTGTTTGTTTCCTCCTCCTGCCTACGTCAGTGAAAGCTGGTGTTGGTGTGCGAGGTGCGTCATCCTTCTCAAATTTCCCCTAATTGTAATATAACAGGTAAATTTCAGATGGCAGCAGGTGTAGAACTCTTGTTTTGTGGAACTAATTTTGAATTTTAGTTAAGTTGTGTCGGGAGGTGCTGACAGAGGCTGAATGTGAGCCCAGGGGTATTGTTGCCAGGGGATGAATGGTGAGACAGGGAGAACTTTCCAGGAGCCGGTTCAGACAAGGGAACCTAATTCTTCCTGCTCTGCATTGCCTTTGTGAGGGCCCTGCCCTCACCCCACTGACTGTAGAAAATATGTAGGAAGATTAAGCTTCAGTTAATGCCTGTGAGTTCTTTACCTGTTTTGCTTTTATCGCTTATCTGATCAATTCCATGGAAGAGAGCTCTCATTCTATATGCTTTCAATAGCAAGAAATTCAAAATACCTTAGGATAGGCATTTGAAAGTCATCAGGGAGAAAGCACTTGAGTTATGATGAGCATCTCTTCTTTGTCCTGTAAATTCTGTTCTAAGTTTGGTGATGTGAATTAGGAACAGTGAAATGCTTACGGTTTTTCTTCTTAAGTTTGCATTGGTAAAATGTTGACAGTGTGTCCATGTTAGTGGGCACTGGTATGTAAAACAGTTGGGGCTGGGCTACAAAAAGAAGCAAACTAGCTTTTAATTTGCCCTGTAAGTAAAAACCCTAATAATGGCGCTTGCTAAGAGGGAAGGAGAAGCGTGTCACACTTGTTGTAAAGGGCAGAACACACATCATTTTTTTTTCTTTGAAAAAAGAGTGATGTGAATTTTTCAGAACTAAGTTCTAGAGCTGCCTAATGTCCTGTAGACTGAGTGGCTGTCCTTTTATTTTAGATTTTTGGAAATGTGAGTACTTGGCAGTCTTTGGGCCTGCAGAATCTTGTTCCAGATCCAATACTGTCTGTAGATCATTTCATTTTGGTGTGGCAGCTTTTCAGAGCGGTGCTTTGTGCTTGGGAGCTGCAGCCAGCTCAGGGCAGTGGGGATGTGCCTGGCTGTTGTCAGCAGCTTTCTGGCCTTGGAAGTTGCATGCACACCTTGGGGCTTGTGGACAAATGCCTTAGTGATCAGCTCATACAACTCTGCATCTGTAGATTCTCCATCTCATCAAGCCTCATCTTATATCTCAAGAGACAGAAACAGTCCTGTTCTCGGAGTAAATCATTTAGGGGAGCCCAGGATGCTAAGTTCCTGACATCTATCTGCTGCGCAATTAAAATTGTGTGGCTTAAAGGCACAGTGTTCTCTGAAACCTGAAAATAGAAGAAGCTTTTCAGTTTCTTTAGGCTTTTCAGATGAAAATAGTTTCCTGGCTAAGATTCGGTTCTGTTCACCAAACAAAGAAGAAATTTCTCAGCTTACTGTCTTCTGTAAGGTGCAGGAATCCTGCGCCTGGAGGCTGGTTTGATGGAGGCTTCTTCCATACAGCAAGACTTCAGGAATGAGTTGTTGCAATTCTTTAGTGCATTGAAACTGTCCACAAACGTTGGCTGCAGTTCTGCTTTTAACATAGCAGTAAGAACTTCAGTAGTTTCCATGTAAAGGATTTTGGTGTGCAATACAGTACGCAGTGGAGAAGATTCATTTTGATCAGATATGGAGCTGATATCAGAAGCAAATGAGACTAATTTATGTTTATAGATACAGATAAGGATGATTTGAAAGATTTTGTCTTTAACTGTGACTATGTGTATGTTAATTTCCTTTAAATATTCCCTTAGATTTAATTATTACAAAACAGATTTGGAGTTCATAATGGTCTTCTTTAAGGAAGACTGGTGAGAGACTTGGTAATTTCTCCCAAATTACTTCTAAATGTATTCAAGTAGCTGCGTATCTTTTGTCTGATGTTGTTTCAGTAGTGAAGAATGAAGTTTCTGCAAAGGTCTTAATTTTTAAGCCAAAAAAATCTCACACGAGAGATAGAGATACTACAAATTGAATCTTGATCTGTTAAGGGAAGGGTCTTTTTGAGGATGCTTAGTTATGATCTGAAGTTGTCTCTTCAGGATTTCTTATCAATGTTTATCGTGTCAGATTACAAAAAAAAAACCCTCAAATTTCATGAACCCATCAAAATCGACACCTGGAATGCAAATGTCTCCGAGTGCTGCGAGAAGTGAAGATGGCACCCACAGCAGAAAGGCAGGAGGGTCTGCCAGGCAAAAGTGTTTTCCTGATGTCACCAAGAATTGCTACATGTCAGTCACAAAACGGAGCGCCTAAAAGGGGGGAAGTAAATAGCTGCTTCTAAAAATATTTGGCTGTACTAGCTGGGTGCAGTGTACAGATCGATGGTTTACAATGTGTTTTTCCTGGATCACCCAGACAAAAACAAAATGTGGAGGCTTTTCTTTTTGGTAATAAATCCAAACGCATCGCTTTCATCTTTTGCCCTAGGAAGATGCATTGTGGTGATATAAATGTCAATTTCAATATCCCTGGAACTTGGTTTCTCTGGCAAGAACGTGGGCAGTAGCCAGTGTTTACAAGGATGGCCCACAGAAGCAAGAGAGTGGGACTGCATGGGCTAGTAATGGATTGTACCTGCTTGCTGTTCTGTGGTAACAGCTGGTGCACTGCAGCGTGGTGGTACTGCTCTGTGTAGAATACAAAGGTTTTTATATTTGAATAGTAAGAAAGTTACTGTCCTTTCATTTTTCCCAAAGAGTTTAGAACTTGAAATATTGCACCGTTTTTATTGTAGTTTTGAATATAAATGCTGTTTTTAAAATATAATTCCTTCATTAAAAATGTTAAGCTTATACCTAAGATAATTGGGCATGATATCAAAGCATTGGTATTAATGTACAGTATGAATTTAGTAACCTGCATAGTACTTCTAAAAGGTAAAGGGTAAATTGTTTTTGTCTTTGCTTATCCGTTTGCCTTATTAACAGTGATGTAAATGCTTTTTACTCCATGATTTCCTAGTAAGTTTTACATCAATCGTACTCAGATGCATGGGATTAAACTTGAACTTCTCAGAATTGTTCTGTGAATTCTACATTATTCAAAAGCTGCTTGAGTGGATATCACCAATTATTCAAAGTCTTGATGATGATATAAAATCTTCCTTCAGTCATAGGCTTGTTTACATCTTTATAAGGTGGCTCTTCTGCTAGCTTTAAAAGCATACGCAACTTCTCTTTTCAGGAACATGGTTTAATAGTGAGCTTCCCTCCTGGCTTCAGTTAGCATTTAACTGACACACATAGTCATTCTGAACCTTAGCTTTCAAAAATATCTTAGTGGGTCAAGATGTCTCCAAAATTTCATTACATTCTTTATTTGCCTTTAAAATATTAATGATCTGCTGTTGCAATATGCTGATTAAGACTAGAAAATTGCTGAGACAAAAAGTTTGTTTTGCCACTTCTGGTACTTGGGGTTTCTCTCTGTTCAGTTACGTGTCTCGTGGCACATTACATATTCTGAGACCTCCCAAGCAGAAGTCTATTCTTTGAAAAGACGAGGTTTGACTAATTGATGACATAATCTCTCATCAGTTTCTGCATGACAGGAGAAATGGGTTGTGGACTTGCACTTACCCCCAAGCTGAGGCATGCAAGGGACGGAGGTGTTTTTGTTGATGTTTTATTTCTTACTGCTGTTCCTACAACCCACAGGATAGAGTAATATCTGTGCTTTCTTGGACTTGGTGGGGCAGTCAGACCATCTGTGAAAACAGAGCCCTGTTCTCATCCATCCCCCACTAATATTTTGGATATTAGTTATACGAATTTCTATAATAGTTATTTTTTTTTTCCTCTAGCAGTGTCTTAGAACAGCAAATTCCAAGACCAGATAGAAATGCTGGGTGCCATAATAATTTTATGCTCACTTGATGAAAACTCTCTAGTAAGACGGGGGATAATTGCTGCTGTGTCATGCTGAAAGGTGAATGCAATTAACTTCGACCAGGCCAAAGACAGGAGTGCATCTTGAACAGAAAGTAAGCAAGGAGGACCCAGGAGAGGTCCTGTTAGCAGCCAGTCCTGAGGGGATGCTCACAGCAAGATTGTTGTTGCTCACCTCATCTGGATTTGCTCACTGCCCAGCATCCACTTCTTCCGTACTTGCCTGTGGAGAGCAGTCTGTGTGTGCTGTGCCTGTTACCTGCACTTCACCTCTGCTCAGACTGCTTCTCCCCAAAACCTGCCTTTTAAAAGCTATTTTCTTTGTCTTTTCCTGCTAATATTTAATAGACTAAAGCAAGTTACTGAAGAAATATCTCCTTAGGAGTATCCTGTGGTTGGGCTCACAATGACTCTCATGGTATCATTCTCTGGAGTTACAGAGGCCCTGCACAGGGGCTGGGGAAGTAGGGCTGCACTGCTGTATTTTATCTTTCTCTGGAACCTTTGCTGTGCTTCCAAGACGTCAAATTTGCTGTGTTTCATAGCCAAAACTGAGCTAGAGTCTCTTACCTTGTGCTTTCATGAGTTGTGATTATATGGCTGCTTTGATTAAGCATCATGTTACAACTGCTGCTGAATATAGTGACCTGCCTTCTTGCTTGGTCTAACTGCTTATTTCTGCCCTGCTCTTGTGCCAGAGCCAATGTCCCTCTTGCTTCACTGTAAGTGGAATCAACAAATTGCCTGAAAACTAACTCACGTGTGCTGTTTTTTGAGCACAATCCAGTTTGCTCCCTCTGCTTATGTGCAGCTGAATCAATGTTGCTTTTGGCGTTCGGGAAGTGGTGGAAAGGAAGGGCTGAAGTAAAGGAAGGGTGGAACAACTTTTGTTTGACAGCTGTCAGAATTTATTTGTGGCAAAAGAGCTGCACAGCCACGGCTTTGAACCATCTACGGTTTCAGAGTCTTCTCTTGCAAGGGCGTAGCTGTGGTAAATGTACCTGAATGGTGGCAAGGAAGAAAACCCTGGTCTTTCTTCCTTCTCCCTTGGGAGCAGCTAATCCACACAGCAGCCTTGTGTGTGAAGTAGATACAGTAGTCCTGAGTGACTGGGGTTTAAGTACTGAGGATAGAGATTGTTAGAGTTGCACATGGAAAACTGCTGTTACAGTTTTGAATTTGGTCGCGGCCGATGCTATTTTCAGGAAAACCTAGCACAAGCAGAATAAAATTGTTCCCGGGTAACAGAAAATCTCACCTGAATGATGGTCCCCTCTGGGTGCCTTTATTCCTATTGCCAAGTTATTTAAAAAAAATAAAAATAATAATAAAAAAATCTTAAACAAAAAGGATGTAAATTTTCTTTAGCTGCTTTTGTTTGTTTCTGGTGGTCTTGCACAGGCATAGCTGCAGAGAGAATCTGTCCTGCACTTGGTGCTTTGTTGAAAAGTGTAGGGGATTTTGCCTTTTTAAAGGATTTTTTAACGAACTGGAAATAGACAAGTTTCTTTTTAAGTCCTGTAGAGTTAATTCAATAAAAATAAAAGTAGTTCTTACATTTAGTTGGAAAGACAGTTTTTGTTTATATTTAGACTAGAAACGTATACAAGACGAAGCTATTACTGGTGACTTTGTACTCATGTTTCATAGTGTTGCTGAAACTTGAACAGAAACTAGCAGTAAGACGTTATTTTCAGAATCAGGTACTCTAGAGGGTGCCTTTAGTCTAATGCTGTAAGGTATCTGTATTTTAGATAAGTACATAGGAATTATCGAGTGATAAATGATATATTTGATGCTGCTATGAAAAATGCTAAAAAAAAAAAAGTAGTATCAAGTGAAAATAATATGGAAATTTAGATTTAGTTGCTTACAGGTGTGGATTAAAAAAATTAAAAATATAGGAAGCATAAAAATATTTAAAGATTATGCATAAATATTTACTTATATACACATTACCAATTGTGGCAGGCACTTGCCTGAGGATTTTTTATTATTAATTTTTACTCTCTCTGCATTTTCCAAGCAGGGCAGCATCTATTTTTTTTTTCTGCTTCTTTGTCCCCCTAGTTTCTCATCACAACTGTTTTGCTTGGTAGCAGGGTGATGGGTTAGCATGTCTGGGAGGAAAGACATCTGTGAAACTAAGATGGTGCTCAGTAATTTTTCACTGGTGTGCTGATGCAGTCAGGTTCTTTCTAGACAAACCAGCAGCCAGGTCAGCCAGAAAGGAATTGTAAATGACAAAGACTAACACAACAGAGCTTAAAAGCAAACAAAACCTCCCCCCCTCCCCCACCAAGCTACTAAAGCCAATGGAATGAAAAAAGAAATCCCAAGGAAAATCTCCTCCTGTCTTCATCCAAGATCCTTGGAGTCTGAAGAATGAAGCTCTGAGACACTCATGCCTTCACGAGGAGAAAGCAAGGAACACCCTTTGACCCTAGCTTACATTTGTTATATTACTTCCCTCATGAAGTGCACTGTTAATAGAGCTGATAGTCTGGATCCCTGGAATTGAACCAGCTAGTACAGTATGCTTCTCTGAAGTGAGTTATGCCCCAATGATGAGAAATAAGGTTATGACATAGGAAAGTAGAAAAGATTGAGAAGTTCAGGCTTAGGGTGCCCTCAAGAGCATATATAATGCAAGTTTTATTTTTGTGCGTTCAGGGTTGATACCATAATTGGTGTTCTGATGGAGTATGGTAAATGGAAAACTTAAGGTACAAAGGGACCTCCAGGGGTCATCCAGTCCAACCTCCAGCTCAAAGCACATATGTACTTCATGAATACAGAGTGATCCTGCTCTCCCAAAAGGGATTGATGGTCTGGGCTTGCGTTATTTGAATAAAAGAGTAACGGTTGTATTCCCATTTGTATTACTTAGTATCCCTGTCTGAACTCGGTGCATGTGCCATCAGTCTTAATATGTTCATTCATATACTTGACAATTTATTTTCCTGAGCTGGAAAACTCCATCCATTGTTTTCAAAACATCTTCCTAAATGCTGTGCTGTTGTTTTTCTGAAACTTGTGTGTTAGCATTGCTGCAGCTCTGCTGGCATTACCTGCAAGAGGAATGTGCTATATGCAAACTGTTTTTGTTACTGTATTGTCTTAATGTGAAGGGAAGAGACCACTGCCATTCTCCTGTGCATCCAACCACAGTTAACTACAGGATATGTGAGCAGACCCTGTGACAAGGAGATGAATGTTTTCATTTGTCTATCTGCAAGGTCTTATTCCAGTCTAAAAAAGTCTTAAACTGAGTGTGCCAGTGGCAGTGCATGAGATGAGGTCTGTCTTCAGCAAGTCTTGTCCTGAACTGCTGCTAAACATGTATTTTTTTATTAATGTTTTATGAATGAGTGAACAGTACAAAATTTACTGAGTTCTCTCTTAAACGTTAGCTCTGTGAATTCTCTATATCCATTGTAAAGGAGAGTTCTAGAGCTGGCTCTGCTGCTTGTACAGTTAATTAACCCCCCTGCTGCAGGCCTGGACGTTTGCTCTTGCTGCTCAATGATGTGTGAGAATTGAATGAAGAACACATGCTCCTATGCAGGCATGTGCAGAGGGAGAAAAAGCCTCCAAGAAGCACAAAAAAAGAGGATAGAGTAGCACACGGCTTCATAATCTGTCTTGATGAATGCTGGCTGAAGCTTGCACAAACTGGAGTTTTTGATTGCAACAGATAACTACAGGAAGGCAGAGCTTACCACTGTCCCATAACAATCAGATTGCTCTTGAAGAGAGAAAGTTTATCTTGACAAACTAAGCACAATAGATGATGTTGTACTGAAGGCCATGGTTTAGTGGAGAAATATTGGTGGTAGGTAAATGGTTGGTCTAGATGATTGTGGGGGGCTTTTCCAACCTTAGTGATTCTATTCTGTGATTCTAAGCACTGATAACTTAGAAATCTGATTCCTCAGACTCTGAAGCATTTCAAAATCCCTGCTCAGCTGTGTTACATGATACAAATAACTGCTAAAGGACTTGTGCTCTTAGCACACAGGTGCACCTTGTGTTGTTTTTGGACCACATGCAAGTTTTGGGGAATCAAACTTCACAACAGCAAGCCTGCCTCTAAAATTTAATGGAAGAGAAATAAAAATGTTGCTTTAGTGTGTATTTTTATTGCAGAATTAACCTGGCTCTTCTTTCTCTATAAATACTATGCAAGTGCATACACCACACTTTTTACTGCAGTTGGTGTGGCTATTGCATGGCCAGGATCCTTTTACGCTTATCCTTGTAATCAGCCCACTTCTGAGTACCACTGCTCTGGCTGCACTGTGGTAGTTTTCTAATGACTTTTTGCAGTGTCCTTCATGTATCCAGCAGAGTAGGTGAGTTTTAAACTATGTGATGTATACAGCACAAAAGCAGCCTATTCTAGGGCCTGAAATCCTAGCAGCAGCCTGAATGTAGTTTATTAGATCTGAGAAGAGAGGCTGCTGGGATCTAGTCAGCTATGTCCCTGATTGTGCACTGTCCTGAACCTGGCTGCTAGGTCTAGAAGGATGCAGTGGGATAGGGAGGTACCTTGTCACAGCTCCAAGGTGGCATGGAAGTGGAAGTCCTCCTTATGTTCAGCAGCAGGTTTGGTGTTGTGTCTGGTTCCTGCCAGAATCCTCCCTTCCTGCTGTGTCAGTAGAGGGGCTTGGGTGGTCATTTTTGTGCTAGACACCTCTGTGCGTGCCTTTGGTTGAAGCACTGTCCTCCTGTGACTTGGGATGTGTTGCCCCTTGGACTTAGAAGTGTAGTCTGAGTCCTATTACATCTACGTATGTATATCTTATGTGACATTATTTAATTCCTCACTAGGTTACTCACTGTGGATGCAGATTAAAATGTGAATTGTGTTTAACTGGCAGATGCCTGTCTGTATTCTCCACGCACGATAAGCAGTAATATTTTTCTGCAACTTACGTGCTTTAGCACATCTGCAAATTCTTGCACATCTCATACAGCTGACTGATTCAAAAGAGCTTTGGCACAAAGAGCTGGAAAGTCTCCACTGGTGCTGTGATGGGGTGTATTGGGGCACCAGCAGCTGTGCAGAGAGGGCACAGGGTGCTCTGAAATGCAGGCAGCCTCTGGAACTGTGAGATTCGCATGCGAAAATTTGACTTCTGCAGCTGTTGGAATGATAAATATACAGGGGGATACAGGGGTAAATAGAGGGCTTTCTGTTTAACTGGTGTCCTCAAAAGGCTGGTTTAAAATTTAATGGCACTTACAATACAGTGATCTCTACTATTCGCTGTAAAGCAGCCCAGATGCTCGCAGGGTGATTTGCAGCTTCTTGGGAGGAGGAAAGAGCTGAGAGGGTGCTGCTGGGAGCAAGGGAGAGTGCAGCTTTGATAGTCTTCATTGTGAAATGCATTAGAACAGGAAAACAAAAGATGTTTACTGCCTGTGTTTCCCCTTACTATTTCACCATATTCTCTGTTCACAAAACACTTTTGCAGCGTGTTCTGCTCAGTGAGCAAGCAAAAAAGTCATAGTCTGCTAGTTAGAAACTGCTCTGAATTCTAATTCCTACTCTCCTGCCATTCACTGGATAAACTTACAAAAGCTTTTTGCTTCTCTGTGCCGGATTCCCGATCAATTAAACATGGTTCAGAGTGTTTCAAGTGATTAAGTCACTGAGATGCATTCATTCTTGTTTGCAAACTACCAAGATGATGTGGAGAACTGCACTGCTATTAAATATAAGAAATCTGATCTAACACACATTGGAACTGATACAGAAGCGCCCTGCTGCCCATGCATCTTTGTAGAAACATTACCCCAGTACCTGTTATGATCTTTCACAAAGATTTCTTTTAAAGATGGTGTTCTTTAAATCCATTCTATACGTGGATAAACTTTTGGATATATTTTATTCTTTTCAGTCTTTCAAAGGAAAATACAAGCAAGGCAATAAAAGCTTTTTCATTAGGCACTAATGTTTGTTCAAGTGCTGTTGAGTGGCATCTCCTAAATAGCATATTTAAGGAACAGAAGAAAGACAGCTTCTGAAGGACACCTGCTCCTCTCCCCACAAGAACAGTTAGAATCAATCCTCAGCTAACTGTAAACCTAAACTTTGTAGGATGCAGCAGCTTAACGATACATATTTCCCAAACAAGTGTGCCTGAGTATTAAACTAAGGTTTTTAAGCTCAGGTGAAGCTCCCTGCAACAGGATGATCAGCTCAAACAAGGCTTACCAAAGACTAGTGAGCAGTTTTATTTTCTTCTGAATTTAAGGAAGGCATGGTCTAGATAAAATTACTTGATATAGGATGGTTTTTTGGTGCAGATTTGGATGAGGTTGGATGTAATGCTTCCCAGTTTATTTTCTGAAAATACAGCTGAATTAAGAGTTGTCATGATCTGTCTTTAAGGACCTGATCTCAGGTGGATTTCAGCCTTGTTGCAATAAGTCTGTGCCAGCCTGAGACACAGCGCTCAATGAGAAAGCTTTATGAATGTAAGGAAGAATGGATTCAGATTTAAAGCTGTTAACTACAAACCCGAACTTCCCCAGTTCCCATAATTTGCCATAAATTAAATTATTGAATGGTTTGATATAACTCACTGAATGTACATTTTAAGGTTCTAGAGGAGATTAATTTGTCATTGCTTTCCTCACACATAGCCACTCCATCTACAAGTTGTATCTCGAAGACTGGTAAAATTAATAGAGGACTGTTCTTCAGGGTGCCTGAGTGAATTGTTCACATCAGTGCTCGTGCCTGAAATATTTGCTTGTGGTGTCATCATTTTTAAATATAAATATTCATATTCCACCTGGAACAAAAACTGCTGGTTTTTGAAAGTGGGTCATTTTCCTTAAATCTGAGTCTTTTGGCAGTTTTTGTTGTGCGCGTGTAATGCTACATCAAAACTGGGGAATTACATGGTAGTGTTCGTCGATGTATTCAGCTGAACCTCAGATACTTTGACAGTCCTCACACAGAGAGCAGAGGGCTTGTTTTCAGAATTTCAGTGGTGTAACAGTGATTTATAAAAAGCTTTAACATACAGAACCGGACTGGCCCCTTTTGAACTAAGTAGAGACTTCAGCCTGGAACAAGAGTACCTGAAACCTTGTGCTTTATGCGTCTCCGCTCTCTTTTACATGCAAGTGGAGAACTGCTGTGGGTCTGGCCTTGTTTTCTTCTGTCAGCAAACCTGTCAGGAGGGAAGAGCCTGGAGAGAGGATTCCATATGACACTGTTAAGATGTGAAGCTCTGGGACTGGTTTATCTGAAGGACTGCATCCCTTGCAGGGTCATAAAATCAGTGACTGTAACAGGGCTTACCCATACTTAAGAAGAGTGCGGGAGGTAAAGGACTACCAGCGTTTTCATTGCAGAGATCCATCTACGTTGGAGCTCATACTCTCTGTGAAGTTTTAAGAAGTTTAAATTCTCATGGTATTTCTCAGTGGTAATAAAGTGGGATGAGACAGGTATCCAGGAGTTAGAATGTATAACCACAGATTATTACGCATCTTCAGAAATTCTGAAATCTTTTTGGCGTTAAAGAGCTGGATTTCTGTGAAAGCCCAATTGCGGAAGACTGCAAATGGGGAAAAAGTGAAGTATTGTGATATGTACAGCATTCACCTTGTTCTGCTGCTTTCTTATTCATTTTAATTAATTCAGAAGTAATTATGCTGGAAGTCACATAAATGAAGATTCTATTCCCCAGTGCATGAAATGAAAGTGCAAAAATTGTTCCAAGGTGTAGAGCTGCAGAATGTAGAATTTCTACTTTCTAATTTCTACAGAATTTGCTTCTGTAGAATACCTTATAAAAGACCGTACAGATTAATTTGTTAATGTTTGTGTGGTGTTTTGAAGTGTTAAATTGCCTTGTAAGCAATAGGGATATAATAGTGCTATAACCTACTTTGGTTGTCATATGTGAGCAAAGGTAAGATCTGCTTCAGTACAGTTGTAGTATAATGCTATGGTGACTGTTCAGTGGCTGGACACCACCTAGATTTGTGTAGCTGGGAGAACTGGCTGCTTAAAAGGGCCTACAAATGTAAGTGCCTATTTTGGACAGGGTCTCAGTGTTTAGTATTTCATATGTGAATCTGGAACAAACTTCTGCACTCTGGAAATGAAGTACAGAAGGGAAGAAAATAGAGTCAGATCTGCTGAAGGTAATCTTCCCACTGACGTTTTCTTAAACTTATTTTAAAAGTTTTGAGCTTCTTGAGAAAGGGCTTCAACAATTTAGAAAGCTACAGATTATGATATTTCCAGCGGTTCTTTATTTTTCGTTTCTCTGTTTCCCTTTAGTGATTGTTTTCCTTTGCTTTTAGCAAAAACTATTAGAAGATGATGGGAATTTAATTATAGATTTTAATTATTTGGTAGTGAGAGGGTATTCTCATCATTTTGCGCACTGGAAGGACAGAATCAGGAAGAAGAGTGGCATGAAATTAGGATAAATAATAGATATGTAAGGGCTGCACATGGAACAGTAACTTGCACATCAATTTACGTTTTTCATTCAGGAAATATCAGTGCATTACAGACCACTAGTGGACATCACAATAAAAATGCCATGGAAAATGATGTTCAGATTTTTTTTTAATTAAAACTCTGACTTGTTTGCATGGTGCTGTATCTGACAGGCAAGCTAAGCATTTTATACACGTGTCACAATACATACGGGGGAAAAAAAGGCTAGTTGCCACAAGCACCATTTTACTATGCTCCATCTACTGGCCTTGTGTCATTGGTAGCTATTGAACATTCGCTTCCAATCAGCCGTGAGGGCAGCTTTCCATACAACCACTGCACAAACTGAGCTCAGCTCATTCTACAAAAGGAGAGACACTTTTTTTCTGGTCGTTCTTCAAAACAGCTGTCTTAATTTCAGTTCAGGAGAAGTGCAGGACCAAAAAGGAAAAATACTGTCTAGGCGAAGGTTGCCCTGCTTTTTAAAGCAGGATATGTAAAATGACAGAAAGTATATTAAAAAAAAAATAATAGATCAAATATTGGACAATGTCTTTCAATGTTTGTTTGAATTGTACTGGATATGAAGCTGAAATGCATAATTTTGATCAGGTATCTTCTGCATCAATACATTCAGTAGCAGTTAATTATTAGAGTTTACAAAACTTGCAGCGGAAGTCACATCTGCGTGGCCAGAATATTACATGATGTAGTCATTTGTAGCTAATGTGTCTATCAATCTTAGAAAGAGTATATGCATGGATATTGCTAATTATTCAGTGCAGCACGCAGCATACTCAAACCCCTCCTTCAACTCAATTCTCATCAGTTAAAATGTATATTTTTTTGTTCTCTTGAACTGGTACAGAATCAAGCCTCTCAAGGAAAATTCTTGTATTTTCTGAATATCAATATGTGCTATCTCTAAGAAAAAGAATAATTGGGCTCCAGGTCTCCCTTCATGTTTTAAATAGCAAGTTTACCTCTGTTGTCAGGGAAAATGAAGCAGCAGCATTCCAGCAGAATGGAAGCTGGGCAGAGGAGAGTACCCAGGAAGATGCTGCAGCCCTAGGCAGGCTGGACATACCGAGCTGTGTGCACAGCTGGCTTGCCAAGATACTGACTGGTAGGAAGATGGCAGGGCTCACAACTCTCCTAATCGCTGCACCAACCAAAGAACGTCACAGTTTTGAGTTAAGATTCACATGTAAGGCATGAATAACTGTGTAGTGTGGTTCTTTTGTTAACATAAGCATGCAGGCTCGTAGAGGAAGCAGAGGTAATCTTAAGCTGTTTCATTGGTCCTGCTCTCCGTTTTCACCTATTTGAAAGTGAAACTCAACTGTGTTTGGAAAGATGCTAGGAAATGCAGAAAATTCTTGAAGTGCTCTTTAGACTGAATACCTGCTGCAGTTGGTGAGAAATTGTATTAGAATATTGTGAATCAGAAAAAAGAAAGTAGCTCAGGTATTTAGTCCATAGAAAAAATAGAGAAAGAAGAGTCCTTGAAACACACCATTAACAATAGCCCTAGGAGCAGTTAAACCAGATAATTTATAAAATAACATAACTTGCTGTATTTTTTTCTTTACATCCTAGTTGTTTGAAGATAATTTATACTTCTGATCAGCCTTATTGATTTTATTACGTGTGTTGAAAACGCAGGACTTGCTCTCCACACAAAACTGCTTGCAGTGGAGGTTTTTTCAGTTGTGGGAACAGTTGCTACTCTTGTTTTTTGTAGGTCTTACTTCACTGTAACATACATTTTATTTGTAGTCAGCTTGGTTTTGTCCATTTATTATATATGAGGAGGCGTGGAATGAATATCCAAAATTAGGATTGGCTGACTTTGGTGAAGGTACAGACTTCAAAGTGCCTACTCACCTTCTGCAAACAGAGAACAGAATTGTAGTCATTTGGACCATTGTGTAAAATTTGTCTTCCTTAACTTCTAATTTTTAAAGATTGCAGCAGGCGGAGTGGTGTGATATGTGGAATTATAGCAAATCTCTAGAGTTTTTTTGGAGCAGAATATAGTGCAGACTGTTTGCAAAATTCTTTGGTCTTTTGTGAGATTGATATAAATGCAGTTCTGCTCATTTCTAAACATTGTTAAAACTGGTTAATTAGGGCTTAAGAACTGTGCTTTATGTTAGGATGTGAATGGTGAAGGTTGTCTGAGGTTTGATACTCAGCTAATGGAAAGTGGAGGATTTTTTTTTTTTTTTTAGCTCCTTCCATAACCTCTTGAGTCTCCTCCTTCAGAAACGACGTTTTATTCTGCTTCTCTGTATTATCTCCAGATCCATTTTCTGGTATGAGGCAGTCCTTCACAAGATGTTTGTCAGGTACCATGTCATCGGTTTTTAAATGGTGAAAAATCACCCCTTTTGTAAAATCTTGATACCACTGAAGCTGGTGTACACTTTGCTATTTATTTCAGTGGGGCCAAAGTTTCGTTTCTTGCTATCTTTCTGTCCCAGATTCTCTGTTTTCTGTCTTTTTTGCTGCCGACAATTCAGTCTGCTTTATTCAGGTGTGCAATTTTTAGATTTTTTTAGTATGTTCATTCCATTGGTTGTAGTCATCTAGGTCAGTTACAGATCTGGTGCTTGCATTCTTAGCATCCTAAGACGTGGGGTTTTTTTCTATCTCTATGGGCAAGCCTTGTTCTGTACTATGCCTTAACCGCTGCAGGTTCTTCAGCTCTGTTCTAGACATGTCTATTATGACAGAAGGAATAGAGGCTTATTTCACTTCCTAACATGTAGCTGTTAAAATAATCCTTCCTGCTTGCTGATTTGTCACTCTTATTTTTGTATTTCCCCCTACTGTTCACCATCCATATTTGCATCAGATCTGAGCTCCTTTCGGTACTGTCAGAGTTCCACATAATTCTGCCCTTCCTTACTTATGTTCCCTCACTGAGTTTCCTGTCTCTCCCCCACCCGCTCCACTTCTTTAATGTTCCCACACATCCATCTGTCACTTCTTGAGCAGTTGCTTCCGTGTCATCTTCCATGTTGCCATCTACACAGCGTTTGACCTCCCAGGACTTTTCTGTGGTGGTGCTTAACTTGTCCATATTTAAGTCTCATTTAAAAGAACATTTCTTCACTGCCTTTATTGAGCCGAGTTGGGCCGTATTTTTAAAACATAATCTTTCCTGTTTATTATTTCTCTTTCTGTAACTTCTGTTGCTGTATTTATAAACTGTACACTGCTCATATTACCAGCTCCCTTTAAGTGCCTACATAGATACCTTTTTGCAAAAATATCTGGAATAATTTAAGATGCTGCAGCTGCGGTTGTGTGTTTTGCACCTCAGCTAATCAAGTGCTTCAAATGTTTTACAAGCTGACGGTGACAAAACTTGGAGCAAAACAGCCTCAGGTTTCCTCTGCAGAGGAGAGCATAAGACTATGAGCGGAGAACAATAACTTCTAAAATGGTCTTAGGCAGACTTGCAAGATGATATCTGCTGAAGCCCAAGCTATGTGGAAGCAGCTAGAGTGTTTGTGTGTCGGTGCTATCCTATGGGTTTCAGCAGCGATGACTTCAGGGCTTACACTGCATTTGCAAAAGTTACTCACCAGTTGCTGTATTAGTAAATGTCTGGGCAGTGGGAATCATTACAAGCCAAAATTGACAAAACTAGAAAGATAAGTGAAAAGTTGGTGGTTTTTGTTTTTGTTTTTGTTTTGTGGGTTGGTTGGCTTTTATGTGTGTGTGGCACTTGTATTGACAGTGGAGTCAGGAAAACGTAGGCATCTCCTGAGAGTTTCAGCTCAGTATGATCTTGCTAGCACCATGCTAAAAGCATGTGGTCAGATAGCCAGATCTTGGCTTCTGAATTTTTTTGGCTACACTATTTTAGCTGTAGATGTAGTATCCTGTCTGGAAAAATCTGAAGCAAACAGATTGGACTTCTATTGCTTTTAAAAGAAGGAAGACTTAAGATTAACTCTGATCAATGGCAGTGTTCTGTACCTTGCTGTGTTTTACTGAGAGCCTCTGCTTCAGCTTTCTTGAACTTGACACTGGGCACCAGTGTGTGCATTGTAGGTGTGGATATTTTAGAGGAAGCATGCAGCAGGAAAGGTCATCTTTAATTGATCCCTCTGAAAATTCTCAAATACAGACTGTATACTAAAATATGTGTGTATTGAAATGAGATGATGTGCCTTTGTTAGAAATAGCCTCTAAACCAAGTGGACTTGGAACTTTATGGCCACTGAGAGTGTAGAAGAACCATGAATGCATTCCTAATTTCTTGGAGTGCTGTACCCTTTAACAGCCCTTCAAGAACATTTTCACTTGCGTACTTTGTCTTAAAAACGCTGCTACAACTTGTAATGATCTTGTTGGGGTAATGGCATCTCAACACACAGTTCTGCTGACAGGATGTCACAAAACTAATGCTCATCTGATGAGGTGATTTTTCCATTCCAAGAAAAGATACAGAAAGTAAAACTGTTCAAGCAGGACCAGCATCAAGACTTGAAGCATTGTGAATACAAAAGCAGAGGTCACTTACTATAATTTTAGTAGTAAGAGTTATACTCTGGGACTCATCCTTTATAATAATCATTTCAGAATATTAATGATGACGAAGTATTTTTGTGGCGCTTCTGTGATTAACATGAGGAGTAAGGTGGTTTTGGTTGTAATTTTGAGCTTGGGACTGTATGTAGCCTAAAAATGAGCTGGCAGACTTCTGGGCACGCTTTTCATTACGCTGGTATATGAGTAATCACCTCAGTGAGCTGGATGGGCTGCACTGGGCTGTGTCTTGCTTGCTGGTGCTGCAAGCTGCAGTGCTTAGGTGCACATGTAATATCCCAGAGTCTGGTAGGACAGGCAGCTTAGCTGATTTTCTATAGACAGATTAATTATAAGACAAACCGTTTAATTTATAACAGGCATACAAGCGTGCAGGCCAGTTAGCCTGTACATGTACATAAATCAGGTAAACATCACAGGCTGATACAGAATTGCGTGCGTTGTGACTAATCTTAAAAACAAACGTATTTGTGCTTGTGCCTGTCACACCTATTACAGAGCGTGGAGCAAACATGCGGAAATCACCGTATCATGTTAGGAATCTAATAGGAAGGGAGGGGGAAAGTGGGAAAGCAGAGTGATGAGAGGCAGCTGCTGCTGCTGCCCAGATTGGCAGCCTATTTATAATCGGGCAGGCTGGAAGCTGGATTTCTGTGCTGGGCTGTGACACATCAGATACCAGCGGTGATGCTTTGTACACAGGCGCTGAGCATTTCTGAATTAAAGCAATGCAAGTTCTTTCACATACAAAGAAGAAAATAAGTAAATGGACCAAACCGAATCTGAAGGTTTTTGAATAGTTTTGATCTGTTTAGTACTTTTGTATCAGGAAGCTATACTTAGCGGTTCATTACAGAATTTTTATACGAATCAAACATGGTAAGGTAGTAGGGCTTGTTTGCATGTACTGAGTGCCGTTTGTAATGATGATATCATGTGAGATGGAGCATCGCACAAATGTTGTGTAGGTAAATCTGCAACAGTGTTACCAGCTTGTTTTTTGTAGTGGTGTTTTTTTTTCTCCTCCTTTTTTTCTTTTTTTCTTTTTTAATGGATATTTAAACACACGCAATGGTATTACCTTAAACTTTACTTCAACTTCTTAACCATTAGGGCAATTCCATTAGTAAGTCACAGGTGAAAGTATTAGGACAGGCATTCATTCCATCTGTGGACATTTCTGGCTGGAAGTCCAAGTTACACACAAGGACGTAGGGGCCCAGGTGGCTGGGTTCTCCGCTTGAACTCTGCTGCAAGTCTTTTCTTTACATAAGTATGTCTTACCTAAATAGTAGTGAACATAAATTCTTCACCATGCTCTCTTATGGTTGTGAGTTCTAGAAGTTATTTATTAAACAAAATTCACTTTTTCTCTAATTTTCTTTTTTACTTCTTATTTTTGTATTGCTTCTCTTTTCTTCGGTTTTTAAAAGGAGAAAGGACTTTCTTTTCTCTTTAGCATTTATTCACTCCCTTTGTCTGAAGCAATTATATAATCCTATTTTTTTTTTCCTCTCACATGAAAATCTTTCTAAGCCTTTGATTTATTTGTGTTGCCTGTTACTGAATTAATAATACCTTGGTTGTTTCTGGGGACAGGCTTAGGGAAAATGCATATTCAGGCTCCTAGGCCCACTGTTAATTTATACAATGCCATATCATTTGTGTATTACATCTTCCTAGATTTGCCTTTCTAAAAATTATTTTTTCACTTTGTGTAAATCTGAGCTTCTGAAAGAAACATCCAGGATTTTTATTTTCAGGTACATTTATTGATTGGTTTTGCTCTGTCATTGCTGACTGCGTTGTCTGTGGTAAGCATTCAAAGTGCCTGGTAGCGAAGTAAGGTTGGTTCAGCCCTATTGTCTAGGATTGCTTTTTGTGTCTTTTTAAGATAGTTACAATGCTAACAGTTTAATCTGCTGATGAAGATAAAACACCTATTTCTGTCAGTCGCTACAATACTTCATTTTAAAATTCCTTCATAATTACTGATATTTGATGTATTTTTCCCAGTGACTGTTTGTTTATCCTGTAATTTTATCTGATTCCAACACGATCTCCTTGGCATTCCGGTTATCATATCATTTTATATGACAAGCAAAGTTGTAGGCGTATGTTCGTCTCCTGTGATGAAGGCCTGCTACAAAGAAGTCCTTTTGTTTCCTCTGCGATTGAGTGACCTTCCTTGTCCGCCTGTCCTCCAGCAGCCGGGTGGCTTCCTGCGTTGCTGCGTCTCAGGGCTGCCTCGGTGCTGGTGTCAGAGCTCTGTTTGCTGTTCAGATTTCCTCTCATGTCTCCTTATTTCCATCTTTCGTTTCACCTGTCATAATTGATACTTCCTGATAGCGGTTTGCTAGGGGTGAATTTCCATCTTTTGAAGGATACGTGTTTGCTGCTAATAATATCTTAAATCACGCCATTAATGACATTGGGTTATTCCCCCGCCCCCCCCCCCCCCTTTTTTCCCCTTCCTATTCTATGTGCTTTCTCAGGTGTTTTTTTTTTATGCTGTCTATGAGTCTCTTCCATTTGGTAAAAGGCTTTTTGGTAAGCACAGAGGCTTTAGCTTCCCTGCTTTATTTGTAAAGCCTTCCAGCCCGTGTCATTTCTCTGAAGTATTACATTAGTAGCAAGAATTGCAGGGATGCCTTCTCCCAGATGTTTTCCTGCTTTGTTCCTGGTGCCGCCGTGGGTTGTATTTGCACACATTTGTGTGTGTGTTTGTGAGCCTGCTGAGATGTGCTGGCAGTTTGCAGGAGCTCCTGGGCTAAGTGGGGCAACTGGCGGAGCCTGTGCCAGGGGTGTAGCTCCAGATTTTTTTCTTCTCCTGCTAAGACTCAAGGTAGTACCGCTCAGGCAGCTGTTGTAATGCTTTTAAGTGTTTGGCTGAGATTCAAAGGGAGCGCGCTCCATTAGAGCCTCCCTGGCACGGCTGTGTGAGCCAGCACCCCCATTCTGCGGCCTCCTCCAGTCAGGCTTCCTGTGCTGCCTCCTCCTTCGTGCTTCACTGATCACCACCCTGTGTCATCTTTCTGCTACTGCAGGAGCTTTCTGGTTGGGTTTTATGACGCTGGAATGGATCTCTTCCAGCCTAGGAACAAAGGCCAGATCAGCTGCGGATGCGTACAAGTATTTTTCATTTGCACGTGCTCACACACGCCAAAGGCATGTTGAAATAGATTTCCTCTCACCACTCTGCAATTAGCACCTACGGTGAAGTGCTTCTTTTGTCAGTATTTTCATGAACATTTTGTTTAAGAGAGGGAGGGGGAGGTAAGTAGTCCATCTCAGCAAAAGTGCTGACCCAAAGCGATATTGTGAGGCTTTGTTCCAAAAAGTCTAATGTGTAGGATGTCAGCGGAGAGAAACTCTGTTCATGGGCTAAGAATTATATTGGGGAAAAAAAAACACAAAAACATGCCCTCAGTGGAACTGAAGGCAAAATAAGAGCAACAATGTACTGCTAAGAAGTCTGCTAGCCTGACATAGCATAGATAGTTCTCCTTCCTGCCATGAATAACCAGAATACGCAACACCAGCAGCCTTCTGTATGACGTAAAGCATGCATGGAGGTGTTCATTCGATGGAGCCACCTTTGTCCCAGTCAGCTTGCAGTCAGAGCAAAAGTGTGCCTGGGTTAGCACCTGGCTGCCCAAATGCCACAAAAGTGGCACTGACTGAGCATATCATTCTTCGTCCTGCCTTGTACTGAATAAAGGCCTCAGAGTATCGGTGTATCCGGAGCACTGACAGGCACTCCTAATTGGAAGCTGTAATTACAGAAAGGTAAGATCACGTGCTGGAAGCTGCGATAGGAAAACTGAGAAGCAAGAATGGGCCAATCTTGATGCGGAACTGGATGCTTGTTTCATTAACTGTGGAAAATAATGTTACAAGTTTGTTTTTTTTTAATAAATACAATTAGAATGCTAGCCCAGACTGTCAAATGTCTAATGTTATAATCCTGAGGAAAACTGGCTTTCACAGGCACAGAGCTCCATCTGCTTTTATTGATTTTAGTGCCTTTAGAATTAGTCTTTTTTTTTTGTTCAGGACCTGACTTTGCATTTGGGAGATCTACACTTGTTTGGTTTTTGATTTTTATTTTTTTTTTTTAAATTAGTCTCTCTGTTTCAGTTTTCCCATATGTGAAGTTAAAGAATAATGAATACTTTACTCCCCACCAACACTGCAAGGTTATTGTGAAGATTAATTATGCTTGTAAACATTATATAAAGGCCCAAATATTGCTAGCAGTGTTACGGTGTTTTATTAGGTATTTCCATGGTTCCTCCTATAGGTAAATATAGGCATAATATTCAACGACAAGTAGTTGGTAGTTTAAAAATGAAAAAAAAATATTGTTAATTTTAATTCCTTCTTTTTTTAAAAGTACCTACTTAAAATTATTGCAAATCAATGTCATGCCCTGTTTCAATTTGAATAATTCTAATTTTAATAATGTTAAGCAACACAAGGTTGTTTCTGACATTTTAAAGGAGCTCAAATGAACAACCTCATAGAAATCACTTAGTATGCTGCTGGAATTAGTGCATATGTGTTAAGTTGAATTATGATAGTTGTAGTCCCTTCTGCAGGTAAGGAGCATATTTCCTCATTTACGCTTATTCAGTTAATTCAGTTGTGTAATTACTTTGTAAAGAGCTGAAAAACAACAGAGAAACTGTTTTCTGTCGTAATCTGTAAGTAAAATGTGGGTGAGGAAGGGCAACATCTACTAATTCTAAAATATTGAAGGGCACATTCGCTAAAAACAGTTCAGTTCTGTCTTATCAGGTGGCCCTTCTCTATTTAATTTGTCTGTTTTAAATGCAAATCATGCATAGACACCCTTCCCCCTCAGATACACAGCACATTAAATATACTGATCTTTCCTTCATTAGACGTACTGATTTTTCTTAAAATATGTACGCTATGTTCTGGTGCAGTATTTAAGTTTATCTCAGCACAAATTGTTGTTAAGAGAGTAAAAGAATAAAATGGAGCAAAATTAAATAATGATTTTTTTTCTAACATAGTAAATTGTAGGTGAATAATTTGAATGAATGTATGCTTAGGTGCGTAGGTATATTTTTACTTTAACATTATGTTGATCAGAGCTACTTACTTTTAGAGACCGTTCTTTTACATCCTTCCTTAGATTCACTGCCAGTGAGAGCAGCTTTTATTATTTTTTTTTTTCTAAAAAGTTAAAAAGAAGTAAAAATTCATAAACAGATTAAACCGTGGCTGTTTAAATGAAGATCTTCCTGTTTGGTGATGTAACTAACAGATAATTTGGGGGATTTTAAACAGTGCTCACATCCCTGTGAGACCTGACAGATAAAATGTACCCTTATATTTTAACGCATTTAACGCTCTTGATAATGGGGGGTGCCTACACATCTTTGTGTTTGGAATCACAGAGTGCATCAGCAATGTGTTTAGCCGTCTTCTTTGTGTCCGTACACCCTGTTTTGTTTATAATGTCACTAGTGGATGTTCGCTTTCTTATGTGAATACCTGGAGAGAGAAGTATGTTAGAAGCAAAGGTCAACAGCGTCACACTTTTGCTGCAGCATCGTAGGTAGCGGTTTCTTGCTACTATTCAGTTGGTTGTTAGATTACCTCCTCTCCTTCCCCGCACCACGTGTGCTTTATTCAAGGTGCAGTTGAATCAGCAGGCTGAAGAAAAGAGTAGCCTTCAGAAAGGTTAAAGTTATCAGCAGCATAATAGTGTATAATAGCAGCGTGTAAGCACAGCCTTGCCATCAGCATCCAGATGTGTAACTCCATATGTGAATTAAATTGACCCGATAGTTGGCGTTTTGTTGTTTGATTTTCAAGAGGATAATTGTACAGCTCGTGATTTTTTTTTAGTGAACAAATCTATCATTTCAGTATGTTTGGCAGGTTTTTGTGTGTGCGTGCCTTCTTTTTTTTTTAATGGATGGACTTTAATGAAGACACTTGTGGGGGCTTGATGTGAATTAGAATTTTGCATTTTAGTCACAACATGGTTTTGTCACACCTGTTTGTGTATGGTACCCTAATTAGCATTCAGTTGAGCTCATTTTGATGTAACTTGATTTTAAGCTGAAGTCCTGAGCTCATCAGAAAGAGCTTCTCGTGGTAAATGAGAATGCTGACACTCGAAATGCTTTACAGCACTGTAGAAAACATGAAAAGTAGCTTTTCTTATTATAAACAGGAAGTTAAAAGAAAAGCCAGCTATTTAAAATGAGAAATTACATACCCCCTGACAGTATAATGTGTATCTCATAGTCTTTGTTCCATTGAAATGTATTATTTTTTAATTATTAAGGACATACTTGCTACTTTGTGAAGAATTTTGTGAACTGGTACTTTAATATATGGGGTGGTTGTACCCAGGTGAAACTTCAGGAACTGTCACAACACCCCTTGCTGACTTTCAAAACATCTTTATGCCCTTCCTGGAGCAAACTTTCAAATAGGAATTCTGCTTTCTTCTGAAAGTCTGGTTTGGAACTACACTGTACTCTCCCTGTGCTTGTGTAGCACAGGGAGCTTCTCTTACAGTGAAGGTGAGCTATTGCTGCAGGTACAGATGATATGTGCCAGTTTTGCTGATGTCACAAAAAGTCTTGTAACTTCTGCCAGTGGCTTGTGCTGAGCTCCATTACTGCGATCTGTCATCTCTGTGAGAAGCTAGCTTGGATTCCTGCACATTATTTGAGAATGAGAAAAGGAAAGTGGATGATACCCTTCTGTGTTGCTTCCATGCAGTCTGCCCAAAGTTACGCAGAGCATCTACGTCCATGTGCAAACATTCACCACCACTGTTTGGGGAGCAGCAGTCATCTCTGCTGCAACTGAAGCCTATGATGCACCATTTACCCCCTCTTGCCTCGGGTGACAGTGTCTAGAAGCATTTTTTCCTCTCCTTAAAAAATGGGAAAAAAAAGTTTTGTAGAAGTAGGACGTAGTTATACCCACACAACAGTCTCCCTATTGTTTTTCTGAGGCAACTCAGAGTAGGAGATGGTTTTAAGAAGAAGGGCTGAGACTTATCTGAACAGCTTTAAATGATGTAATGCTGCACATATTGCTACAAAATCATCCTCTGCCTGTAGTTCACAGAGAGCAGGTACTGTAGAGCAGAATTACAGGGTTGTTAGAGGGGGGAATGTTAGAGAAGAACCCAGTTCTCCTCGGTACACTCTGTACCCTTTTTTTCTTTCTTCCCATTACTTTGTATACAGTATTTCAGGAGGAAAATAAAACAAACATGCCAGAAATATTTGATACAGAAGATAATAAACAAATCCAAACAAGAACTAGGAATAATATTGACTTAATCAGTTCTTCTAACGAAGCAGCCAGAACCTGTAGCTAACGTCTGTCTCCTACAGGCAGTGGCCTGGGGATGCAGCTCTCCCATGAACCCAAAATCCCAGTGTGCAGCTGCCTGTCAGGGGGGTGTCAGCGTGTCCTGGGGTGTCGTGTGGGCTGTGCCGCTCCCGGGGAGAAGATGTGGTGGTGGCCAAATGATGCCAGGAAGAGGAATGTGGCCTTTTGTGTGAGGAGGAGTGGAGGCAACCTGTATGGTAGTGCTTTGTGTGTAGGAAATCTGCTGGCAGCATCGGCCAAATTGGAATAAGCAGCTGCTGGTGCAGGGACCAGAGTTGTCTCTCATGGGAAGTGCCTCCTCTTCCAGCTGCCTCTTGCTTTCTCACTCCATCCTGGTACAGCTTGGCTTCTTTTCTGTGTTGGTACTAAGATGGAGAGATACAAAGTGTCTCTGGCCGAGCTTCACATATAACCAGGCCTTGGGAAAATGAGATGTACTTTTGTATTATCTCCAGCTGAAAAGGGAAATGGATGTCATCTGTCACTTTTTGGGCAAGTACTCCAACTATAAGGACGTGTGCAGCCAAGCACTGCTGCAGTAACGTGGGTAGATGCCTAAGCCTGCAAAACAAATGGGATTTCAGGCATTCTTCCTCATAAGAGCTTTCTTAGGCATAATTGGTCTGTCCCTTTACTCCAAGTGATGTACATCTCCATTGCGTTAGCTCTCACTAAGCTCTGCATAAGGAATGGAGGTGTTCTGGTGTGGTCACTGGGCCAGGATGAGGTGTCTGGGGGCTGCGGAGCTGTCAGACATAGCCAACCTGCTAGGTTTCTGATGCTTCTATACAGTGGTTTCACCTGCAAGATATTATTTGCTATTCCTTATATTTTATTAGCATAGAGGAATCTAAAGAAGCACAAAGAGGGAGATGGAGTAGGTAAAGTGCCATTGCTTTTCAGCTTCTCGTAGGTGTAAAAAGTGACAGCTGAAATCCCTTTTTGTGTAGTGTCATTCCTACTGAGTAGGAATCGAGGGAAGTGAATTTACAAGGAGTAACTTCCTTTTCAAATTAAATGCTTTCTTGTATGTAATGGTTGTCATTAGCAGATTGTTACTGTTTAATTTCCTTTGAAATTATTAGTCACCAGGAAGATTTCAGGTGAAGTTAACGCTAATGAAGAATTTTTAAAGTTTAATTATTAATAACACCTCAGACAGCCAGTAATGCACTGGAACAAAACCAATGGCTTCCTGAAACAAGATGGGACGTGGTTCCTCAATCAGTGATTTCTGACAGTACCCAGGAAAACAATTTAGCAGAACATTATGTGTGACATCCGGCTCTCCCATTTTTAAAGCACTGCTCTTTCTGATTCCCTGTGCTTTCTTTGGAAAAAAAAAAAAAAAAGTGCTTTTAAGCAGAGAGATGTCCTTGACTGAAGATGAGACAGAAAAGTTGTTACATTTCCGTTTGGTTCCACGTGCTCTGGTACATCTTTCTTTAATTACTACAGTATTATTTTTAGTTAAGTTCCTCCTTGCACTTTCCTTATTTAAATTTCCTCTTCACGTGGCTCTAATTTTATCGAGGTGTTTTAGTAGCAGATTCCTCCTCAAGTGTTCAAAGCCATACTGGTGAATGCAAAAAGACTGAAAAGATTATTAAACTTTGGGTTCTCTGATTTCAGTGTAGCTCAGCTCTTCCAGCCTGTGAAGGCTTATTTTTGCTTATCAATGTGAACAGCCAGAACGCCTAGTTAAAATGAAGTCCTGGAGCATTTCTCAAAGAGAGGGGATGCATTTAACTGCTCTGTTGTAAAGTTTGGGGGCCACAGATTCATCTGAGAGCTGTGAAGTTAAGAAAAATGAACGCATGTTCCGTACAGAGGGAATTCCTGCTGACCCAGCAGCCCTTTGGCCTTCTGCTCCCGAGAGCTGCGGGCACAGCGTGGGGCAACGTCAGCCTCCACACTGTGCAGCATACGGTGTGTGGGACGCAATCACAGCACGTGGGAAGGGACTGCAATATCCAGCACCTGTCTTCTGCTGTATGTCCTTAATCGGTTATGCTACATTTTTTTTTCAGTGATGCTTTTTGAAAGAAAGTGTTTGGATGAATTAAATCAGGTATTTATGAAAGAACATGTGGGAGGGGGAAAAAAAAGATTCTGCTGTTGGCTGCTGTGTGAAAGGCGTTACTTTCAGTTGTAATGCCAGAGGGCTACAAGGGTTTGAAGCAAGGACCTCAGCTCAGTGCTCAGCACAGCTCTCCCTTGGCTGAGTGAGTGGGATAATGGGAGAAGTAACAAAAGCAATCGGTGGGTATTTTTCCCCAAAACGTGGCTGTTTTTAAAGGAGCGTTTGAACGTGCTTTGGATTTCCTGGAATCCAGTTCTGAGGGCTTCACATCAAACATGCGGATTTGTCACGTTGTCTGAAGGGGTGGAACGGGCGGGTCTTTTTTCTGCTGTACTAGAACCGTGTGTCGTGTCTGATTTTTTTCAGAAATGCCCTTGTGCGATCTGCTTTATCACCCTTACGGGTTGAGTTAGAAGTAAGCAGAACCACGAAGAGCAGCGGCAGAGCTGTGCAGGGCCCCGGCGGGCTCCGCTAGGTGGCGGCCGCTCGCCAAGCCTCCGATTTGCACAGCAGCCTGCAGTGGTGCTGGGGGTAAAGCACGGAAACAGGGAAGCTTGGCGACAGTTTGCTGCTACAGCTGGGTTTTGAGCTAATCCGGCAGCGGTACTCAGCTGTCTGAACGGTTTGCTAGCTCCACGTTGCTAAAACTTCACATAAGTAGAGTGTGAGCATCGATTTGAGGCCTCTGAAACGTGTCAAGTCCAAAAGACATTTTGCAGATGCAGCCACTTAAACGTTTGGATGTGGGAAAGCTTCCTTTTAAATACTTTTGGTTCTATGAATGTGAATGCTTTTGCTTTCTCTGCTTTTGTAAGCAGTCTGTTAGCAGCGAGAAAGTTATCTGTTTTTCATCAGCTTCATCCTAGTCAGCAAACGGATGTATTTGATGAGTTTTTTTTACTGGTTGTTAATTTAGCAGAGATCCTCTCATTTACTTTATTGTTTGTGCATCTTCAGGACAGATAGAACTGACTTGCTTTTCAGGACTGATAGGATTTTTAGCTTCTCGTGCAGCTGGTTCTTGTATTTTGGTGCAGTCATGAAGTCAAGAAAACCTTCAAGTACAGTGATCCTTGTAGGTGATTTTCAGTCTTACGGTCTTTAACAATAAAGAAGAGATTACCTGCTTTCTTGAAAGCTTTTCCATCTGGAAGTGTCAGTGGTCAATGACCAACTAGGAAGGACTCATATATATCATGCATATATATCCAAGCAGAGTTGTCACAAATCATTTCGGCATGGCCAAGTTTGTAAGTAGTGGTGATATCTTTGATTCAAAGAAATGACATCCAATCGGGAACACAAGCCTTTTATAGCTGCGAAACGGAAACAGCAATTTCCAAGATAAAACCAGGCTGAGAATAGTCTCTCTGAGTTTTAATTGAAAAGAGTGGAAAAGGTGGGTGGTGGTTGTGAGCGGAGTGAATGACAGTGAGGGGAGAGGTGCTGCTTTGTATTGCCTGTGTTAGCATCGGGTACACATCTGTAACAGATTGCTGCTGGCAGCAGCAGCATGGAAGATGGGCGTAGTTGCCCTTTTAACAATGGACAAATGAAGTTATAGTGTCCGGCAGTGGTATATATGTCCAACCTATGGGGCAGAAAAAGAGGGGTCTGCAGGGCTGAGAAAGGTGAGATGTTTTCTCTAGGCAGTCACCCAGGGGTTTCTAATTCTGACTTTGCAAAAAAGTGGTCTGAAGCCTGCCTGGGATTTGTGAAGATGGGGCACGTGCCGAGCATCACTGATTCAGCCATCTATCTGTCTGTTTCTGTTGACTGTATGTGGAGGCAAGTGATGATTTATTTTTAAATTACAGTATTGCAAGAGTTGAATAACGACATAGGTAACTGGCTTTTGTGAAAATACCTGTGCTGTGTTCAGCTCAGGTACTGAAAGACTGAAGGTACATTCCCTCTGCCTCTAAAATAGCCCCACACCATGAATTTAGTGTTGATGGTATTCTGAGCATCATTCCAAGAGCACAAAATATCACACGTGGGATGTATGCCCTAAGCGCTTTCTTCATTTCATATACTTGAATATCGCTAAAATTGGCAGTAAAGAAGAGCACAAAGTTTCATCAGGCAGTTACAACTCCACATTAATACAGATTCTTAGTGCTGAATTTCTGCAAAACTTCTGTGTTTATCCATGTTCTTCTCAATTTTTATTAAGAGCAATTTCCTTGCAGGGGTCAGCAATCAGTTCCATTGTTGCAGCTGCCTGCAACTGACAACTGAAAGACCCTGTGGAATAGCAGGTGCCATGCAATTTGCAAGTACAGCTTCCACATCGTATCACTGCAGAATGGAAGCTCGTGCTTTGCAATGTCTAGGGTATGCAATTGGCAACAGAGTCTGGGAGCAGCCCACTGGCCTGGATTTCTGTCCCAGTCTCCTGATACTTACACCAAATTACAACTATCGTAGCTTTAACCACATGACACCAAGTGCTGCCTTTGCTGCTGTATTCTCATCCCTTGCAGTGGAGCTCAGCTCCTCCTTGCCTTTATTCCCAGTTCATTCTGTTCTTCCCATTAAACTGTTGCAGTTCAAGGAGGCATTAGCGTGTTGGAAGGTTTCTTTTTCATTGTGCCATCCCTTGTGTTTACGTGATTAGTACAAGGAGCAGTTGCAGGATGTGACTGCACAGTCTCCACTGTGCGGTTCAGGTTTAAAGGAAGTTATGCCCAGCTGTACCCCTTACCCACCCTCCTCCATGCTAGTGAGTTACTTCCAGTTAATTCCCACTACCTGAGCAGAGTTGCCACATCTTTTTATTACAGTACATACTTTTGGTCCTCTTCTCCTCAACTGCACTGAGCCACCTCAGTGCTTCTGCTTCAAATTCTGCAGGAGCTCCGGACGCTTCAGTGCCTGGTATTCTCTCACCAAGGTGCTGGTGAAAGATGCTGGCTCCGATGCTGGGTTTGGCAGGAGGCTCAGTTGCCCAGAGTAGAGGCACAGAGCCCAGGTACAGAGCTGGTTGCACAGAGCACTGGCTGTTCTGGATGATCTGTGGTTCAGAGCAGGCTGGCCAGCCCTGTCTGAAAGTTTCTGGTTAGTGGTGCTGAAAAGGGCAGTGATTTGTGAAGAGCGAGTGCCTGCAGTTTTCAATAAAGCTTTTAAAGCTCCCTGTTCCAATTTGAGATGTTACAGTCCCTTTAATTTTGGATTATTTTGACTAGGTACAGTTGCTAAGCCTTTCTGTCCTCGTCTGCCTCTCCCCTCCCCAAAGAACATAAGCCTCTAGAAGTCCACGGTGAGCCATCTTCCTATGAGCCTTGCACATATCACATATTTAATGAAGGCTATTAGCTGGCTTGTGGTTAGGTTGAAAGCAAGAAAGAAACTTGAAAGGACAGTGACTAATACCTAGCTTGTGTCAGAAGATTAAAATACACACATTTTCAAAATAGCAAGTCTTGAAATACATATTTAAGAAATTCTTTAGCTTGGTTTGTTACAGGAGGCCACATTTAGGTATGTCATACCCAAAAAGGTTACCAATAGCTTTTACAGGTTCTTTCTCCAGAAAGCATTTTACTCACACTGCCTGGACCTGCTTGCCCATTGCAGTCACCTGCCTTCCCAGAGCACTGAGTGGGTGTGCACATGGGAAGCTGCTGCCTTTGAGGAACGTGCAAAGTCCACCTTTCCACTAGATGACAAAGGAAGTCACAAAGAATACACATCACATTCTTTTGCAGTTTTGCTAGTGCTAGTGGAATATGTTGCTGTTACTAACTTCACTTCTTCTATTAGAATACAGGGTATTTTGCCTTTGACAAAATGTAGTACAAGGCCAGAGCAGGGGTAAGCAGCAGAAAAACAACTTGTGTTACAAAGTGCAGCTCATGCAGCTAAACAAGCCCTGCAAAATGCTGGGGTGACTAATGAACCCATTCATGAGTCCAGTAAATTAATAAAATCATGTTATTTTGGGGGCCTATTTTTTGCTTCTGATGGTAATTTTCCAGTAGTCTAGTTTTAATGAAAACATTTACTCATGTAAATTAGGGTTTCAGTTTGTTTGTGTTTACATTATTCTTTATTTTTGTAGAGAAATATCTCTCTTCATCATCTACTTTCAAAAATCTTGAGTGCTCTAAGGGGATGTCATCCTTCCTTGACGTTCCTGTTTTGTTTGGGCTTCTTTCTTTTTAGTTTCTGTGAAGTAATGTAAACTCTAGTTTAATTTTCTCTGCCATCCCTGCAGTCCAACGCTGGTAAATATCTTGTATTGTGGCCCATCTGGGTAGTCATAGAAACCGGAGACCTCCATCCTCCTCCTTGTTGTTGGAAATGGCATGCAAGCAGGGCATCAAAGTGATGTTTTCTGAGTGCAAGAGAGCCCTGTGAAAAGCCAAAAAGAAAGATTTCTTAGTGGGTTTGTTCTCTTGCAGTCTGTCAGAGCTGTTATTAGAGTACGCTCTTGTTTTCTCTTGAATATCTGGCAACAGGGTAGCAGAAAAAATGTGAGTGTCATGAAAAAGGCAAGCTTGCATGGTTAATCTTGTCCCCAGCTTTTCTTTTCTTGATGTATTTGTCTTGGATTGGGCTGCTAACTCAGGAGGAGGTGGGGAGCATGTTGCTGCAAATCGTTTGTGCTGCAAGTGGCTGAAAGAACCAATTGTGGAGCACGTGTACAGGGCTGGCCATTTCTCTTCACTGATCCTTTGGCCTCTTAAAGGAAAAAAATGGTGAAATAATTCTGGCAAACATGCTCGAAGTTGTCATTTGCAGAACAGCAGCAATGCCAAGCGATTATTCCAACCGAATGAATGGAATGGGCTTAGCGATGGCGTGCAGTGCCCATCCCTGGGTACTCCAGCTGTGTGCTCAGAAGCTGTACAGGGCCTCTGAGTGCCAACCAGCCCAGCCAGTTATCAATGGCTGTGAGTTCCCAAAAAGGGCTGGAGAAAGCGTTTTGTAAATAGCAACTTGCTCGTCATCTGAGAGAGAGGCTCAGTCAGCACAAAGGGGCACGGAACAGTTTGATTTTATGTGTGGGAGAGAAACCTTCGTACAGGCTGTTCATGCTGAGCGTGCTGCTGCAGGCCTAAAAGCAGCTGCCTCCATGCTTCCACTGCTTATACAGCTTCTCAACCAATGCTGGTCACTGGGCAAGCTTCCGAGCTGCCATAAATTGATGGGGGAAGTCAGTTGGTGGCCTCGTGCTGAAGATGAATGCTGCGGTTCAGGGAGCTGCTTGGTGTGAGAATCTGCTCTGAGAGCGTTAAAGGCTCAGAGCAAAAATTCTCATTGCATTATAGCTCGGGTGAACTGCAAGAGGAGGACAAGGGATGTAGAGGCAGAATGCTGTGATCCTGCAGCTTGTAATAAATATACAGAACAGGAGAAGGCCGCTGAGTTATTGTTGCTATTTGTATAGCACTATCACTCGTTAAACATTTCAGAAGATTTTTGTAGGCTGGGTTTTTGCCCTGCATAGCATATGAGCAAATAGTGGAAGGAAACAAAAAAGGAAAAACAATTAAGAGTGTCTGCAGGGTTAAATCGCACATTTTCTTAGTCAGTTTTTGCAGGCTTCCTTTTCTCATTGAGTAGTTCTGCCTGGTACCTTGCTAAAAATCTTGGATGAGTATTCCCAGCAGTCCTTGTGCTGCCTCAGACCTCCCAAAGGACATAGGCCTGCAGGTAGAAGGGACCTTACAAGGGGTCTGTGTGCCCTTTGTTCAAGTCAACCTGACAAGGTGTAGTGCTTCCCCTGCAAGCTTTGCCTGTCAGTGCAAAAAGAGTCATTTCTGCTTGCTAGACTAAACCACTTTTCAACTCAGCTTCATGTTGTGCTTGTGACAACCTGTTTTTCTTACCCTGTTCTGTTTCCTGATTTTTTTGGAGCTTGTTTTTATATCTTTTGCATCTGAACTTCCCAGCAATCAGTGGCTGTGTGACTGTCTTCCTGGGCAGGCTGGCACATGTGGTTTGCATTAAACGTATTTTTTATATGAATGTGTGTATATATGGTCCTCCAAACAGTTATCGGGAAAATCCTACTCCACTGCCAGCACAGTGCCAAGTCAAGTAATGCTGTTTGCACATTTCAATCTTAAGTCGTCTTCTTTTTTTTATTTCTCCAACACCTATCACATAGTGACATTCTTATTATCATTGGTTAATGTTTTTCTCAGACTTTGTTCTTGGTGTTTCTCTTTTTAGAGTAACATTAGATCACTAGTTCCTCACATGCCCTTGCATGTATTTACTGCTCTACGTGTGGGGGTGTGAGAGATAGATATTTTTAAAGCCTCTTTACTCACATCCTGCCCCAACTTGAGATGAAATACAGCTGAGGATAGCTTTATCAAAACGAGCAAGTAAAGATGCTGTATTTTCTCAAATGTGTGCCCTGTAGCATTTGTTAGAAAACAGAAAAACCCTGAGGCTTTTTTTTTTCCCCACAACATCCCTACATTTCAGCATTGGTTTGCTATATTCAGAAGCAAGGTGAAGGAAAATGTACGCTCAGCTTCTTCTTTTCAGTGGCTCCCTACCCCATAGCCCACCTCACCTGAAGCATTAGGTTTCAGCCTAATGTTGAAGCTCCCCTTCTGCCCCACATGCTACAAAGGTTATCTGAGAAAGTGGGTTTTGTGAGGGCTTAGTTTTATTTAAGAGGAGCACACGTTACGCGTATGAAACTTTAATTAGGCTCTGATGCCAAAGCCAGTGTTGCTTCAGGTTTGTTCTCTGGGTTAATAACAAAGCCTGAGACCCCATTACGAGGGAAGCTCTCAGTGCCCAGGACACAAAGCAAGATGGCTCACCCCAACAGCCTGTCTGTTAGTTGCTAGGTTGCTGTAATCTTTCAGCTTTTCTCAACAGTGCAACGTGTGTTACTTTTAAATAAGAAAAAGAGAGAGAGGGGGAAAAAAAAATAATCCATCAGTGCAAAACCATGGGGAGGAAAACTCCTGTTCTGTGTTTTACAGCTCCTAGAGCCCAGTGTGCAAGGTGTCTATGGAAATTCCCCGGGGGAGACTTGCTGAGGCTGCTTTTGGAGGGCCTGTGTTGTGAGCTGATGCTGGCAAACATATTCAGAAACTCTGAGTTAGGGCCAATCAAGTAATATTTCTGAGTTTCACTACAGCTCTCTGATACCTCTGAGTGCAGGTTCAGCTGGTCAGACTGGTTTGTAGTACAGCCTGTCTTCATCCAATACACTGCATGTTCTCTGCATTAGTATCACATCAGGCATAGGCTCTCAAAATACACTTACTCGTCATCATGTGCAAATACATATAGTATTCGTTTCATCATTGCCATCATCTTTAAAAAAAAAAAAAAAAAAAAAAGTTAATTTGCCTTTTAAATGTAATACAGGCCTGCAGAGGCAAAGAGGTAGTCTTCGTCTCTCCCTAAATAAATACAGTTATTATATATTTGTATCACATAAAGAATTATAAGAGGGCTTACTTGCTATTCCTTACCACTTTTTGACAGAAAAGTCTTTGGGGAATTTTAGAGAAATTAATCAAAGGCTTAGTTAGTGTTTGTTTTAAACCAGTAGCACTCATGGGCTCTTTGTAAAGTTTGAACAAAATAACTGTTAACAAAAATACTCCAACCCCCGCCAATCTGCAGAGTTTTAGCCTCTTGGATTGAGATTCTCTTCCCAAAGTTTAATGAGTGTTTCTCACGTTTACATTTATGATCTCAACAGTCCTTAAGTCTTCCAAAGACTATTACATAAACAGTACCAAAAACCTCAGTAATTCTGTTCTAGGAGTCCTTTCCCAGCCTGCATATTTCTGTATGTGCAGATAAATGATCTGCCCTCCTCAAAGCCCTCAAGATCTCCTTCACTGACATAACAAAACAACAGAACTTCATTGTTTTTGTCAGATCTTCTGTAAAAAGAGAATGATGAGCCACTGTAGAGCAAAGTATTTCCTACTGAAGTATTTTCTAAAAGGCATTGGGGAAAAGAGTAAATATTGCTGAAAAGTTCTGTAGAGGCACGTTTTGCAGGTCAAGAGTTGTGTTGTTTTGTTTGTTTTTATTATTAAGAGGTCCCATGAGCTGCAGCATTGCACTCTTTGGAGGTGAGGTTGGCCCACTTGTCCAAAGAGCACATTCCAAATGGTGGCAGCTCTGACAGCTGATAGGCCACGGGAGCAGAAGCACCTCTGCAGTGCTTTGTTCTAAGAACAGTCTCAATACTCAGTGCTTCCAAAATGTACACCACAAAAGATGAGAGAGCAGGTTGTAGAGGCATTAAGTGCAATTCCTGTGTGCATAAACTGAAAATTATTTTTTATGGGAGTAGGAGCTAAGTGTGATGCCTCAACTGTTGATTCTGCCTTCCTTCAAAGTGCTGTGCTACCATCCTGGCAAATGTCATTCCCAGCTCAAACCTGAGTGTGTTGCATTACAGCACTGAGACACTGTAGAATCATTTTTTTCAAAAACAAGAGATATGGATGCTTTATAGAATTTTACTTAATGTTGCAATTATATTGTTTCAGATTTATTAAGTTGGAGAGGGAACGTCATCTTTAGTAGAGAAATTACATCTGACAAAATTCATCTCACCTCTTAGTTGATACCAAATGCATCTGAGACACAGCTTTCATTGTTCATCCAAGAAATGAATATTACAAAAGTACTTTGGTTCCCACTTTGAATAGTCTGCCTTGGAGAGAAGTAACTGTCCTCTGACTCTTCTGCTTTCCTGAGGCAGCCACAACAACTTGGCAGTATTGAAATCACTGTTCTCAGTCACATATTCTGATTTAATGTCACGTGTTATATGGGCTTAGGTGGCACAAGTTAAATTTCATTACAGATCGAATTGGTGTCTTCAGGTAAAGAAAATTTGGGAAAGGAGGTCCAAAATCTTAAACAGACAAGCAAACAAAACTTAATATGAGTTGGAAGTGGGATTTATGTTAAGAGCTTTCAGAAGCAGTGTTAAACTTCCTAATAGAAGTATCACCCCTGTTTCCTTTGTACTGATAGGGGATCTGTGGCGACATTCACCAGAACTCTGAGATAAAATTCCTGTATTGTTCTGAACAAGGACACTGCTGGATTCATAGCCTGGTTTGGTTTGCAACATAAACAGATTTTGTTTCAGGCACTTCAAAGTTACCAAGACACAGAAAATGACACATCATTTCAAAATATTAGCTGAAGGTTGGGAAACGTACTGTAGGGAAGAAGTTAGATTTATTTATGGAGATGCATGCAGATGCCAGTATCACAATATGTTAAACACCAGAAGAAGGTTGTGAAAGGATAATGGACCTAAGTAGCAAAAAGAATATCATAATCATTCATTTCTACAGGCCAGTTCTGTATGCAATTTTATGTTATGAAGGCATTTGAAACAGTTAAAAATTCCAGTAGATAATATAGAATGTCATTTGAAAGTGCAGATTTGGTAAGGTTTCATTTATTTTTTAACTAATTTGGATCCCATTCCAGATTGTTTACAATCCCTCCTTCCAAATTTGTTTCCCTTTTATCTGTGTAAGCATGTGCCGAGACCGTTGCTCAATATACACAAATGCTAATCTACCTTAATGCACATGGAAAATAGCTTTCCTGGCACTGAGTTTAAAACTCTCATAGAATACGTTATTAATCGAAGAAGTCTCTCCTTTTAGAAGAGCTTATCACTTATGTGGTCACCGTCAAGAACGTTACAGATGAATATAATGCTCTTTGTTAACTGGTGTCGTCTTCAAAACATACAGCAAACAACCCTAGGTACCTGAAACATATAAAAAATAAATTAAATGTCAGAAGTAATTTTCCTTTTCTGTACTCTGCTTGCTTACTCCAACATGATCTAATTATAATGTAATGACAACTTCTTTTATATTGCCCTGCATGCTTTAATACTCCAAATGCATTTCTCTTGGCAGATCTCTGCAGCGAGGTGAAAGCATGGTAAATATTCAGTTCCCTGTAGTGAATAATTCCCTGGCTTTGCATTTGGCATTCAAATACTAGCTCATGCACCTACGGAGATCTGGAGTGTGGTTGTAGGGAAGCAGGTAGGGTGAAGCCGTTGTCTGTCCACCTGTGTGTCATGTAGCTGAATATTTTTTTGCCACTAACAGGGCTTCAAACCAGCTTCTGCTAATTCTGCAGTGCTGAAGTCTTCCTTTTGTTCCACATGCTGGTCTTGCAGACTCTGTTGAGCCTTATCAAACACAGCCAGTTGGTGCTGCTGGTATGAAAGCGCGGGGGAGCTCTCATGTGGAAGGTTAATGGAGTGTAATTATAAAGAAAAATGAACTGCTCAACCACTCTATCTCCCTCTACCTGCACTGAGAGTGACAAGTGCTCTGATCTTTTATAAACCCTAGAGCAGAGGTTTAACAGTCTAAAATGATGACAGTATAACTGTCAAACAAGCAAGCACACTGTGAAGAGGTGGTATGAACTTACGGACAGAAATGTTTATGTTCCCTTCTGTGGTCTCTGTTAGTACTTTCTTTCTTGCTGTTTATTGTCCATATTGATATATCATATCTCAAATGCATCTTCCCGTGAGGTGTCCATCAAAGCCAGAAAGATCTTCGTGTTCCACACATGACTTCTTCATTTATGCTCCTCACAGTACTGTTACGTTGCTCAATGGAGTAATGGCACCTTCCTAAGGCATTTAGATCCCAAAGGATTAAACTTTCATAGAGAAGAGTTCTGGGGGCAGCAAAAACAGCTACTGAGATTTATGTTGCAGAAACTGACCAAAATTTTAGATTAATACCAAATTATATACGTATTTAAATGCTTATGCTTGATCCTGTTAGTTGTTAGGTACTGTGTACATCTGCTAAAAACAACTGTGCGTGTCAGACGCTTTTTGTCTGTCATCTAGCAGGCAGATTTTTTTAAAAAGACTTTCTTCTTAAAAAGGAAGTAGAGGAGAGATGCCACACATCAAAACCAAAAGGGACAAATGAGATAACTACTTCAACTTCCTGTGATTAGAAGCCATTATATTCTACCTCAGCACTCCTGTGTTACGTCTCCTGACTTCAGTGAGACTAGGATGATTTCGTTATCAGGAGACGAAGTTTTTGTGTTCCACAGCCAGAGAGCAGGTGATAGATTGGGCTGCCAGTTATTCTGAAGGCCATTGCAATGTCAGCAGGTTGATGTGGGGAAATTTGCCCAGTCAAACCTAGCAGGAACCCGCATTCTACATTGCAATGGAGGGGAAAAGTAACATCCCAGTAATTCCGACCTGGGAATTTTTTTTCCCGTTCCAAGACTGGAATTAATAAGAACATGAATGTGTAAGCAAGGCATACAATGAAAGGCATCAAAGGAAGGTTAGTTTGTGTTGCTCAACTTCATTTCTCTGCTTGTGACCAGCTTATATTTTAGAAGAAGGTGAAAAATCAACCCTGAGTATATCTGGTCGTTAGTGCCACTGGAGAGACATTCATACTCTAAAGGGGAAGACTGTGTTTATGTGGTGTCTCAGTGCCAGGGAAGTGAGGCCACTGAGAACAATGCTGGCACTTGTGCTGTCCCTGTGGCCCAAGGCTGGGCATAAGCAAAGGCTTCTCAGGATCCCCACACATGTACTTATGGAATCTCCAAGAATTAAATTAAGCATTTCCTTTGGAAAGCTGTAAAATTTTGTCCTGAAAAATGTCAAGCCGTGGCACGCCACTGTAGCTCATCTCAGGCGCTTCCAGCATTGACCCATCTTTGCATCTTATTTCAAGGCTGAATTTGTCTACTTTCAGGTTGCAGTCATGGAATTATCATTCTACATTTCTCAGAGACACTCAAAGCCCCCTCCTCCCCCATCCTCAGAAGTATTGCTACCCAGTCAGATGTCTCCTCTCAGCTTTCTATGTCATGAGCAGGAAGTGCTGAGCCACAGGAATCCCCATGTTGCACAGCATTGTTTGTTGGGTCTTCAACTGCGTTTGTAATTTTCCTTTGGACTCTCACCAGTAGCTCTGCATCCTTAGACAAAAGCTGTTTTTAAAAGAGATAGAACTACATCTTCAGTTTTTTAGTAGTTTTAGCCATACTTAGTGAGATATTATTTGCACTGAGATAAACACAGGGGCAAAGTCCTCCCTCCCTTTTCCATTTAAATTGAGTGGCTAAGCAAGAACCTTTACTTTTTTTCTTGGGTTGTTTTTTTACAATGAAAGGCCAGCGATTTGGGTCTGCAGTGCTAGTTTAATTTCATGTCTTTTCTGTGAAGCAGGCATTTTTCTTCGTTTTGATCATGTTTGGTTAACTAAAGAGAAGAGTAGAGCAGGTTTGGCTGGGCAGAACACCTCTGTTTGACCTGCTGTTTAAATGTAGGAATCAGGAAAAAAAAAACCCTCTCACTTGAGTGAGATGAAACTACAGCTTTTTGCTCTGGCAGCTCATTCTGCCTATTAAAGACTGCTCAATAGTGAATTGCTGTGTGATGTTGGCAGTGAGGGGGTTTAACTGAATCCATGCTTAATAGTATTTGGTTGACAACATCGAAAGGAAAAAAGCCTGCCCACTGCTGCTTAAGCAGCTGTGGTAAATCCCCAAAGAAATACTAAGTTTTCCTCTCATCCCTAGAGGATCCGTTAGCCAGCTGATCTTTGAAACAGTTTGATTATGCTGCATGCAAAATGAATTGAATAAAACCACTTCTACATGTTTTATATTGTTAACATTCAATTTCATGGAATATTTTCCATATTTTCTAGTTCTGAAAGGGATTAATACAAGCGTCTACTTCATTCTGCATCTCTGTATCAAGTCTCTCTGTATTTATGCCTTCTTTTTGAATTTCTAAGCTCTGCAGTTAGTTTGTGATCTCTGTAAAGAAACTGTGGAAACGAAATACTGGATCAACAGGTTCTCCTACAATACAGTCCGTGCATACAGATGTTCCTCTTAATAGAAGAGAAGTTTACGTTCTATTCTAACCTGAAGTTAGTCATCTTGCTTGGTACTTCTGATGGTGCATGATCTGTGTGTGTTTCCTGTCACGAGGAGGAGAGGTGTGATGCGGTCGTGGGAACAGCAGTGGGATGCACAAGAATCCTGCTGAAACTGATTCATTTTTTCTTGTAGGGACTGTGTTACTGTGCAGGAGCGCACTGTAAAATTATTCTGTGACTACCCTTTCTGTTTGAGCTATTCAAAAATATTAGGAGGTAGCAGATTAGAAAGTAGATTGTTTTATCGAGGCTGATGATTTGTAAAGCAAGAAATAAATTCCCTGATGTATAGTCCTCTGCTGTGCTTACTTAATTCAGACAAATTCTCTTTAAAAGATGTCACATTATGAGATAAATCAGAGGTTAGAGGAGAGAATCAGCAGTATCTCCCTGTTAGAGGTGCTTAGTTGAAACCGCTGGCTGCCGTGCAGAGCTGTGAGCCACTTGCCCAAGGAGATCATTCCCACATGTTTTCCTGCGGTAATTTTTCTGCTGTGGTTGTATACAGTAAGTTTTAGTCTGTGACATTTTATGAGTCCAAATTACAGACTTCTAGAAGACAAGTTCAGTCAGACATAGAAACGTACTTTACATCAAAGTTCAAAAGAACCTTTGTTGTGTTTCTTCAGAATCCAGGTTTTTGGTTTTTTTTCCCAAGGAGAATCTTTTTTCCTGAAATATATGAACTGGGGAAGTCAATATGGAGATGGGCAAGATAAGATAAAAATTAGCACCTTTAATGTGGTAGTCAGCAGTGTAATTGTTTCATTTCTCTGACCATTTCACGTGGAGATGATCCCCACATCCTTTTACCAGCTTGTGTTTGTGCTCAGAAGTATTTCTGAGAAGCAGAAAAACCTAAAACAAAACAACAATCCTTGCCATGCCTTGCATTCTATTTCTCCTTACATTGCAATTACCCCGCTTAACTGTTTTTCTTGTTCTGTTTTGCCTGTTACATATTTAATTCTCCATTCGTTAATTGCTTTACTGTTTAAATATTGTAGATGTTCTTTCAGGTTTCTTTCAGTTAACAAAAGTATTGGGGCAAGTATTGTATTTATTTAATGTATAAGCTGAAGGAAAACGTAGTGTATGTAGTGCTCCTGCTAGTTCAGTGTCTGGTGCCTACTTTGTGCAGCAAGTAGGAGAGATTCTAAAATGAGAAGACAGTGATGCATAAGGCATTTCACGGTACAGCATTTCCTTCCAAAAATTAATTGATCTTGTGTTGCTGCAAATGGTAAAAGGCACAGTACTGAAAATAAAGCAATCAAGAACTCGCATAAAACAGAACGGCACAGCAGCTATTTTCAGTCATTTTCGTTTATAAATCTAGCTATAATTTAAATAAAATAGAAAAGTTGATAAGCATTCTCTCCCATTAGGAATGAAGGAACTAACATTATTTTCAGAATGTGCATAAGCCATTTCTGAATTATTTCTAGCAACTTTGAGAAGTGTTTTTCTGTCCTAATGGAAAAATCTCACCTTCAAAATAGGTATGCATGTAGACATGCAGAATACGTCTTTACGTCTCTAGTGCTTTGAGACATGTTTTTCGTGGGCTGTGTGGAGCACAGACTCTTTGGGACACTCACTGGTGTGCTGGCGGTGCAGCCACTCACTGGATAGGTAGAGTTAAGATGTCTGTGTTTAATCAAACACACAAAGAAACAAACAAACAAAAACACTTGGAAAAAACAAGTTAGGTTAGTAAATCGTAGAAAGAAATATGCACATTTCAATACCTGTGCCCAGTAATGAGGCATTGGCAGTCTCAGTCCCACTGTTGGCTGTGGTGGCTGTGTGCCTGACAGAGCACAGGTGATCCCTTTCCCCACTCTCCCAGGGGAGGCAGTTTCAACTCACGTGTATAGATGGCAGTTTGGAGAAGTAGTAGAAAGTTTGACCATGTTTCTTGAAGGGGAATAATTTTTTTCTAATTTAGTTCATTTAGATTTTTTTTGTTCATAAAACAATCTTGAATGTGAGTCAAGCACAGCTAAAGATGCAAAGTTCTGTACAAATACGTGGTGACCATTAAAGATGTGAATGTATTTCTTTCCGAAATCTGTCAATAGAAGTAAAATCCAGTTTTATTATACAATGGATTTTTTTCCTCACAGCTGTGAAATACGGCATCATGGATTTCCATCATTGCGTTCTCCTACTTTAACTTTCAGATGCATCAGCAGATGAGCGTACAATTATTCTCCTTGCTGGTAATCTTTCCACTCCTAAATTCCACTCTCAAAATGCCCACCCCTGGCAGTTTAAAGAGTAACTTTAAACTCTACATAGAAGCAGAGGTCTTTCATTTCTCATTGGGTACTGGCAACGCGAGGGAGGGAGGCAGGAAAAAGAGACTGCAGGGCAGGGAGATTCCCTCCAGCCTTCCCACTCCCGATCCTCTCTTACCATTTCATTCTCAGCAGCTGTCAACTTCTAAATCCCAGAGAACATTTCTTGCTCATTGCAGGGAGTAGAGAACAGGGTGCACTTAATAGTTTACTACTGGAGTCGGTGGAGCAGGAAAACAGGTCACTGGCAGGCACTTGGTAAATTCAAAGCACATCAGCTCTGGTTTTGTGATACTGAAGGTACGCACTGTGAGGCTGCTTGGTACTTCACGTCTTTCTCCTTTTTAAAGAGATTTTAACGTTAAACTCTTTTATAGATCTTTGAAGTTTAATAACAGAGCCTCTTTAGATAGGCACAGGGGGTTTTTTTGGAATGTTGCTTGGATAAAAAAGAAAACGTGTCACCAAATGTAATGAGGGATCTAATATTTTAAAATTTGCTGTACTCACAGTACTGCTTTTTCATAGACTGATTGAATGATTTCGTGGAAATAATTTTTGGCTAATAATATTGTGCTTAAAGTTTTATCAAGGACTTTATAATGAAAATATTGCTATAAAAGAAAGATTTTGATAAGAGCACAGAGAAGACATCTTTTCTTGTCTCACTGAGGCACGGTGAGATGCAGAGGCAGATTTTCTGCTTAATCAAACCAAAATAATGTAATGCTGTGTTTGATCTGGCCTGAGATGTGAACGAGAAAGTGCTATCACTAAATGTCACAGTATTGACTACATTTATTACTTTTTAGAAGGGGTCATATAAGGTGTGTAGGGCTCTGTGAACTCAGTGGCATGAAGAGTTCTTGATGAAGTTAGTGATGAAGATGTCAAGACAGCAAGAGCTATTACATTATGCAGTATGCTTTCGGGGCACAGCTCGACAAATAGATTTTGTAGCAGCCTGACCATAACCATTGCAGAGCACAAGCAATTATTTTTTTGGTAGGATACAGCTCAGATGAAAGGATGTGATTATTAACTTATTTCACATTCTGGATGTAAACAGAGGCTTTGAGGAAAACTCAGTTAACTTGAAAGACAAATGCTTTTCACACATTTGTGGCACTGTGGGAAAAGAAACTACCTTAGGAATACGGGTGGGTTTTAGAGCTTTCTGACACTCAGAAAGCTGCTGTGTTATGTTTATGTGTTTACAATTGAGTTATTCTCAGTTTAAAACTCTGAAGTTGTCAATTAAAATGCAGTGTTTAAATATTCTTCAATTAAAAATGGAGGGAAGGAAATGGCAATTCCTTCCAAAATGGCAGTGGTGCTGGGAGGATGCAGCAGTGAGGTGCTGCGAGCAGGCATGGCCTGGGCTTGGTGCTGGTGTAGGGGCAGCCTGAGCTGGTTTGGGTAATTATGCTAAGTAAATTCAGAATACGTTGTTCAGAGCCACTCCTGATAACTGCTAGCAAGCACGTAATCCCCACAGCCTTCCAAATAGTATAACGATTTCTGTAGTGGTACTGTGGTATTTTTACTGACAGTTGGTAGAGGAAGCTTAATAAACTGCGTCAGCAATTGGCATTCTCTGCAAACTTCACTTGTACCGCTCTGAATCTTAAAAGCATTAGATGTTTCTTTCAATTTAATATCTGCATAATGGATGTGGATGGCAGGATACACTGCTGCCAGGCGGCTCGCAGCAGCTCTCTCCTCAGCAGCGCCGTTGTTCTGTCCTATTGGCAAGATGGGACGAGATTGTCCTATTGCCTCTTGTCCTGAGTTGGTGCTGCAATTCTTCAGTCTCCTGTACAGTACGTTTTTGGCATGTATTACATAGACATGTTGCAGTATTTCATCTCCTGCTCTGCTCTCTTCTTGCCTCCTCCCCCTTGGTTTGCTCTTTGGAAATGTTTTTCAGCTCTTCTGCTTGCTGATGCAGCACTTCAGTTTGCGGGTTAACATGGTTGATCTTCTCAGACAGCAATTTTAAATGATTGTTCAGCTATTCCATGTTTGAATGAGCAGATAGACACAGGCCACTTAAAACTATGTAGATCATCTGAATTTGAAAAATACTTTATAAACCCTTAATATTTTCTCTTTGTTCTAGGTGGGAACGGCTACCAGTTTTTAGGTTTTGATATCTATTAGCATTCTTCTAGGTGCAGTGTAAAGTATTTATTTTGCATTCCTGCCTACTATAAGCTCCCTGAGTTTTCAATGAGATTGAGCCAGTGTTTCTGTTGCCTTTGGAGTGTGGTGTGCATCCCTGCCAGGGCCATCACCACAACTCCGGGGAGGTTTTAGAAGGGTGGTCTTCCTCAGGTACACTTGGTAGCTGCTGAATTCAGTCTTTTGCAAAAACATCTGTACTTTGAATTCACAGTTTTCAACCCTACGAAACAGAATTTTTTTTAATTTCTTTTATTTTTGATTGATAATGTGTTCTCTCTTGCTTTTTAAAGTTCTGGTTCTCTAAAAGTCCCTGTTTGGAACCCTGCAATTTTTTGCTGTTTTCTAGGTGCAAGGTTAGTTTGTTAGGCATGGTGCAGCCTTAAGCCATCATAAGCAACATACTTGGAAGTAGGTGTAAAGTATGAGAATGGGAACTACAAGAAGAACTGATACTTCACTACTTCAGAGTTCCATAATCCTGCATAGAAAAAAAAAAAAATTATATATATATATATATATATATATAAGAGGGAAAGATTGTTTCTGTTGGTTGTATGTATGTGGATTATCACTTTTTTCATTCTCTCTCTCTGGTTTGTACTACACCCTAATATAAATGCTTAAAAAAAAAAAAAAAAAAAAAAATCCAAGGATTGGATACTGTCAGAAAGTTTTTGTTTCTTTTCATGCAAGTGGAACTGCTTCAGGCAGCTCCTTCTGCCAGTGCCAAGCTCTGACTGAATTGGTCTGACCATCAGACTTTTTGATCAAATTTCCTCAGGCTGGCCCCTGGCATGTCAATTCACTCTTTAGGGTACTGCTCCACATCCAGCCATGCAGTGTGACAATTCTGGAGTACACATCTGAATCTTTTTAAAGCTACCCTACATTGGTGGTGGTTAGAGAATCAGAAGAGATGCTTGTTTCCTATCATGTGCACACACAAAGAAGTCTTGTGGTATATGCACTCCTTGCTGTTGCTAAAGCACACGAACATAAAATGTGAGCCCTTATTACCCATACAGTGACAGGGTATCTTATCCCATAAGTCACCTGGTATGGTATCAGATCTTTGATCGTCTAAGGATACCTGTAGCTACCAGGAGAAGAAACTTCCCTTTGAAATAATTTCAAATTTTCATGAAAGCCATAATATCACAGGAAGCATTTAAGCTTGGAGAAATAAGTCTATGTCTTTCTTTCCTGCTGTAGGTAGCCTTATCTGATTTTCTTTCAATTGACAATAATATTGGACTGAATGACCACACATCAGTGCCCTTCCTATTCCCCACTTTGCACACAGTATGGCTCTCTCGCCAGTCATTTTCTGTGCCTAGAAGTGCATGTCAGAAGGAGACAGAGACAGAGGCAGAAAGAGACTTTGGAATCTGAATGCCAGCAAGTCTCAAGTGAATGTATGCTAATGAGGTCTTGCAGTGGTTTGTGCCTGGAGTGGGGTGAGTTTCCGCAAGGAGATAAGGTCATCTTGTTGGACAGCATAGCTATTCTGGAATTCAGTCCATTAGTTAACACCAATGTTTAAAATTCTAAAAAGAGAACTCCTACTGCACTTTTGTATAGTCCTTTATTTACCCTAAATGCTTTAGGTATTATTATCTTCTCTAACATATGCAACAAATTAACCATCATCGTATCTGTTTATGTTTCTATTTGTCTTGTAGAAAAGAGTGGTGGAACAGCTTCGAAAGAATTTGATAGTGAAGCAGGAACAGCCAGACAGTAAGTTTCAAATACAGCCATTGGCACAGTCAGAAAACAAACTACAGACGCCACAGCCACAACCACTGCAACAATTACAGCAACACCACCATCAACAGCAGCAGCAGTCTACTGCACCCTCTCCAAACGTGATTGGATCACAGGTAAGAATTGCCAGAGCAGTTCTTTTCCTTGCTGAAGGTAAAGTTCACTGCAGAAAAATCAAAGTTGCAGACAGAAAATTACAAACTTTCACTTTGGCCTCTTAGTGTACCAATATTAATTTATTTTTCTGTGCATGTGCACATATCAATAGTTTGGTTTGGTTTGTCGTTTTTTTTCTTCAATAACCACCTATTAGAGATTAAAAGTCAGATCATAATGTCACAAAAAAGAAAGGTGGTCGCATCATCTTACTTAGAAATAAATAAAAGTTTAGCAAATTTATCTGTCTTTTCCACAGGTGCATATGTGATTACCCATAGCCAGCAGATCTCAAGAAACAGTAAAGACTTTGCTTGTACTGTATGAAGTGTATGATTAAAATCACTTATTTTTAAAAGACTCACAGTCTTTGTGAGCAAAATGTAAGGAAACTGTTCCCTCTTCTTTCTGCCTGGCTCTTTCTAAACAGACATAACTCATATGTAATAATTCTTACCCGAGTCTGCACACATTAATTTAAGAGGATACAATGGTAGTTACAAAGTTTAAATTTTAGAAAGTTGTGTATTTATTGGGAAGGCACATTAATTTCACTACAGTATGGGATTAGAGATATAATCCCAGAACTCACCAGGGAAAGTGGACCTCTTCACTGAGAAGGAAATTGCACGCTAATTCCAAGTCTCTACTGTTCAAATAGTTAGAATCTCAAAAGTCTGCTAATAAAGCAGGTAGAAAGGCAGGGGTACATTTTATAGTAAGAGGGTGTGTGACTTTTTTTTACCTGTTGTTGCCATCTCAGCAGCTCACATGGATAGCTTGGATAGGTAGATGGCAGAAGTCACCATTTGCTTCATGCATATTGCAGGGAGTTGCAACCGTAACTTTGACTGGTAACCATTCTCTCCTTTTCCTGAAAGTAGAAGGGGAAGAAATGGTTGGGATCTTAGCTATCTCATTAAGTGAGCAAGTTGTTTTGAATATTTTCTAAAAATGTCTGTGTGAGGCTTAGGTACTTGAAAAAGAATATTGAAGAAATGAAGCAGACATCTAAGAAAAAGATGGTCTTGAGCACAAACGTCTACACTGAATCTAGGACAGAACTATGAAGTGTGTCGTAAAATGGTGAATCACTCTTTGCTTTTCAATCAGGAAACACAGCTGCAAAAGCAGCCTTACATTTTTGTCCTTGTTCCACACTTTGCGTTCACGCTTTAACTTCCAGGTCATATTCTGGGTTGCAAAAACCCAGGTTTTGTTTAAAGTTAAAGAGCCCTCTAGTGAAACAGTCACAAAACTGCTACACCCTTCTGACTCCTTGATGCGGTTGCACTCAGAAAGTAATTAGGAACTGAAAGGCAGGTCTCCCTTTCATTTGAATAAAAACAAGCCAGCTTGAAGCCTTAAGTGATCTGTTTTTGTTTATGTTGGTATAACTCTGCAGTATCATCACTTGCTTCTGTACGTGGAATCTATGTACAGGTTCTCTGTTCTCTTGCCCCTCAGTAAAACTGCACCTTCTCTTTCAGCAAAGATACAAGGAACATGTAATGTCAAGTGTTTTGTCTCTGTATAAAGGTTATTGCTGCCAACTTTTGTAACAATACATTTTCCAGTAAAGATAATGCTTTCAATTGCTATTTTCAGAGTAATTCAGTTCAGGCATAAAGTTATATATACTGCTTTAATAGTGACACTGTAAGATACTTGATGTAATCCAGTCAGAGGGATAGTTTTTCAAAAAGCAGCAAGCCCGCTGGAAGCTCGTACTATTACAATGTTATTATGTGAAATAAAGCAAACTTGCTGTGAATGGTACTTCAGTATGAATTCATGCATTGAAAACCTTTTAGAATAACCGAAGCAATTAACGCTCTGCAAAGTAATACAGAAATTCAAGCTCTGTGATCTGCTGTCTGAAACTATGCTCTCAGTACTTTCACACTTAGCAGAACCCCTTGAAAGTGTCCCAGTCTTGTATTACATGATGGATTACACTTTTCTTCAAAATGTTTACAGGTGAGTGTAATTCTTGTGAAAATGATAGGGTGTTACATCTTATTGGAAAAGCTTGAATAATATTCAAGCTGCTTCAGGGGAAAGGAGCCTCTTGCTTTGGAGACAGTGCAGTAGAGGTCAATGAGAAGCTCTTATATCTAAAACGGAAAGTTAAGGGAATTGTTCAAGTTGAGACAAGGAAAAAACTATTATGACCAGACTTTATATAAATGCATTAAAATTGTAGCACAAATTATTCTTTGATTTGGCATTATACAGAGATTTTTTCACACTTGAGTGTAATTAACAATTAGGAGATACAGTTTAAGCAGTAAAAAATTGGTGGTGTGAAGGCAAAACACATTTTAGTTTAAGGAAATAGTATCAGAGAAAATACTGAAGAAACCAACTGGAAATATATTACTTTATTAGAATGAAAAGAAAGGTCTTATGCCATCGTAATTCATAAATCTGAATCAGGCATGTTCAGAACATGACAAAGGCTGCCTGACCCCTGGTTCTCCATTTTTCCCTGTTCCAAAGTCCAGCACCATTGTCAGGAAGGAATGGCTCTTATTTCATTCTAAAAGCATTTAATGATGCCAGGAACCGTTTTGAAGATGCAGACTCATTAATACACTGGATTTTTTACACCAAAGAGAGAAGGGATAAATTCTGCCATTCTATCGAGTGTCATTCATCATGATTTTTCTGTGCACATTGTGTTCTGATTTTATATGGAGATCTTCCTGCCTTGTTACTTTTCGAATGAGATTGATATTTTCTGTTTTCCTCAGTATCTTAGAAGATGGTACATTTTAAACCAAAATTCGGAATTATGGTTGTTTAACTTCGGAATGCACTTAATTTGGAGCATAGTGTATCAATGCATTTCAGATAAATGCTGACATTAAGTGATTCAAAACCACTTTCTTTAAAGCACGCTAACAGCAATCTGAAATCGTGTGCATGCACCAAAACTACCCCCACTCCCCCATTCCAGTGAAGTTAAAATTAATTGCCTGCAGCTGGACAGGCGCACAGCCAGCTCACAACTCCAGGATAGCCCTGCTGGTATTCTTAGGAAAGAACATGAAGGACTAAATTTCTGTCTGTATGTCTAAAACTGAAATTTGCACTAACCAGAATCAAAACCCCTTTTTGTTCTTGAAGAAAAAAACAAGGTTATGAGGTTTTTTTTTTTCCCTCTTCCTCTGATTATGATCTCTGTAAGTAAAGTTTCCATTTGGAATTATGTATTTTAATTGATGAGAAGCTAGTTTGCTGGTTTGTTTCATAAACTTCCAGCATATAGGGTTGATGTTGACAGTACACATTTACAAGTAGTATGAAATTAAAAGATCAAAAAACGTATATACCTCTCTCTGCTAACACTTGGTTGTCATATTCTCAAAAACTGTTTTGAATCAATCTCTAATTCTGCAAATGATGAAAATGTTCCCAACAGGAGCCCCAGATGAGATTTCTTTCTAGCTATCCAGTTTTCAGAAGAGTAAAATCATATGCGTGTCTGAACAGTGGGCAGGTAGACTTAGTGCTGCCTTTTCTTCTGCTGTCTGTTGTTTCTGATGAACCAGCCCACATCCTGTCTGATGCCAAATGTCTCTGTCTCTTACAGTGTTTTTTCTGTTTCCTCTAGAAAACAGTAACTACAGCTTCTATGATCACCACTAAGACACTACCTCTCGTCTTGAAAGCAGCAACTGCGACCATGCCTGCCTCCGTTGTGGGTCAGAGACCTACCATTGCCATGGTTACTGCTATCAACAACAACCAGAAAGCAGTCCTCAGCACTGATGCGCAGAATGCACCGGTCAACCTCCAGACAACAAATAAGGTCACTGGGCCAGGAGCTGAGACAGTCCAAATAGTGGCGAAAAACACAGTCACTTTGGTAAGCATTTCGTGTGTTTGCCCTGCAAATATGTGTGGTTTAGTTTGCAACAGGGCTATAGGAAAAAAAAAAAATCACATTCTTGTACCAGAAAGGCGAAGAGTAGGGACTTATGAGACTTTGTAGGTTGACACTGCTAAACTGAAAGACCAAGAGAAAAATATTTACTCTCTACATGAGTTGTTACTACTGTTTGGCTCTATAGAATTAAATCAGTGCTGTCATCACCTCTGTGTAGTAACTGTTAGTGACGGGGAAGCAGCGATTGTTTTGCCCCTACGCAGTGTATGTGCTGTGTCCTGCAAAATTTCAACTCTTTTGTTTGGTAAAGGTGCTGTCAGAATTTCATGGCTTGATCATTTTGGGCTTTTGTTTTACATTTTTTGAGTCAATCACTCTTGTTCACTTTCTGTGATAAAGTCTCTCATGTTGGACACACCACTTAATTCTGCTCACTACCGTGTCTTCACTCACCACTTTTTCATACGCAGATCCTGTTTCTTTAATCATGTATTTTGGAAAGTGCTCTGATTATATCATACAGTCTTTTCCAGAGTAGCTAACTTGCTGAACAATTAATGAGACACCTGGAAATATAAGAAGAAATTAGGAATTACATAGGATCACGACAGGGAAATTCCACTTTTGAGTTAAAGATTAAAACTTCACTAAATACAAATCTTTGTTTATCTTTATTTAAAAATACAATTTAATAAATACAGTTTAATAATGCAGATCAAAGTAATTTTACTTCCCGATAGGGCATCATTGTAATCAGGATAGAACGCATGGAGTTTTTTCTGCTGTTCCCTTTTCCAGAGTCATCTGTTGCCCCTGTCATCTGACTTCCATGCTTCTGCTTAACCTCTTTGCTGAATAACCTACTTAGGCTGTGCAGGTGATAGTGTTATTATACTTACACATGATTTAGGTTTTGCAAGCACATTTCATAAAAATCTCAGAATATTTTCCCAAGCTTTAATTAATCAGCATGATACCTTTTTGAAGTAAACCATAATCTTATGTGTATGGACAGAAGTAGAGAAGAGTGGAAACTAACATGGACATTAATCTCAAAGAATCTCACTGAGTACTCAACTAGGGTAGTTAGTAGCACTAATCAGATTAATTACTTGGCAACTCCAATTGATTTCAGGTAGAAAGAGAAGTACTTAGGCCTCCTTAAAATCAGTGCTTAATTGCTTCAATTGCCTTACTTTCGAATTTTAGGCTGTGCATTTACAGCCCCTCAGAGTGTCATTAATATTTCTAGAAATAGTAGAGTTCTGTCTTCCAAATTTTCTCATTTGTGCGAGATAATCTTTCGTTCTCCTGGATGCCATTGAATATAATAGGATAGTGTAGCTGGACATCAAAGCCTGAAGTTACTTTCTGTCAGTTATAATGCCATTTATGAACTGTTAAAACAAATCATAGTTTCATTATCTTTAGATGAGGTGATTTTAGATCACAGACCACAGTAGTTAGTACAGGAGCACTAAAAGGAGAGACACCTTCTGTTTGTAAACAAAGATACACAGGCACTGGAAAGTAGGGGTACTTCGGTTTTCAGTACATTTGTAATGAAGAAGCTGCTATAATGAAAAATTATGGAGTGAAAAGCCAGGAACATCAAGTCTGAAAATGCATTCAGGGTGTTGATTTTGGTGAACAACATCAGAGCTATTTTTCTCTGATTGAACTATGTCTTAAATTCTTACAGCAGGTTCAGGCTACACCCCAGCCCATCAAAGTGCCGCAGTTCATCCCTCCTCCCAGACTCACTCCTCGTCCAAATTTTCTTCCACAGGTAAGTGTATAGAGAGCAAGCAATTGAAGAGGAACCTTAATTATAGCATAAATAGGAGAAATTTTCTGAGAACATCATGCCTGTCAGTCTTTATTGGTGACATGATGGAGGAGACAATTCATCTTTATGGGAAGGTTCAGACTGGATGTACAATAGAACAGAACAGAATGATTCTGTTGGAAGGAATCTTCAAAGATCATCCAGTCCAGCTGCCTGAGCAGTTCATTATCCAAATGCCTCTTAGAATACTGACAAGCACGAGGTAACAACTGCCTCTCTAGAAAGCCTGTTCTAGTGTTTGACCATCTTCACAGTAACAAAAGCTTTCCTAATATCCAGTCAGGAAATAATTTCTCACTGTGGGATCACTTAGGAGTGGAATAGGCTGCCCAGGGGAGTGGTGGAATCTCCAGCCTTGGGGGTTAGCAAGACCTGTCTGGACAAAGCCTGAGCATCTTGGTCTGCATTGAGTGTTGCCTTGTACTGAGAAGGAGATTGGATTAGAAATATCCTGAGCTTCCTCCTGCCCTGCTTGTCTTGATTATGAGATTAGCATATAGTGATCATTTATGAATGTATTTGCATCAAAAGGAAAGAACCCACTGAACTGGTGTCAGCAAAAATCAGTGCATCACCTAAGGCCTTAAATTGCTGTAATTATTGTTTGCTGCTCATAAGCAAGAAGGAAAAACAAGATGTCTCTAGGTTGTTCCCAAGTATTTCTGTATTGCAGCAGAGAGTTATTTCTGATCACAGCTGAGCAGTAAAATTTGTAGAAAACAGATTTTTTCACAGGTTGGAAAAAACACTGATTCTTTCTTCATTAAAAGAAAAGATCTTGGAGGAACTATTTCATTTCCAACGTATACTTGGCACTGACTACAAGCCTTAATGTGGTGCAAAAGAAAAAAAGGAAAGTATAGGCTGGTGGCTGTTGGAACATCACCTTGTTTTTAATGATGAAATCCATTGTGGAGTATTAAATGTGGATAGGACAACAGAAACTAAACAGTGAAAAAGACTTGATTTTCAGAGTAATTTATTCTGTTTCTGTACACTGTAATCATATACGTAAAAACAATGGGCAAGAAATGAACAAGCATTTGTAGTAAAGTATTGAACAATTTTTGTGACTCATGGAAGAAAAATATTACTAACTGCCTTTACCTGAACCCTTCAGCATTTTCAGTGGGAGATTAATGTATTATTGTGAAAATTCTATTTATTTAGCAAGAGTGGATTGCAAGTGTCTATTTAGACATGTACAGAGTAATATGATAACAGTGATAACAAGGATTTTCTGAAAAACTGTTGAAGACTCAGTATAAAGCCCTGAGACACACTTCTAACATGAAAGTCTCTGCAGTGCCTGTAAATATTACATTAGTTTTTGGCTCACAAAAGCAGTGTGTTGATTTAGACATATATAAGGCACTTGGCAATATACATGTAATATAAATATCTGTGCATCCAAATACCGTTTCAGGGACTGTGACTGCTTATGCAAATGTTTTATGGATGGATCTTACGAAAGTAAATTCGAAAATGTGCCTTTTCTTTTTCATATCATACTTGTGACTCTGTGCTAAGAATTACATTCTGTAAGGAATCAACCTTGCATGGATTATACAGGCTGAATTAAAAGACTTAGTAAATATTTTTTTCTGCAGTATTGGTATATGAATATCTCTCTTCCTTTTTTTTTTCCCCCGTAGGTTCGACCTAAGCCAGTTGCCCAAAATAACATTCCTATTGCCCCAGCACCTCCTCCAATGCTTGCAGCTCCTCAGCTTATTCAGAGGCCTGTGATGCTGACAACAAAGTTCACACCCACCTCTTTACCCAACTCTCAGAACTCCATACATCCAGTTCGTGTAGTTAACGGGCAGACAGCAACCATAGCCAAAACTTTCCCTATGGCACAGCTCACCAGCATCGTGATAGCAGCACCAGGTACCAGGCTTGCTGGACCTCAGACTGTACAGATCAGCAAACCAAACGTTGAAAAACAGGTACAGATAAGAAAGTGTCTGCTGAATAAGCATACTGGATGTATTGCTTTATGGTTTTGGAGAGGATAAGAAATGGGGAAGCTTTCATTGGTTGCTGGAAATATTCATGTTCCAACAATAGTACAAATTATGAAATTACTTCTGACTCTTGGGGTAGAAATAACCTTTTTTCTGTAACATCTTCTTTTCATACTTTAAGAGTTTTATTCTCTCTACTGTTCAGCTTCCGTTGATTACAAGCAAGCTATATTCCAAGGCTGTACTAATTTCTTGGAGACCGCATACGAACCAAAATCCATGTTCATATGAAGCCTTTAAGAAACACTGGAAAAATATTTTCAGTGTTTTTGTTTTTCAGATGATGCCAACCAGAGAAGCAAAAAAAAAAAGATGCAAAACCATAGAAGTATATAATCCAACAATTTCTTCCTTGATCTTGTAGTCTTGTTGTCTTACAATTGGAGAAAAAATAGAGTCACTCATCTTTAGAGGACTGGTAGTTTACCACGACTAAATTGGGTTAAATGAGCAGAAGGGAGACCTCAGAAACAGAGCATTCTAGATAATTAGTTTTAAAGTCCCTCTCCACTGAAGACTTTCTTAAAGTTTTTACTCTAGCATGGTTTGCGGCTGCTGCTTCCTTGACATTCAGTTGAAGTGAAGCAATCTTCTATTTCACTTTTAATTCTTTCATTTATTACACGTTAGTGATATTATACCATTATATAATGTATAATGCATTATCTATAGCATACAATGTGTATTTGTGTAATTATGCATATATTACTATACATTTTACTTACAAATCTTTCGTAGACTAATGTGCCTTGAACTTATCTTCCACGTTTGAAGTCACCTATAGAGACTGAGATAATCCAGTGCATGAAAGACATGCTTATGTTCTGTTCTCCTATGAATTCACTTGAGTAGGTTCTTGTGTACCTCAAGGCAGTTCTACAAGTTATTCAGCAGTGCGTGCACTTTTCATTTGATTTGAAGTAGTACTTTTACAATACTATACTTTTGATGCCTATTCCTTTTGATGTCAGCAATATTCATTTGCTCTTCAAATAATTACTGGAAAATCAAGGAACTGTTGAAAAACATACAGAAAAATGTTGCTGGTTTAATAATACATTAAGTTTTCAGTATATTTTCCCTGCATGGTAGAGAGGAAGAGTTTGTGTCTTGGTAGAGATTACCTCAGTTTGTAGTATCAACAGCTGTGCCATGGGTTGGGGGTTGACATGAAGAGTTTTGTGGTATCACTGAAGAAGAATCTGACTTAAGAAAAAAAATGCAGAAAAATATGAGGTCTTTGGAGTCAGAGAGAGAGTTTTTGAGCCATTCATAATTCTTCAAGAAGATTGAAGAGCCAGAAGTATAAAATGCATGTAACCATGCAGAATGGTTTTACCTGAAGTTTTCCTTCCCAAACAGTACAGCAACTTCTGTAATGGAGTTAACTCTTGTGATGACTTTTACTGCTTGCATGGCTGCTTGGGTTAATGGAATGGTTGTGAGGCTGCTTCATCCTTTGTTAAAGCAAAACAGTATTTAATATTCCTCTCAATCCGATTCTTTGTTAATACACTGCCAACTTTAAACTGTTTTTCTTTGTATCTGTTGAAGTATTTGTTTTGCTTTATTAGTCAAAATAAAATAGTCCTCCTTATCAGAGAATGAGAGAAACTTTTTTTTTTTCAGACTATTAAACCACATGTGGAAGCAGAAGAGAAGCAAACAGAAAGTCGTACAGTTACTCCACCTGCTGCACCGAAGCCAAAACGAGAAGAAAATCCACAGGTATCAGAGCACATCCAGAGTTTTCTGGATGGAAGGAATTCCTTGTCCTCCAGAAAACTTTTTTTCCTCCCTCTTCCCTTAAGATTCCTAAACTTTCATATTCCATATATCCTATTGGGCAACAGTAACTATCAGTCTATGCCTGTAGACCTATTAGGTCTACAGAATGACAAATCTAAACAGATATAATGCATTTGCGTATTTCATTCTGGTCTTTTGTTAAATTAGAAGTTTGTAATTTCCCTGATACTTCCTTCAACCAGGAAGCTTCGATTACAGCATTGATTTCTAATCCTTTGAGCTTTTAGACTGTTGGAAAACGGCCTTTTTTTTCCCTTATAAGAAACTACTGTTCTGATTAGCAGGATGGAAAGAGCCATGTATGTACACATTCTGCCTAGATCTTATTCTAGTTTAGGTCCCATTAGTCTTGGGGAGATGGAAAAGCCAAAATGGCTATTTCTTAGAGCCTTTCTGCCATGTTGAGCTCTGAAACTGATTACAACTAAATGTTTGGTTTTTTTTTTAAATAGATTCAAGCTGACTATTTGTAATGTGAGATTAGCTACTGTCAGTACAAATTCTGATTTTTAGATGTCTGTGCACTTCTTGCATTAAAATTAGAATCCCTTGAGAAAGCCATAGCCCTAATCAAACTGCGTAACAGACTTGCTCCTTATAGTCTGCAGTAATATGGAGATGATTCTGTAGCCAGTAATATTTTACTGGCAAGCAAACTGTGTTGGCATTTACTAAGAACCAATCACATAGTTATCTCAGTGTACTGGAAGCAAAGAAACTGCTTTCTTGTTCCTGGCTCTGCCAACTTGGTGATCATAAGCAATTGACATTTCCCTGTGTATCAGCCTAGGTTCCCAAATTAGCATATATAAATGAAAAGTGAGTTATGGAAGCAAAGCATTATTAGTAACATTTTGGGTGCTTAGTTACCTGTCAACTGATTTTAAGGGGCCTAAATAAAGTACCTTATCCTAACAATCAGAACTGTCATGTTCTCTGTATTTTTCTCTTTCTTCTCTCACAGAAACTTGCCTTCATGGTGTCTCTAGGACTAGTTACTCACGACCATCTGGAAGGTAAAAAGAAAAAATCTTAAGCTGGTTCTTGAGCTCTTTGTTTCATAGTCATTCTGAATGGGAATTACAAGTCCAACATATTTCTGTATTCAGTGTAGTATTTTCTTATACAGAAGTGCTTTTGGGATGTCTGTACTCTAGATCTAACTGGTCTCTTGCACATCTTTTATTCTCCTTATTACATGGAAGCAAAGCAGTTGCTTATGCAGCTGAGATCAGAAGGATCAGTGTTGGGAAAGAAAGTGCATGCTTTGATGGTAGGAAAGAAATTTGTGACAATGTTGTTGCATTCTAAACAGCCTCTGTATCTGCAAAGTTATGCCATGGATAATTTTACAGTAATCCACATCTGGATTTCTCATTTCCTTCATGATTTCATGGGACTGTAATCTGTAAAGGAAATGAATTAATAGATTATAATGTGTTTTCTTAATCCTATACATTGAAGAACAGCCTAACGTTGCAACAGCTTGTGTATTTCTGTACTGTGTTTATTTTTAGGTACTGACAAGGTTATCAGAGGCTTCTAGTTTGAGCTCCCAATTACACTGACTGCCAGTATAAAAAGTCTTAATCCTGAAGTACTCTTATTTAGAGAGAAGATGATGGTCATTTTGTGAATTAGTTGAGCACTATACTTGTACTTTTTGTCAGCTGTTAGTTCCAAACCTGCAGAAATTAGAAGCATGATAAAGTTTCCTCTGTTGAGCATGAATGGTTCTGTAGAAATCTTCACATGCAAACTGCATTCTTAGAAACTCATAATTTCTAGGGTCTGTTGTTTTCTAACCTGAGTGAATGCTTTGTTTTTCAAGAAATCCAAAGTAAGCGACAAGAGAGGAAAAGAAGAACAACAGCAAATCCAGTATACAGTGGAGCTGTTTTTGAGCCTGAGGTATTGATCTCTTGCTGGGGGAAGCTAGTCCTTCCATTCTGAGCTTGTTTTCTGCCACATTGCCACCACACCACCATGACAATCAAGACATCTTACCTCTGACAAGACAGGGTAGCTGTTGTCTGTAATTCAGATGGCCATTGCAATGATACAACCCTTAGATTTTTAATCAGGAGGCACGTTGGGATGTTCTTACAATATTTATGTCCTTTTCTGCCTTCTCCTATGTAAAACTGAAATTAAATGGCAGTGTGTGTTAGTCTTAACCATTAGGTCAGCTTGCATACTGGACTGAAGCAGTCCAGAGGTCAGAAGTAGTGTAAAAAAGCTAACTTCTCTGAAGCTGTGCTCCAGAAAACAGAACAGCTGGTAATCATATGTAGTGCTGCCTTGCTGTTCATCAGCTATTTTATATAGTTGTTGCAAAAATGTTAGCCAGCTAAAATGGTCGTGTTTTCCCCTGCAGCGCAAGAAGAGTGCAGTCACGTACCTGAACAGCACAATGCATCCTGGAACGCGTAAAAGAGGTGAGGTATACTTAGACATGTCTTCCTGCTCTGTGCCTCTTCCTCCATCTTGCATTTGCAGTCCCCTTGTTCATTTGAAGGGCAAAACGAAGAAGGACTTTACAGTACTTCATTTGTCTAGTAAATTTCCATGGTAGACACAGATCTTGACTTCCAGGGATTAGCATAGCAGGTTTTATTAAGCAGCTCAGTGTTTCATTTCAGTTTCACCTTCCCCCACAAAAATAGAGCAAAGTGAAAGGTGAGATGTCTGAACATCATTTAGAGGTATAAAGCTGCTGTCGAGATTCTCTTTTTAATAACTAAATTGTATTGCTGCTGTCAAGAAGAAGGTGGTTGTGGAAGGAGTGTCTGTGCTCTGAGTAGGAGAGGAAACTTAGTGTGAGAAAAGCTTGTTCCCCAGTGGGAGCAGAGATGGTTCCTTGGAAAGAATTTGTCTCGAGAAAGACTATCTTGCTCCTTCTGAGCACTTTACTGCAAGCAGAGTGCCACTTGTCCAGGAATGGAATATGATCTTTTGTATAGGTATGCAGCATTCTTCAGTCCAAATTCTTCTGTAAAAATAGTTGAAATTTTAATACTTATGTTATGTTGAAAGACATGAGTCAGCACAACATAGCACAGAATTCATACAGGTTTTCATACAAGGCATCAACCACACATATAGAACAATTTTTCCTGATTTTATGATTTTCTGCAGTTCTTAAGAACTTGTGCAGTCAACTATAGAATTGACCAGTTCAATTATGATTTCTTTTTTGCTGCAATGTCAAATATTCATTTGATGTATACTTTCTTTGACAAACTTTGTCAGTCCAGAAGGCAATGTGACAGGGCTGACCCTTGTGCTGTTTTGAATAAAGCACATCGGTATGCACCACTATCTTCTAGTCGCATTAAAAAAAGATTTTTTTTTCTAATAGTATGGTATGAATTTTACAGAGATAGAGCGTTGCATTTGTTCTGTGGATAAACAGATGTTCCTACTTCTAGTAATCATTTCTTAATTCTATTTTACAAGTCATCGTGAACAATTAATGCATCAGTGAAAGGGATTGCATGCTTTTGTGCTTGATATTCTCTTAGCCTGTTTATGCATGCTGACTGCTGTTTTACTGTCTTTTTTTTTTTTTCTCACACACTGTTGTGCGCCTGCACCTTCTATTAGCACCAAATTAGTAGCGTGCATTTTTAACTGATAGAAGATTTGGGTGAATACATTTATTCTGTGATTTAGAACAGCAGTATATTAGCCGTAAAGCTTATGCAAGCATGTGCCCTTGAGAGCTTGAGTTGGTGCTGAGCGTGTCAGAAATTTCAGCCATGGACATCACTATCAGAAATCCATTTCCAAGGACATACTTAGTTCTGGAACATATCCAGACCTTAAATGCAAGGTTTAGCATGTTAATGGGTATGGACTGACAATCTGTAAACATAAGATCTGGGGAATTATTCTAAGTCCTTTATGTTTACATAGTCATAAATTACTGTGGAGAAGGGAAGCAGAAATGATGGTTACATATTGTTTTTTACTCTCTTACTTTGCATACATAATTTTATGAAAATAGTTACAGACACATTTTGCACTTCTGCTAATCTGAAGGAGCATATAGGAGTTGTGCATAGTCAAACAAACTAGACTGAGAAAGGTTAAGAAAAAACACAGAGTCTGAGGAGAGTCACATTTTAAGACCAACGATAGATTACAACTGGTAGTGCTGGGGTTATGAGTCACACAACAGGACTTTTCTTGAGGCACCCTAATTTAAAAGATGCACCAGTAAAGTAGAAAGTACTGATCTGTGGGTGAGTGGGTTTAAAAAATGAGCAGAAAAGGATGGGGTTGGAATGGTGAGTGTTGGTCTCTGAGATAGGACTTAACCTTTGTGTAGGTTTATGCTGGCAGTAGAAAGATAGGAATGTGTGGGATAGCAGTAGGAAGGATTTCATAGTAGTTATTGTGGCTTCTATCTAGCTTTGGTGCCAACATATTTTCCCTAAAAACTGATTAGCCTTGTTTCTAGGAGTCCGCAAACTGCTTTTGAGGGAGTAGTTCTTTGACCTTCTTACAGAACTTATTTCTATTTCCTTCTGAAATACATCTTTTAAATATTCTTTCCTGGCAAAATTCTACTTAAATATTTCTTTAAAAATGTTTAAATCTTTGCTTCTGTCCTTCCACTTGTAACTTTTTTATTAACTTCCTCTCTGTGCTACATCATTTCCTTTTTCATGCTAGCCAATGAGGACCACTGGCCAAAGGTATGTAAGATTTTGTTTGTTTGTTTGTTTGTTTGTTCCCTTTTGTTAATATGTAGGTCGTCCACCTAAGTACAACACGGTGCTGGGGTTTGGGGCTTTGACGCCCACGTCCCCTCTGTCCAGTTATCCCGACTCCCCTGAAAATGAAAAGACAGAGACCACATTTACTTTTCCCGCGGCTGTTCAGCCTGTGTCCCTGCCTAGCCCCAGCTCCACAGACGTAAGTAATTCTTGGGGAGGGAGGTTACTTTTGGGAAGATATGCAGAAACAATCACAAGGCAAATCATTGCAGATTTTGTTTCTTTAGTCACACTCATCCTTTGTCCTGGTTCAGTGCAGTGAAACCATCTAGTCTCCTTTTAACACCCTTCCTTTTTCCTCCTGCACCTACGTTCTTATCCTGTAGAGATTTTATTTATAACGTGCGGTGGATTGAAACACTGGGAGGCACTAGGCATGCTAGATGAGCTCATTTCCTTTGTGCCGTGTTTGAGATCTTGTCTGACTGAATTGAATCTGTCATCCGTGATAAAGGGGAAAGGAGAGAATGGAAAATATTACTTACAGACCACAATAACAGAAAGTTGTGATGTTTCAGTAATGAGAGAAGGAAAACAACTCGGATCACCCAAGACAGCCAGGAGCAGTTGTTCACTGCACTGGTTATGGCAGTTCAGCTACATTGGTAGAATACATTGCTATGTACAATTGCTATGTTTATGCTTCACAAAATCTGTCTCAAATGAAATCTGCTCATTTTTTCATAATTTATAAAGAAGGAAATATCTTTTTTTTTTTTAAGTTAGAAACAAAGATTTGCCCCTCAAAGCTCAGCCTTTTTTAAAGTTGCTGAGGATGACCCAGTTATTTCATTGTTTCTGTTTCTTGCCAAAAGCATTAAGAAAAAAATTAAAGGCTGTGCGTAAGTTTCTGAAAAGAAATAGCAGGGAAAGTTGATGAGAGTTACTGTGTAGGTCTGACACAATGTAATGAATGGACAGTATGGTTTGTCTAAAAGTGTACAATGACCGAGTGAAGTAATTCATTGTACAAAACTTGTCAGGAGTTGTAGTGTACTTCCAGTAAAGTGCTTGCCTTTTAGTAACTACTAAGTACTGGGGACAGTTTGAAAATAAAAAGATACTGGCTTATTTATTCACACGAATAAGAGATCTAGGTTTGTTTGTTTGTATGCTTCTTTTTTATGTAATACTGTGTGTAATTGAGAGCCAGCAACTTGAAATGGACTTTATAGAAGCGTTGAGTTGGGTGGTTTTATTTTCACCTGTGCAGTTTCACCACTTGAAGAGCATAGACCAAGGGACAAACTATTGGCCATGGAGAAGAGGCAACAGAAGCCATCTTGTTGCTTCTGAACGGTATTTGTTCTGCAGAGGCAACAGAAATAGAAATAGTGGAAGTGTGTTTGAGTCATAGAAATAAATAGATGCAGTTCTGATACACAGGGAATATGTATGTGAAATTAGAAGGTGCGCTTTTGTGTAGTTACTTCTGAGAGCAAAATAGCACTCAGCTATAAAAACCCTTTGCTGACAGTCAGATGAAAGAGACTGTGGAACAGCCCCACAGAGGGAGGGTGTGCCAGCTCCATCTCTGGGGACTTCTAAAAGTAACCAGTAAAATTGACAAGTAAACATGCTGGAGAGAGCTTTTTTTTTTTCTTTTCTTATTGGCCCCATGAGAAGGATTGGATAATGTGTTAGATCTTTTCCATCTCTGACTTTTGTATGGTCATTTCCTACTGTATAAGAGCTCTCAAAACAGTATAATGCGGTGGTGTCCTGTTTTCTTGCTCTGCCTGGTGACAGCAGGCTAAATCAAGAATGGAGAATTCTTGTAGCATTCTAATCTCGTTCTGAATGCCCTGAATTTTCTCAGTTTGGATAGTGTTCAGACCTAGCTGATGGATTGTTTCAGTATTCATTAATTACAAATCTGTGTTTGTCGAAATATAGAAAGATGTATTTATTCCAGGTAGAATAAAAAATGCTTCCTGTTGTTACTCCTTCAGCTTTTGGTGACCATATAGAGTGAAAACATGATACGTACATGCCCAAGTAAAAAGTTATTTTAAAAGTCTCAGTTAAAACCTTTCAGCTGTTTCCCAGGCAATTAAAGAAGAAAACTGCGATTTTTCCCATCTTTAAAACATTTTTACACTCATTTATTTGGAAAGTCTAATTCCTATAGGCTGTAGAATGGAAATTTGATGTTTGGTACCTGAAAAAACTTTGTTTTTAGCCAACCTGGGAAAATTGACCAAGCATTCATCACCACAGCCCAGAATGGCTTTTTGCCTTTCTTCTGAATTGTCATCCTCTCAGTGACAGAGGTGAATTCTGAAGGGAGGAACTTGAGATGGGAGTGGAGATAAGGGTGGAGGGGTAGAAACTGAGAACAGAGCCTGGGAAAAGGAGGGAAATAATAACAGGCAGGGCTGAACAAAGCTTTTTTTTTTTTTTTCTTTTTCTTTTTCTTTTTCTGACTTGAAGTTGGCTGTGAACCACTTGGTTATGGGTGATTCTCCCTCACACAATAGCATATTCACCTGGAAGACAGCAATTGCCTTTGATAGTCTGTTACTCAGCAGAATGAATAATGCAAAACTGTTTTCTGTCTAGAAATCTCTATTCTAGCAATGGTTCAAGCCTGTGGTCACAAAATGCCTTTTTATTAGTAAATTAATAAATGTTACAGTTGAGCAGAGTGTTGGAGAACATTCAGACCATGAAGTCAAGCTCATAAATGTTCGAGAATGCCTAGATTATTATTGCTTGTGATAATTGAGTCACTTATAGCACGCATACCTATTATGATAATCTTTATTAATGTGGTCTTGCACAATTCAGAAAATTTAGATTTACCATGTTATTCTAGTGAAATGTATATATACATGTCCACATTCAAACACATAAGCTATACACACATACTGTGGATTTGATATCGTATTGTTCTGTTGTACTGCCAAAAGCCAGGCCTTATTGCTGTAGATACCGTATAAAAATAAAGGAAAATGTTAGCTGTTCAGAAAGCTTTTATTTACTTTCCCATTATCTTGGAAGAGGAAATAGAGCGAATAGTGACCTTAAATTACCTTTTATATTCACACTGTTTTGAAATTACTCTTCAGCATCTTCTGCCTATAACATATGTTAGAGCTTCGTCAGCGAGCTCTGCTCTAACATAAGTTGGCTGCAAACAGCCTTCAGGGAGCAGGGCCAGAAGCTGAGATTAGTGGGGTGCATGTCACAACATCAAATCCAGCTCCCTTCATGCATACATTATTAACTGTCTTTAAAACCTGGGATCTTTCTTTGGAATCGAGCATTGGCTGGATTTTTTATTTTTAATGTCCAGTTACTAATTTTGAGGGAATACCAGGAAATTTGCATTACTGTTTTGATGAACCAAAATAGGATGATGGATTTTGTGCGTGTGTGCTGCCATTCTGATGCATTCAGAAACACTGCACACTGACCAGTATATCACTACTGGTTTTATGATGTTCTGTTGAATTTAAAAGGCTTTGGACCTAAATTTCTTCATGTCTCCTCTTCAAGAAGCAACAAAACGCACCTCTTGTATAGGTCTCTTTCTGCAAGATATTAGATGTATCAGTTTGGGTTTTTTAATAGCACTAGTTAGGCACCTCAGCCAGGTACCAAATGCCATTTGTAATTAATGGCAGCCAAAGGCATCTTAACAACACATATAATTCTCTAGAATGAGAATTTTCTTCTGGACTGTGAGAATTTCCTTAGGTTGCAGAGGATTTTGGTTTAGCTTCTCTGGCACCTGCTGCCTGCCTTCCTTTCCTCACTTGTGTTTGCAGAATGCATAATGGAGGAAAAGAAGCTCTTCCCAGCCTGGTTACGCAGATCACTTCAGAGGAGGGATGAAATGTCACTCATTTCATTCTTCTGTTAACACCAAAGAGCTCTGTGGTGTTAAAGTATGAAATAATACCATAACCCAGCTGCCAGAACCAAAAAATGGCACTGATAATTCACCGAAGGTTGGTCTTTTACAAAACACAGCATCAGTGCTAACCTTGGGAATTAAGAGAAGCATAGTGTTCCCTTCAAAGAAAGGCCTCATCAGCAACAGAGTCAGGAAGTAGGAGCCTTAGCAGACTGCCTGTGTCTCATTCTTCTAGTATGTTTAATATTTTATCCGTAGTAGAGGTTAGCATCATTTTTCTTGTCTGGCAACTTAATGTTGTAAGTGCATGGCCAAGTCCGGTATCATTCCAAGATAATGGAACTTACACGCATGAAAAGACTGTACGGCTCAAAATGAAGCACTGCAAGCACTGATAATGCCTGTATACTGAGGGAGAGTATGTGTGCAGTTAGACTGAGCACACACATTCTGAGATTATAGTCTTTGAGGATGTTGTCTGTGTGAAGCTTTTGACTAAAGTCAGTGAGAAGTGCATATTTCAGACTCCAGACAGGGCCTAGAATATGTCAAGCTGTCAGAACAAGCCACAGGTGAGAAAGAAGAGGGTTCCGATGCCCCTTTCCTATTCTATGGGCGCTAACCCATTTTTCTTCCATGCCTCTGTGTACTTTTATCCAAAGAACAAAGTGAAAACAAACATGAACACAAATACCAACCCGAGCATAAGATGGGAGTAACAGGAGGAGAGAGAAAGAGAGAAGAAAAAGTGACAAAAATTAGACCTTTCTTTCTGGGGAGTTGATGCATGCAGAAAAGAAATATCTCTGATAGTGATACAGTAGTAAGTCGGACTAGATTTTGCCAAGAGATATTAGTAATGTTTTCAACTCTTTCCAAAAAAGAAAACTCCTAGAAAATCTCTCTTGGGTATTCCTTCATCTTGGCTCTCACAGCCTATGCTAGCGATGAAACATAAGCCACTGCCTATAGAAAATGAGAGAATTTTGAGTCATAGCTTTTTTGGTGCAACTCGAGGTAGCCTCTGTGAAGTAAAAAGAATTGTCTCCAGAGTGTAATTCATTTTGTTCTTTTTCATTTACAAGCAGAGCACCTTTTCCTTCTACTTTCATTTTTAAAGGTGACCTGAATATTTGACAGTGTTCTTTTAAGTCACTCCACTGGGGTTTCTTACATATAATTACTGGCAAGAGACCGCCTCATCAGCATTCCCAAACTGGAGTTGTGCTTACATTCAGAAATGAGAAGGGTTAAGAAAGTGGGTAGCTCATCATTTTAAGCAAAAACAAGCAGGGTAAGGGGGAGGGGAATCTAAAATAAGATAGGCCATGGGTTACTATGTGTTAAGAGAATGTATGGTGATGAGTGTTTGCTATAATATCTTACCTTAGGAAGGCACTGTTTGGGATGACTGATGTGTTTCTGATGTCCTGCCTGATTTTCCTGTTTCACCTCCTATAAAGGGCTTGATCGTTTGGAATCCCCTTAGAAATAGTTGTGTTGTAAACTTTGCATTTAACAAGGATGTAGATGTCAAAGGTCAAAATTCACTTTTTTACCTTCTTCCTCTCTTTTTCTGACCCTCACCCCTTCCCCTTGATTTTTATAGGGCGATATCCATGAGGATTTTTGCAGTGTTTGCAGAAAAAGTGGGCAGTTGCTGATGTGTGACACATGTTCACGTGTTTATCACCTGGACTGTCTGGATCCGCCTCTGAAAACCATTCCCAAGGGCATGTGGATCTGTCCCAAATGTCAAGACCAGGTACTGTTTAACAGACAGAGAGTTATACACAATGCACTGCAAGGATTTTTCCAAGTTAAAGGAAACAACCGCATCGCTTGGCTTACTTACATCAAGACAGACTGACACTGAACCAATCTATCTGATCTGCAGTAAGGGTTGTGTAAATTTGATCTAATTACCTATGTCTTCCTTCTGGACTTGGGATCCTTATTTGTTACCTGTGTGTTTTCAGTCTTTTGTTGGGCCAAAGCACACAGACTTTTGGGAAAGGTTCTCTATTGCCCATAGAAATGCTCCTGTTCATCTGAACTTGTTTCTTTAAAAGTCACTGGTATGTTCTTTTGGATAAATATATCAAGTGTTTGTACGAGCTTGCCTCAATAGATTGAGAAAATACAAACCTCTCTTTTCTTATATAAATCAGGCATCAGAGACTTTGTCTTCAGTGATCTCTCTAGCAATATTGTCAAGCATCAGCATAATGAGAATGGGCAAATACTTTGGTCCTTCTTTATTCAAAGTACATAACTGAAGTGAACAGATGATATTTTAATATTTTGTTTATACTTGAAATGACAAGACAAAGAAGTAAACCAGGGTATTCGTAACCTTATGTGGCACTTCAGAAGTTGCAAAGGATTGCTGTTAATCAGCAGCCTGAAGCTGTTAGTGTTCTGTCTGGTTTAGCATATTGCTTAGTCACACACATGGCCAGATGGTAAGGTAAGAATACAACCTGGTATATTATGTGCTGCTCAGAGGAACAGGAATGCAAAATTCAAGTGGCTTGGTCAGTCATTGCAAATGAGGAGGAAGTATTACCACTTTTTCATTCCTGCTCTTGTGAACTATGGCATATCCTTCCTCTTTGTATTTCTGTAATACATTCCCACAGAATTCTGGGAAATATCTGAGTTATTTTACTGAAAAGTGACCAAGTCCTCTATCTCCTGAAACATCCCTCTGCTTCACTTATTAAAAAGACACAATACATTTTTCTTCTCAAATTAAAGCTCCTTAGGAAGGAATATGTGAGGAAGGCACTTAAATACATAAATGGTTCTTATCCTTATATAAAGAGGGCTTGATGATTCTATTAAGACAGTTCTGATACGAAGGGCATATAGGACAGTTTGATGTGTTATTAGCCCAGAAGAGTGTTGTTTAAATGTGTGGTATGGAAGCTGCTCTGTGACATGAAAAGTTTTCTCTCAGAACAACTGAGATCAGCAATTTGTCCAAACCATGCAATAATGTTTATGTCTCCTGGCAAGTTTCAGTTCAGATGCATTATCTTTTCATTCCTCTTTTAAGTTGTTCTTTTTCTTAGTTTATTTGTGGCTATGGGAGGGAATTTGAGAATATGCTGACATTTGTAAGAAACAGGCCTCCTTTGTGGGAGCTACAATAAGTTGTGAATAATTCCCTCTGTTAAATCTCAGCGCAGGTCTGCAAAGCTTCATGTTAACAGAGCTCAGATTAATGATAGCCACAGAGAAAATCCATTGTTTTTTCCCTTTCTTCTTTTTCTTTTCTTAGGGATAGATTGTTTACCAGCTAAATCTCTACACACTTTTCTTTCAGATGTTAAAGAAAGAAGAAGCAATCCCATGGCCAGGAACTTTAGCAATTGTTCATTCATATATTGCGTATAAAGCAGGTAGGAAAATGGGGAGCAATGGGTTTCAGTTTTAAAACTGGAAAATGTTATTGAGGGAATGGGACAGCATGATACTTCCTTTTCAAAAGGAAATTAAAGAGGAAGAACTTAATCATTGAAGTGATAATGGCAGTCCAAACTCTTAAGCTTTTTGTGATACTTGCATGTGCAAGTGAAATTTTGCTTGTGATTTATTGCAAACGTGGTTGAATTTACTTCAGTAATACTCTAAATGAAACAGTTTAGAGCTTATATCCACAGTGGTAACAGGAAGACTTTAAATATTATTTCTTGAGGTGATTAATATTCTGTTTTGCAGCAAAAGAAGAAGAAAAACAGAAACTACTTAAATGGAGTTCAGATTTAAAACAGGAAAGAGAACAACTAGAGCAGAAGGTCAAACAGCTCAGCAATTCTATAACAGTGAGTATCACCCTCCCAGATAAATCTGCACCGGTGTTCTGGTGTCAGAATGCAGATAGAAAACTGCAGAGCCCACGTACTAGACTTATCTTCCACTGGTTTTACTGAGGATTGAATGGGCTCTTTTAGGACTCTGCTTTTGTAGGACTTTTGGGATCAGGAATGAAATACAAGTGACATACAATCTGAGACACTCGTACATGATCCCTCCTGACCATATACTGTAGAATGCAGTGACCTATAATATCAGCAGGTGACAAACACGACCCACAGCAATATTGTCTGTGGGCAGCAGATGAGTTCTAATTCTCTAGTGCCTCACTTGAGTTTGAATGATTGGGCCTCTGTGTGTAGTAAGAGTTACTTGGTGCTCTCTTCAGATATTCCTAATACAAAAGTGACCATTTTCTCACAACTGTCTCTTGGGTTCTTGACATGCTGGCTGGAGAGTCAGCAAGCCTCTGCATATTACTAATCGAACAGTGTCATACTTCTGACTAGAAGCAGTACTGTTCTCCTAAATTTATGACAGTAACTGTGCATACGTATTAATTTGCTCTTAATATGCAAATTGGGCTCTTGAGTTGCCTGTGCAAAGTTTGAGCCCCCCCCGCTTAGCATGGCCTAAGTCAGTATCACAACATGAAAAATACTAAAACCTATGTGGCAGCTTGTGTAAAGCTGGGTATGTAAGTACAGACTTGTTTTTTTTTTCCAATGTAGATGCACTGTCTGTGTGTCTTTACCTCTTAGACGAAAAGTAAACATCCCATGTTTAAAGACCTCTAAATGCTAATGATACAATTAAAACAATTGTGAGCAAGTGGTAAGAGGTGCTGGCTGGCAGGTCTGGAGTCTGTCATCTTCTGGTTAGCAGTAGCTGGACATAAACTGAGCAGCACTGGTGCTGCTTCTCAGTCATATTACACAGAGGCAGAAGCAAGCCTTTGCAAGGATTGATAGTAGGTAAGGAGAATGGTGTCTTTTCCATGATCAAGCCGTTGTTTACACTTTAATTAGAACCATCAAACAAAGACACATTAGATCTAAATTTTGTAATGTTCTTGTGATGCCAAGAGCTGCATGTGAAAACAGTAAAACTGAAAATAAGAGTGTCTGGAGATCAGTGTGAATAAAAGACTTGAAAAATATAAGAAGGTTGCCATCTCTGTGTAAGATGCTGAAAGTTATGGGTGCAAAATAGCTACCATCTCTTTCTTTCTGAGGGTTTCAAATATAGATATAAGCAGTTTTTCACTCTTGAAACGTCACTTGTGGGCATTCATTTAAGCTATCGTACTCTGGCTCTTATCTTAGGAGCTACCTAGGTTACTACTGCTTCCAAGAGAATGAAGTGGCCACAAAATAAGATTTTCAAGTGAAAAAGGGCTTGTTTTTCATTTCAAGTGCCCTTTATTTAGTAAGAAGAGGAAATGTTCCTGTTAAAAGTGTATGTAAAAGCAAGGACTGTATCCCATTAATGGCGTGCACACAGTCAGCAGTCAGCTGTGATAGGATGCCTGAGTTTGCATATCCGAGCTAAAGAAATTCCAGCAATGCAGTGCTAACAGAAAAATAAGAACACGTACTTGGAAGTTTCCCTTCAAAAGGAACCCAAGAGGATGGAACTGTCTGTGTTGGTTTGCCGGGCGCCTTGGGATTAAAGGACCTTATTGGGGGGCAGCTATGTACAGACAGTTTAGTTCCTTAGCTTGCAAATATGAATGCCGTGAACGCAGCTCTGAGCCTTCTTTTCTTCTAGTCTGAAATTACAGGTAACGTTGCAGCTGCAGTCTTTTCTGAGTACTTACATTTAGATCCGCGAATGCTGAATTCCTTCTCTTGCCTGCTTCCATTCCTACAAGGGTAAAGCTTGAACTTAGCATTGCTTTTCTGTTTTGCTGCAGAAATGCATGGAAATGAAGAATACCATCCTTGCAAAACAGAAGGAGATGCACAGCTCCTTGGAGAAGGTAAAACAGCTGATCCGCCTCATCCAAGGCATCGACCTTTCAAAACCCATAAACTCTGAGGTCAATTCAGTAGCCATCTCCAATGGCATGGACTCCACTAACAATACTAATGCTGCCACCTCCACCTTAGCCCCCTCCCCTTCCCAGAGCTGCATGGTGAACTGTAACAAGGGCGATGAGACTAAATAACACAGTGAAGCTCAGAAGGAGCCAGGGGAGGTGGCGGCGAGGAGGAGAAGCGAAATAACAAAACTCTAGAAAAGCAAAACCGGATTTCTTCTGGAAAGTGCAGAATTCTTTAGTTCTTTGGTTCCAGAGAGAGCGTGAAGATGCTTGTGCCAGGCGGCACCGGAGTTTGCCAATTGATCCTTCTTATTCTGTGTGTACATGCAAAGTTTGGATCATGATACATGAATAGTGCCAGCTGGGGGTTCTTTGCCAGCACCATGCCAAGTGAAATAATATATTTACTCTCTCTATATTTTACACCAGTGTGTGCCTGCAGCAGCCTCCACAGCCACTATAGGTTTGTTTTATTTTTGTTTGGGGTGAGGAGCAGGGATAAGGGAGGAGAGCAGGTTTCAAATCCTTATTTGCAGAACAGTTTGTTTAGCTAGGGGAAAACAAAAACAAGTCCAAAGAGCCTGTGGGCTTTTCCTGTTTCTAAACTCTCAGTACTATTAAACCAAAAAAAAACCAGAAATATAAATTATCAAATCCCAGTGCCCAGAAGGGACAAGGCTATCAAATAAGCAGTATTTACTATTGTTTAGACAGGAGATGTACAAAAGGAAAGGAGATGGACTTTTCACTGAGTAACCAGCACATGTACAGGCTGAAGACCTACTGTCCCAACAGCTTTGGGTTAAATTGTACTTCTTCACATCAGAGAAATACATGCTTTGCAGAACTGATTCAAATCTTCACACTCATCCAGAAAGCCTGTGTTGGGAATGGGAGAATAGAGGGCCAGAATCCAGGGTCAGCTTGGAGTGTTGGATGGAGGTGTCCCAAGAGAAAATGTGCATCGATTACTTGAAAATGAGATTCCAACCCTTTTCTATATTTATAAACAACAAAACTGTCCTGAACAAAGTAGCACATGACCCAGATGTGTGAACTGAACAGAGAAATGTCCTTTTCTTTCACTTCTTTTCTCTTCTTTTGGTAACAAGAACTAAATAAGGAATAGAAAAGCTGTTTTTCAGGCTGACAGTCTAATTAAAGAGGTAGATGGGACCTTGCATGGTATAGATTAGAAGTAATAGTGTCAGTGAGATACAGTGAGTCTTTGTGAGTCCTTGTGTCATCGTTTTGGGCACTGTTTTTTTATGCAAGGGCAAAATCTTTGTATCTGGGGGTAAAAAAACAACTTTTTTAAATTAAAAAGGAAAATAAAAGATATTGAGGTCTTCCTAGTGTTACTTAAAATAAGATCAAGGTAAGAAACATTGTAAAAAAAAAAAAAAAAAAATTACAAAAGTGCTATTTGTTTCCTAAACAAGTGATTTCTATTAAAAAGGTGTCAGAACTGGAGAAAATGCTGTGTACTTAGAATTTTTTAACACAGACTTTGCTTATTTATGATGACATTCTGCTGTGTTTGTGTTTTAAGATCCAACGGGACAGTTTCCCTAGATTATACCATACATGCTACTGGCTAAACCCTAAAGAGAATCAAATCCACAGCGCTGGATCTCACCCCACGTGGAGGATCTGCCTAGCTTGTCTCTGCTGTTACCGTATCTTCCCCCTTCCTTGATGCGTGCGTAACCCAGAGAAAAGCACTGGCAGTGTACTTGCTTAAGGCTTTAATGCTTTTGTGATATGGACTGATTAGAGCTTGAGAATGAAAGAGCGTTTGTTGGGCTGAAGTCACTTTCATTATACCCTTTATTTAAGAAGTTCATCTCTTGCACATAGCCTTTTCACTATAGGTACCAAAGCTTTCCTCGTGCTCCTGTTGTGGTGGGGTCTGTCCCAGCGTAGAGTACTGACTCGTGTCACTTAGGGCTATGTCACAGAGCTGCCCGCTTTCACTGCTGCATGGAAATATTTGGGCAAACTCTGATTCCACTGGAAGTGCTGGCAAAACTCCCGTTGCTCCCAGTGGGAGCAGAGCTGAGCTTCTCCGCAGGCAGTACGAGGCCAGGTCCCTGCTGTGGTGCCCTCCAGAGCGTGCATTAGGCAGTCCTGCCCAGCCGCTGATCCTTCTGGAACAGAGAAAGCCTTGCATTTCAGGGCTGCATTTCTGAGAAAGAAGTAGCAAATGCTCCAAATGCTACATAGCCTGAAAGAGTCTCCTTGCTGCCGCAGCCAAGCATGCTTCTGCAGGATTCTTGGCGCTGCTCTCTTCCCCTTCCTTTGCTCACCCTCCTGACCTTTAAGGACTTCTCCCAGGACTGTGTGCTATTTTCAGAACTGAGCTCAGAACTGATATCCTGAGTTCTCATGTTTATCCGCAGCTTGGGAAAATGACTCTTAGGTGCACATCCCAGTGCACCTAAGTAAACCTGTGATCACCTCACCTCACGGTTTGGATATTTGCTAGCAGAGCTGTAGGATCAAACCGATCGAACTAAACATGTTCTACTTGCATCAACCCAATTACCAGTTGAAGTCATTACCATCGCACATCCTGGCCAGGTTCTTCTCTAGTTGGTTGCTTGGGTAACTCCCCTTCTTCTGAGCTGTGAAGTACATTCCCAGTAAGAGCCAGTATCTTCATGTTCTCATGTTCTTCTTTCTGGTGTTATTTTCTGAGCTCTGCTGGGAGCACTGCACTCCTTGGATGTAGTAAGCTGCTGGAAGACTTGAGAGTCCTTCTGTTTGCTTTGCTGTTTCAGGAAGGGATGGGAATGAAATTCACTGGTAGCTGCATTTAAATCTGAGCATAGTTACCCAGCCAGGAGATGTTAAAACAGCTGTTACTGCTTTTTCAAGGCATCTGCTTGTCTTTAGAAACTGAGTAGCTAAGTACAGACTTTTGTCTCCTTTTCTTCCAGCCTTGTGTTCCAGACTGTCAAAGGACACCTTTAGTTAATCATTGCTTGGCAGAGAAATGACCTCAACTGTTCAGTGCTGCTGGGTAGTTTTTGCTCCCTGATCCTGTTTGAGCACTTTCCTTCCTGGCTCTGCAGCACTATCAGCCAACAGGCAAAGATCATTCCCAGGGCTGTGCTGACACTGGCACTGATGTTGGTACACAGGCACGAGTAAATTTTTGCCCAATTAGCAGCAATGAGGTTGAAGGGGAAATGCTGTTTGCTAAATACAGAGGGAAATGTTGTTCTGTTTTCTACCTGCTCTCAGAGTTTCCAATGAAGGGCAAAATTCAAACTTTTTGACAAGTTTAAGTTCAAGCTTTTCTTTCGGATTTGTTGGGTGTTGTGGTTTTGTTCTGTTTTGTTTTTCTCTCATGCAACATTTGAGACAGGCTGAGTTGGTATTAGAACTTCTCTTCAAGAAGCTGTCCTAATGACTGGCATTTTGTATTTCCAAACCACCATAAAGGTAACAACTAATTCTTATGTCATCGCTTGTCATTAGTGGGAAATAAGTGGCTTTTAAGTCTCACTCGTAAAGGAGAAGAAGATGAGACCACAGAGGAAGCTCCTATCAGAGATGTTCCTGGCACTCAGCCTAGTGCTAAGGGCTTTCAGAAGTCATCCTGCTGCTTTAACTGCTCAGAAATAGAATAAGAATTGCAGAAACAGTTTTCCCCTTCTCCTCGCAATCTGTTCTTTAAGCAGCTGGAAAAGTATGGTGTGGTCAAAGCCTGAAAACGAGCATGTGATCTGGCCAGAAGAATTAGTGCTACCATTAGATCCTCTTTATCTTCGTTTAGTGCCAGCAGAACTTTTAGCGCTGTGCAAAATGCGGTGAAGGCAATCCTTCCAGGGATGAGTGGTGCAGATGGTTCTTCATTAGCCAAGAGTCACCATGGCAGTAGGAGGAACCAACAGTTTGCATGAACAGAGCAAAGATTTTGTCCTTTAAACAAGTGAATTTCTGTCAGTGGGGACATGAGCTAAAAGACACCTGCTGAGAAATTAAAGAGGTAAGAATTTTACAGGCACAGTATTGGTTGTTTTGATAGCAGAAAAAATGGCCTGGTATTTTATCCCTCCCAACAGACCAGGCTTGAGAGAGCAAATCTGTATTCCAGCTGTCTAGGTGTATAGACCCTAATTCTGGCCTCCTTGGCTTCAAAATCATCATCTTCCATGGACAGATGCAGAGGCAGCCCCAAAAAGCAATATGGTCAACATTGAAGTCTCCCTCTTGGTCGCACCATGCTGTGGCAGCCCACAATACAGGGAGTAAACTCTGACATCTCCTTCTCCTGTGGATGCAGTGGAAAATACCTGTGACTTTGCAGTGCATATTTCTCTTTCCTTTTGTTTCCCAGCTGAGTAGGGCCCCTGCCCTCTTTGCTTCTGAAGCACTGGTGACGAATATATGTTTTTTTAATGAAATGTGTTTTTAGAAGATCATATTCAGATGTCAAACCAGATTCACTCTTTCACTGGGGGCTTCCCTCTGCCAGCTGCTCAGATACCAACTCAAATACTGATATTACACTTCCTGGTGGACCATGCCCCTTTGGGCAGACTTTGTTGTGTCTTTTCAGAACTGTTCTGACCCTTCTTCACCTCCATTTTGTCCTCCTTTGGGATTCTGAAGATCTGGGGCAAGGTCAGCCTTGCTGGGTTACTGCAGAGAGTTTTCTGATAGACACATTTGTAGAAACTCTGCTGAAGAGTCAGGAACCTGGAGAAAGACAACAGCACTGTGTCGTGCAGCTGATTCATTTGGCACTGAGGCTTGCCTGGCCAACAAACTACCTCAGCAAAGGCCATTCCTGAGCACCGCATGGATTCTGTAGTTTCCATTATCCAGAAGGCAAAATGTCTCCAAAGAAGCCTTGCAAGCAGCCAGCTAGGTGCCGGCCTCTGAATGCGTGCGAGCGAGCCTTATAGCAGCGCATTATCAAACATTTGCTTTCATTGGTCAGACCTGGGCCAGGGAATGCCCTAAAAATCAGGGGGATCAGGAACACACAAGAGCTGCAGACGTCTCCAGGTTATTGCCGTCTTACTCAGATCCTTCTTTGAGCCTCAGTCTTGTTTGTAACACCTACAGAATGGAATGTAATACTTGAAAATATGACGCTCATTATCTTTTACCTTTAGCTCCCATTTTCCCAATGTTTATCTTTCATCTGGGACAAGAACTTTCTGCATCGTTGTGTCTTGTATAGGCTGAGCACATAGTTGAAACTTGCCAATAAAGAGAATTATTTATACCATGCGCTGGTAAGCTTGGTAATTACAAAGCCATGAAAACCCAACATCTGCTGGCTGTTGATTTAAGAGGTGGCCTTGTTTCAGAAGACCGAGACCTTACCTGTGTGAGGGTCTGCCAGCGTCCTGCCAGTGTGACACAGCTACGTGAGGAGCACGCAGAGAACAGCCCAGGCAAGGGCCTCTGTGCTGGGGCAATGGCTATCCTGGAGATCACCACACAAGGACGGGGTCTCGGGGGCCTCTCCTCACCCTGTGCCAGTGGTGGGTGCCGCAGGGATCAGAGAATGGGTCTGGAGACAGAGGGAGGTATGAGAGGAGGCAGGAAGAGCTGAAAGGAAGGGTATATGGGCTAAGGGAGAGCAGGGAGAAGACATGGGAACACGTGAGAAACAGGGAAGGTGAAGGCAGGAAAGATCCAGGAGTGACAGCTGCAGCTACAAGGTTTGTGAGTTCAGCAGAAGGACTGGAACAAAAGAGCTCTTTGTCCTACCTTGGTTTGTGATGTGGGTTGATCTGTACTCTAAAAAGACAAAGTGCAGCAGGAGAAGAGTTTTTAGGCTGCAGACGGAGAAGGAAACAGGCATCACACCACCTCAGCTCTGCTTCTGCTGCCTTTCTGCACCCAGTTTCCTATATACCCCTGTAGAGGGGCGGTCCAGCAGCGGGGTGAGGTGTACCAGCCGTAAGGTCACTGCAAGGACTGAGCCCGGAGAGCTGCTAGCAGGCAGGTGGCAGGAGGGCAGCAGGCTCTAGTGCTGTTCTTCACCATCATACCCAAGCAAGTGTCAAACACCCTAGAAACTCAGTCCAACCCACACATAAGGAGGAAGAAGGACTAAAGGACCTCTTTGCTCGGTGACAGGAGCCCCTAGGCAGCTCAGAAACTTGGTAAGCTCCGGCCTTGAGAGAGATGGCAGGGAAAGCCAGCAGCAGGGAGCAGCATGAACTATTGGGCTGTGGCAGTTTGCAGCTTTTATTTTATTCCTGAACCTACACCAGGATGCACAAGAACCCAACCCTTGTGTTGCCTGCCTTCTCCCTTCTGTCACTGAGATAGAAACGGTGTTGCCCAAACTTTGGGAGAGCCCTTCTGGGTGCCACTGGGTAACAAAACACCACATTGGCAGGTCTCACCCCAGCACATAGCCTCAGGTTTGGGCCCTCAGTGTCTGGAGGAAGAAGCTGTGCCACCATGAGTCAGAGCGTGCCAAGAGGGAGGAAGGGGAGCATTTACTTACAAGAATGGAAGGCCCCCTCCATGCCTTGTTTTCCCTGCTGCGCAACAGCTGATGGCCACATCAAGCACCGCTTCTCTTGGGCTGCAGGTGCTGAGAGCAGGCAGTGCTGAATAGGGGCAGTATCAGCAGCAGGCTGCATGTTTCTGCTTGTTCTAGGATGATGTGCAACTTCTAATCTTAGTCTCATGTAGTTCTTTCCTTTAATTACCGCTGGTATCAAAGCAGTGGCTGCCTCTAGAGCCGGGAGCAGTGCCTCACCCATCAAACCTCCTTCCATCGGGCTGCCCAAGTCACTGCTGTGACGGCAGCCACGGCTTCCTCCGAGGACTCTGCTCCACCCTGGCCCCAGGCTCAGCCCCGGGACCACGAGCTGCCAGCTCAGCCACAGCTTCAGGGCACTGCCACAGGTGAGGAACCCTGCTGGGCCACCCCAGCTCTGCTCTGTGGCCCTTCAGCCACTGCTTCCACCACTCACCAGGGCTGGGAGCAGCCCCCTGGCAGGTTCCTGTCACTGCAGACCTCCCGTGCAGCACCCTGAGCAGTGCCCCGATGTTCTCACAGCACCACACATGAGAGCACCCACACAGGAGCTGGATGGTGATTTTTATACATATCTTCTTTTTTTTTTTTTTTAAATCCTGACTCTGATAGTGACCTGCAGGCTCTTTGTTGCCTTCAGGTCCCTGCTGGTTTCAGTTTTGGTACAAATGTGTTTAGATTTTAGCAAATTAAACTGGGAAGGGGTGGGGGGATGGGGGTACAGAGCACCTGATCGATTTGTATTTATTTATTTTAACACTTTACTAAATAAAGCACAACAAACTCTCTCGTCTCCTCAGCTGTGTCTCAAGGAGGGGCTCAAGGCCCATCCCAGCCCTGCCCTGCACCTCCTCACACAGGGGCTGTGCTGGGGAAGAACCACCCTGGCCCCTCCACGTAGGGTTCCTCCAGCTGCTGCGCTCCAGTACATGGAGATTGAAGCCCCTATTGATTCTAGGAACCCAAACTTCCTGTGCTAAGGGCTGGCTGTGCCACCCCTGCAGGGCCCACAGCAGAGCCAACCACAGGGCTGGCACTAAAAGCCACAGCTGCTCCTTCCCATGGCTCCCAGCAGAGAGCAGGCTGAGCAGGACAGGTAAGGTGCTGTCTGGATCTGATCTGTGTTGCTGCTCAGGCTGGTGATAACAGCAAGCTATGGCATTACTAAACAAATGCTGTCTGCTAGGGGACAGCCAGATGCAGTCATGCCTTTTGCTGCACTAATAACAAGCAAAGGCCTTCCCAGCCTGTTCCCAAAGCCAACAACTTGCTCCCAGCCTGCTGCCACCCCATCTACCCCTGCAAAGGCTGGGCTTCCTGTTCCAGGCCCAGGAGCCAAGTCCTTACCCCAGGCTGTGCTCCTACCAGCACCGTGAAGCCAGAGCCCTTTGTTTAGGTCCCAGAGCCCTTTGTTTAGGTCCCAGTGCCCATCCAGGACTCAGCCACGTGCTGCTGGGGGCACACAGCCATGCTATGAAGCCACAGACCAGCCCACAATTTGGCTGCACCGCCATGCAGGCTGCAGTGTCCACCACCAGCCCACGTCAGGGCTCACCCACTGAGCACTGACACCAAGATTACTTCTACCAGCCTGCTCCCTCGTGCTTGTGCAGGTTCGCTGCAGAAAGCATTAATAACCACATTGTTCTAACAAGGATATGAAAAAGAATAAAAAAGCTTTAATTTAAAAGTTAAATTAAAAAGAGAGAATAAGCAAGAGGCGCTTGTGCCCTTCCCAGACAATGCAATTTGGATGGCTCCTCCTGGCCATTCCTACCACGGACGGAAATCTTCACACCTGCACAGCTCTAGCTCTTGCAGACCAGAATAATGCTAAGAGAACAGCATAGGTTGCAGCAGCTCCGGGCCTGGAGCTGCTCCAGTGCCAGCAGCAAAATCATCCAGGTGCAAGAAAGGCTTAAAAAACAAAACAAAACAAAACAAAAACAAAACAAAAAACCCATGACACCCTAACCACTGAATTTTTATGAGAAAAGTATAAATAATTTAAATAGCATGAGGAAAGCAACACATCCTCTGTGCTCCAGTGTGTGACAGCTGCAGAGCAGAGCCAGCCACGCTGCTCCCACTGCACAGACCACAGTGCTCAGCTATGGCCTCCCTGGGGTCAGTCCCATCCCTGATTGTTGGTGGCAGCCCTGGCACTGCCAGGAGTCGGGGAGGCACTGGGGGTCCCTGCCATGAATTCTTTCACAGGAGCACAGACCCCCTGTGAAGCTATGCCATCCACCACAATGGCAGAAGGATTGTACCAAGCACCAGACTGCTTTCACTTATAGCTGGGTCATCCCAGGAGAGACTCTGCATCCACGGGGATGAGGAGCCAGCCTTGGTCCAGGGACTCCGCAGCTCCTAGTGATCTCTGGCCTCAGCTCCTAGATCATCAGGACGCCTCTTCTGAGGCCTTGCTCCACAAATGATGCAAGAGGATGGTCCCCATAGCCATCTCCCACTCGCCAAGGCTCCAGGGATGTGCAGAGGATTGCAAACTGGGACTGCAGAGAGGAGCAGAGCGAGGAAAAGTGCAGCTCCAGGGCCTCTCGAGGCCCGGCCCCGGGCTGAGGTGAGCTAACAAAAGCTGTGAATTGATACCTGCTAGAACTAGGGATGGGAAGACCAGTCCCCCGGCACAGTGGAAACTCCCCTGTTAACACAGGAATGATCTGAACAAATCCTGGGCCACACTGCAGCAACTCAACCCACAGGCGCTGCCTGATCTCACAGCTGGCATCCTCCCTCTTATCTACAGACATCCCATTGCAAATCAGATCCCTTGGGCAAGGCTACGAGGCAAGCTGGGGCAGGAGGCCCTGCACCCTCCCTTCTCCGCCTGCTACCAGCACCCTGCACCCACTGTCCCCAGGTGTCATAGGTTCCTCTCGGCAGTGAGGTATTTGAGTGCAGCAGCCCCGTATCTCCGCGACAGGTCCTGGTGGAATTCCTCCCGCAGCGTTTGTAGGCAGCCCCGGTACCCAGCATTCAGGCGAAACTTGGAGATGTCGAAGCTGGGAGCGTGGGGCATGTGGATCATGAAGGCATTGGGCAGTACCAGCAGCTCGTACTCCTGGGGACAGAGCGGCAACTGTCACCATCAGCACAGTACCAACACCTCACTGCCCGGCCGTGGCCCCGGCACCCACCTGCGCATCCAGCTCCATGATGTGGGACACCTTGTTCCAGCCGAAGCCCACGAACCGCTGATCGTACTTCGGGCAGTCTCGCCTCACTACAACGTAAGGCTCAAAGTCTGGTTGCCAGGCCACACGGTACGGTACGGTGGCTGTTCGCCACTTGGCATAGTCAGTTGGGGCATGGCCTTTTGGCCACACGTGGTACCTGTGAGGAGAGATGGAAGTGAGACACCAGGAAAAGCGGCCGCACTATGGCCCCAAGGCACAAGGATATCAGACTGGCTTCTGCTGCGTGTGGCAGCCTTTGGGATGGCAGGGAGCTCCAGGGCTTACCTGAAGGTGTAGAGGGAGCCCATGTCCAGCATGGAGAGCAGTTCTGCTTTGGATTTGGGGAAGGTCAGGCGGTAGTGCAGGGTCTCAAATGCCGGCACAATAAGAGCTGCCTTCCTGTGAGGCAACTCCAGCTGCTGGATGGAGTTCCTACAGAGGTAGAAAGGGGGGTGTGAGGCCTCTGTGGCCATCAGCTGTGACTACAGCCCCATTCCTAATTCCCCCTCATCAGCCCCACCAGCCCACCCACAGCTCCATAAAGGGATTAATGCGTTTAGACAGCACGCAGTGCTGCCATACAGGAGCCACTTCTCCTTCCTGATCCACTGCTGTCTGATAACAGGAAGGACAGAATCACAAGATTGAGCAGAAAACAACCCATTTCTACACATAAGAAATGGCTGTCTGGGGCACGTCCTGCAAACTCCTTACCTGAGGTAATCGTAGAGGCCATACATCGGCAGGAAGTCAATGTCAGTCAGAAAGACATACGGCGTCTGTGTGTTGGCCAAGGCCACGTTGCGCAGGAGGTTGATAGGGTAAAACTGCCCCTCCTTGTAGACGATGTGGTAGGCGACATTGCGGCGGGCACTCAGCACCTCCGAGGCCTGGGCGTAGCGCAGGAACTGCTGGGCCTCCGCGTCTGACATGTACAGCGCCAGGCTGATGGGGCCGGCCCAGTGTTTGCAGATGGCCTCCAACATCTGTAGCCTGCAGAGCAGAGAGCACTGTGTGAGTGGGAGCCCTGCCTTGTGGGAACCTGGTCAGACCCAGAACTAAGGGCTGTCAGAAAGCTGCAAGCCATCCAAGTCCAGTTCAGGAGAGAGCGGAGGGAATTACTGCTCCCAAAACGGGTTGCTTGCTGCTCCTTGCTGCAGTGCTCTGGTGTGAGAGTGAGCAGCCCATGTTACAGATCCCACGTAGCTCCTGAGTTGTAAAGTCACCCCAAAGGCAGTGGAGGGGGAACCCCACCATTCATCAACCCCACCGGTAAGTACCTGTCCATGGAGAGCTGGGCCACGAGGGTGACATCGGTGGGGTTGGGAAGGGCCAGGAACTCGTACTGCAGGAAGAACAGGTGGACACGGTGCTGCGTGAGGTGCTGCCGGCGGAAATCATAGCAGGGATCATCCTCATCCAGCTCCTCGAGTGCCTGCTGCAGCTGCAACACCACAAAGGTGAGGCATGGCGGGTGACCATGGGGGAGCACAGGGAACTGCCGGCATCTCTGCCTGTCCCGTGCCCTGGGCCAGGACAGAGCTGCGGTCAGCCTCACCTGGTCGCTGGGCGGGCTGGGGAGACTGGCGCAGCCAAAGAGCTCCCTGCGCAGCAGGTTCCCATCGTACTCCAGGAAGGTCAGGTAGAGGTTGCGGAAGAACTCCACATGCTTGTTCTTCACCCGCAGCTTCTTGGGCGAGTTCCAGTGGATTACCTGGGAGCAATGGTACATCATGCTGCGGAGGGGAGGTCAGCAGCACCCAGTGCTTCCCAAAGCCCTCAAACACCACTGCTGACTGCCCGAGACCTCTGGATCCTGCACCCTGTCTCCTACATGGCAGAAGCATCTAGTAGGAAAAGCACAGGCCTCCTCATAGGAGAACCTGTGATTCTGCTTCAAATGCCACAAAAGTCTACCCACCTTGAGATCTGAGACCTCGGTGTAGCACAGCTCTGAGCGGGTATGATCGGAGAGCTGCACATTCCAGAAGCACGGGAGCCGATACACCAGGGCTGGGTTCTGCTTGATCACTGCATTAAAGATGTCCTGGGAGAGAGAACGGCGAGTGCAGAGGAGGATAAAGGGGACAGAATGGCCCCCATATGACAGCACTGCTATGGGAACACAGCAGGGCTGGCCACCCTGGAGGCCTTACCTGATCGGCCAGCGAGGTGGAAAGCATGCTCATGAGCTCCCGCTCTGCCGTCAGCCGCCACATCTGCTCCCAGCCCAGGCGACGCAGACGGTCCAGCAAGAGCAGGATCACCCCTGGGTGCCAGGAAAGAGGAGGCTAGGTCCACCGGTGGAGCACAGCAGCCTGCATGCCTCCAGCCTCTGGGACATGCCACTTCTGTGCACACATCTCCAGGATGCTGTAGCAGTTCCACATGCCCACGTCAGCCTTCCCCAGCCTCCCCACACACACACTGCCCCAGCTGGGTGTTCTGTCAGAGTGCAGAAGCCATCTCAGCAGCTCTCACTCACCTGTGTTGAAGCCACGTCCCAGTGCTGGCCATGGTTTGTGGTTCTTCCAGAGGTTGCCCAAATACCAGTCACTTTGGTTCTCCACCAGCCCAATCACCTGCTTTTCTGAGGAAAGAGAGGGACATACACGTGGCCCACACCTCTACAAGTTTGGAAGGTGCAAGCAAACCTTCTACATTAGTTCTGAAGCTGATGGGGACCACCATGCTGATATGGCAGCAGGCCCTGTCAGAGCTCCAGTGGGTCCCAAAGGCTCCCCGTCCTCACCAGAGAACTTCCCGAAGACAGCCCAGAGCTCAGCAATGTCAGTGGCGAAGGTGATGTCAGTATCCAAGACGATGACCTTGGAGAGGTTGGAGGGCAGTGCCTTGGTGAGCGTCAGCTTCATCAGCCCGTAGATGCCAGAGTAGTGCTTGTTGGGAATCCACGACACCTCTGGCTGCAAGGTGACATGGCCTCAGGGCTGGGCATGGGTGGGCTCTTCCTGCCTGGGCAGGAGAGCCATGTTCTCATACAGAGGAGGCCAGCAGAGGGGCACAACAGGGTTGTAGAACCAGGAAAAAGCATTAACAATCTCCCTCCCACTCTCTCTGCCACTCCCCTGGGACCCTCCAAGCACCCAGCTGAGATAGAAAGCGAGGAGAATGCAGAGTGGAGAGAGTGCCTGCCTTCAAATCATCGGCGTTGTAGAAACTGACGTGGATGGAAGGCACCATCCAGGACTGGAAGAGCGTCTGGAGGATCTGGTGGGCCACCGAATCCGTGATGAAGTGAAAGTGGAGGGGGTTTTTCCTGCCAAGGGCAATGCAGCAGCACTCACCACCACAGCAGGAGGAAGCAGACATGGTTCCCATCTCTCCCACCACGGCAGGGGACAGACATCAAGCACATGGAGAAAAATCACACCTTTGGGGGTGGAATACAACTACCCTCTGTCCCTTTAAGTCTCAGAAATGACACAGGAGGCAGAGAGAGGACTTAAGAGTCTCTCTCCTCCAGCACTACCTTCCCTATAGCATATCTGGGAACCCCAAACCATCAGGCCTCTGGCACAGCACATCCCTATTACCTGTGGAAGAGGATGGATTTCACCAGGGTGACCACATCCCGGCTGGCATTGTGTCCAGCACACACAATTGCAACGTGCAGGAGCTGCCCAGAGACAAACATTGCTTTTTTGAGACTGGCTTCTTCCTGCAAAGGACAGTCAGAGCCCCAGCTCCCTCTGAGCAGCCCTGTTGGCTGTGCCACCCACCTCACACTTATGCACCATCCGCTGCTTGGGGCAGGCCGTGCGGTTGTTCCTCTCACCTCGAAGGGGGGGCCCATCCTCGGCAGAGGCCCCCCACTGCGGGATGCCATCGCTGCCCTCCACCTGCACCTGGCCAAGCTGCATGCGGAGCTGCTGGTTTTCCTCCTCCACCCGGCGCACCTGCGAGGCCAGGGCCTCCCGCTCCACATCCCGACTCGGCTGCTCGCCCAGGCACGGTGGCAGCAGGAGAAAGCGGCCGTCTGCGGGGACATGGGGGGGACATGGGGTGAGACACGTGGGCATGGCAAGAGGGCAGTGGTAAGCCAGAAGAGACTGTGTGGGGATGGAGGCGGAGCCCCAACCTGATCAGAGAGGTCCTAGGACACCCCACGTGCCCAATGTCACAGCTCTGCTCCAGCAGTCCCCAGGAAAACCCCTAGGGCTCTAAAGACCAGTACACCCACAGCCATACAGCAGCCCTACCACAGCCTTGGCCTCTCTAGCCTGCTCTGTGCTGGGGACCTTCCCAGAAACTGAGGGAGAAAGATTCACTTACATTCAAGGCTGCCCATGAAGAGGTAGAGCCAGGAGAGGAGGACGGCAAGGGTGACGGTAGCGAGCAGCAGCTTCAGCTTGACACGCCAGGAGCACAACATGATGGGCTGGCGGAAGCGAATGCCAAGGATCAGGTGGGCAGGCCTAGTCTGGCTGGCCCCAGCATCCTAGAGCCTGGAAGGACAGGGAAGCAGAGAGCAGGGTCACCAACAGCCCTCGGCATCCTCTGGGTGTAAGATCTCTGGTTCTGGACTGCTTCCCAGTGCCTGCCCTTGGGAGAGAGAGCAGAGCCCTCCCCCACTGCACTTGAGGCAAAGCCTGAAGGACATGGCTGGGCTGGGCAAGTTGTGCTGCCAGGGAGCTCAGCCCATGCTGAGATAAGTGAGGAGCCCCAGCCCAGCCCACTGGCTGCCTTCCCAGCCCTCCTGCCAGCAGGGGCATGGGGGAACTCCAGTGGCATCCCTTGTCTCCTCCCAAGATCCCAGCAGGTCAAACGCCTCCGCTCTCTCCTCAGGCTGAATGCAGCTACCCGCCCTGGTAAAGTTTGGTGTCACACTTAAAAGATTCCAGGCAGTCTGGAGCATCAGCTTAAAAGAACACATGGCCTGGGGGTGGCTGGAGGGGGTGGGGGAAGCAGAGGGGACTTGGGCATGCTGCTTTCACTGCTCTGAGATGCTGCTCCATGGCACCACGCTATCTGCTTTGTCCCCACATCCCAGCCCAACAGGGGAAGCACCGCTGTGCCCACACACGCAGCTGGAGGCACCTGCAGGGCTCCTGCCCTGCAAACACAAGCCATCCTTTTTTACATAGGAAGAAAGAGGTGGAGAAATTGTGTGCCACCTCCCAGGTCAAATGCAGGAACAGAAAGATGGCCTCAAAAAGCACTGCCCTATGACCTCCCTCAGGAGCCAGGTGCATGGGGCAGACAAAGGTACCGCAAAGCAAGAGACCACCAATCTCCCCCCCGTCCCCTGCCTGGCCCAGCATTTGAAGGCGCCACAAAAGCCCGCGCTGCCTCTCGGATGAATGGGCCGGATTAGGGCCTCTTCCACTCCCCTCCCTCCATGCACTCCAGAGCCCATTGATGTGCAGATACCAGAGGGCCTCTGGATGAGGCGGGCAGCCTGGGAGGACACAACCTGGGTGAGGGGATGGCGTACCAGTGCCCCCAGGCAGGAGCCGCTCCCACAGGCACGGTGGGAGTTGAGGCACCAAGTGGGCATAGGCTCCTTCGCCCTGCAGGACCCTGATGAGGAACTTCAGCATTTCCTAGGGCTCCACACACTGCCACTGCACATGACCTGTCCTACAGACCCATCTCCACCATCCCACCTGTGCACCAGGGGTCCCTCAAACTTTGTGCTGAGCTCACTGCACAAAAGGGGGAGTGAGGAGAGCAGGAGACCAGCAGACACTGAGCTGTCCAAAAAAACCAACCGATGGGAAAAAGACCTCCGTGCCAACAAAGAAGGGACAGCCCCGCTGCTCCCACTCATCCCATGGCCTCTGTCCCACTTGCCTGCAGTGCTGGGGACCCTCCCAGTAGGGAACAGCGCTCTCCGCACACAAGCACGTGGCTGGCACAGCAGTTTTGGGGAACGCAATGGGGCTAAGACAGCAGCAGGCCCGGGGCAGAGATGCTGAAGCGGCCCCAAGGAGTCTGTACTCTGCAGCACCCCCAACCCCTCCCTCCCCACATGGCCCCTCGCCTGCCCCAGGCAGCAATTCCCTTACCTGCCTTCCCCTTCTCCTGCCAGTGCCTCCCAAGTGGCTCTCAGCCTGCTGCCGCACTCCCTCCTGGCTCTGCCTTTCCCAATCCTCCCTTTACTCCTCCCTTTCAGATCTGACACTTCCCCCCCAGCTCCTCCCGCTCTCAAACCCGATCTCCCCCCACCCGCACGCCCAGCCCTGGCCCCCCTTTCAGAGGAGGAAAGAACAAACAAAACCAGATTAAATTCACTTGCTGCTCGAGAGCCCCCCACACTGGGGCAGTGAGCTGCCCTAAGGCAGGCAGGAGAGACCCGCCTGCTGCCCTGCAACTCCCTCCATGATCCCAGGCCCTACGAGCCCTTCTTCAGTCAAGATAAGGACAGTGTTAGGGTTTGGTACCCCATAACCAACTGCTTTCTCTTCTCCCAGGGCAGGTGCAGGGCACTGTGCCATCCGTGGGGGGAGCTGGAAGACAGCTGTGAGCTGTCTGTGGGCTGCTCAGCTGCCATCCCGATGACTCGGAGAGCAGAGATTGCAAGCACTCAGGCTGCAGGTGCTACGTGGACAAGCTGCAGGTGCAGGAAGGAAATGGCGCTGCCCACCCATGGTCCAGGAGCAGGGCAGGCCTCCAGCCCCAGTGGCCTGGGAGCGCGGCACCCCAAAGAAGTAGCAGCAGCAGCAGGAGCGGGAGGCAGGGCTGGGAATGCTAACTATGCAGAGACTGCCTCTACCTGCAGCTCCCCTGCGCCTGGCCCCAGGGCTGGGAAAGGCAGCTCCTTCCCCTGGGACAGAGCGGATGGAGGAGCTCCTGCCCTCTGCCTCCCACCACGCAGGGAGCAGGCACAGCAGGGTGGCAGCATGGGGGGACTGGGATGCAACTGTCTGCATAGCAAAGGAAACGAAACATAAATTGTCCTCCACCCCATCAGCTGCAGTAGCAGGCATGGGCCTGCCTTATGAAGATGGAGCAGGGCTGGGGAGGCCTGGTCCCCACCCAAGCAGTACAGAAATCACTGCCCCAGGAGATGCATTCACCTCCTGCTCGGGCTCATGCTTGTCTTTGCAGAGCTCTAGGCAGAACAGGCTGTTAATAAATAGCACCTTAACAGCACCTTCCTGCCCAGCCTGGCCCCAGCAGCAAGAGGAAACCCCCATGGGCCCCACTCCCCTGAGCCAGCTGTACCCTCCGTGGGAGCTCTACCTTCACTCCCCAGTGGATCTCAGCCCCCGGGGCCTGCCCACCCCATGCTATCCATCACATAGGAACTTTAGGGCTGCGGGGGGGGGGGGGGGGGGGAAGAGGGGAGGAGGTGGCAAACAGGAAGGCAATTACACAGCCTCTCCTCCCCCACACAGTGAGCAGAGCAAAGCACAAAGCAGCTCCCAGCCAAGCACCACTCTGGGAACCAGTGGCCATGACATCACGTGAGTGTGCACTGTGTGGAGGGCCCTGCCTGTGGTGTGGACCATGCACTGGTCTGCATGCAGCGTTCACACCTTCCGCACACAGCTCTACCCATACCTGCAGCCCCGGCACTTGTCCCCAGCCTCCCTTGCTCACACTCCCTGCTCACAACAGATGAGCACTGCCCATCGTAAGATGAGCTGTTCCCCAGTAGCACTGTTCTCCATTTCCAACACCAGCACAAGGATGTGGGGTAAAGTGCTGGCCACAGCAGGTTGCCCTCCTCCCTCCCCCATGCCTCTCACAGGAGCAGGGCAGCTCCAGAAGGAATAGAGACACACAGGACAAAGGGGCTCAAGGTCCCCCCAAGGCCAGTCCGTTGCTACAATAAGGGTCACCTCAACTCCACCTCCTGCAGTGACACAAGGGCCATAGCCATCTGTACTAACAGGGCTCCAGGCCCAGCAGGGCCTCCCACCCAGGAGTCAGAGGCCACCAACCTGCAGCCAGGCCTGGGAGAGACATCAGCCACCACCACTAGGAAGGGTGTTGAGGAAAGCCACACGTGCCTGCTTGACCTCTGAGGAGTCAGCAGCAGCACCTGCCCACCATGCCCCCAGGCTGCCCACAGCCCCGCAGCGCCCTTGTTCTGGCTCAGTCTAGCCAGCCTTTGCTCTCCCTGACTCCCTGCTCCCCATCAGGTGAGGAGTTAATGTTTAGGGAGCGCTAGCACGGGTCATGTGAAAGCCCAAGGCTCACCTTCCCCCAGCACAAGCAAACTGCTGGGCCAGTCCCAGCAAAGAGACGGGGATGAAAAAAGTCTCTGAGGAGAGGCAACAGGGGACAATTCATTTTGCTCCTCTGAGTAAAAACAAGGGGACAGACAGGCTCCTTGTTCAGCAGATCACTTCTCTGCAGCACCCAGCTGCAATCAATCAGAGGTCATCTCCCTTCCCATCTCCAAGATGCCTCCTCCATGCGACAAGGGCCGCACCAGCAGATACCACACAGGCAGCTCCGAGCGGAGCAGATGCAGGAATGTACAGAGGCGGAAAGGAATTTGGCCAGGAAAGCAGGATTAAAGCCCCATGCTCCGGATTACCACTCCACCCCTCCTTCTCCCAGTCTTATGATAAGTGAAACTGAAGTGAGAATTTCACCTCCGTATCTCCTTGGGAAGAGCAACCTATGGCAAAGCAGTCACCATATTCCAGAGATGGGATCAAGACACAGGGTGAGAGACCAGAATACGGGCTGTAAAATAAGAACACATTGTTGCCATCCCTCCACAATCACCAAGCTACGGAGAAAGCTCTAAGATGAGCACCTCCTTGCTTCTGTGCCTCAGTTGTGTCTCATTCTTGTGTATTTTATTCCACAAAGGTCACACTGAAAAAGCCACTGTCTTCTGACAGAAGAGCACACCGCTCAGGAAACAGGAGCTAACGGCCCCCAAAGGGTGTTAGCTGAAGCTCCCAGCTTGGCCAAAGCAGGGAGTTTCATCACCAGACTATTTCCTTTTCTCTCTCAGAGCACAAGGAAACCAACAAGTCCAGACTGAGCCTGACACAGGCACATGCCTCACTGCTTGCCTCTCCACATCTGAGGCCCATGAACACATCAGGGAACAGTTCCTGCTGGCAGGAACACTGATCATGAGGCTCTGCTAGACACAGCCTGCTCTAGCTGAGCACACAGCCAGGCTCCTACCCACAGCTGGGCACCTGGGGTTCTGCTACATCATCTGTGGGGCAAGCACAGGGAGCCAGGATTTACAGCATAGCATGCGAGCAGTGTGCAGGAAACTTAGGTTTGCCAGATGTCCCACAATGTTTGCAAGCCACGCAGGTGCATTTCACCACCACCCTCAGGCAAGGCATGATAGGGCCACCCAGACCCAGCCCTGTCAGCAATGTGCTCTCACTCCTCTTAAGCCTGTGGAGAGGCTGGAAAGACCCAGCTGGCAACAGCGTTCAGCCACACCTGGGTTGCATGCCTCTGCACATGCTGCATTTGTCCCTCTGTGCAGCAAGGGAATCAGCAGGATACAGAGGCCTGCATCACATCATCATGTGCTCTCCTGGCCAACACAGCTAGGAGAGGAACCAAGCCTGGATTCTGTGCAGCAGTACAACAGGGGACAGAAGGATCCTGTATGCTTCTTGAAACAGAAGAGGAAAAGCATTTGGGCTGATCTCCAACTCCCATCCCTCCGCTGGGATCAGGTTTCTAATATCTGCATTTTGCTGATGACTGTGCTGCAGCTAATGGCCAGCTCTGAATGCACGAGGTTCACTGCGTCCCTGTCTCCGGACACTGAAATCTGCTCACTAGGCCATTTCCTGATTCCTATGGCTCTCCTAACTGCTGCAGGCATGCGGCAAACAGCAGCATGTTCCTGGGGTAAGAGCTAAGAAGCAACAGCAGGGCCAGCAGTCAGGAGCTCCAGCTTCTATCTAAGTCTGTCTTAGCAAGAACTCTTCTAGCAGTGCCCATTGCTGGAGCATACAGCAGTCACCACGCCCCACAAAGCAAAGGGATGAGAATGTCACTGTGCATAGCAATGCCTCAAACTTCCAGCTAGCAGCGTGCAACCTACCCCGATTCACCAAGGTAGGGACTGGCAGGAGGTGTCCTCCCATGCAAAACATCCCTCCTCCCCACCAACCCTGGGTAGATGCCAGGGGTGCAACTCTGAGCCAGGCCCCAGGTACCCAGGGTATCTCACTGCCAGCTGAACTGGATAAGTGTTTATGGCTGAATAGTTTCTGATTGTGAACTGAAATTTCCAGACAGCTCTGGAGTATTTGCTACTTCATGACAAGTTTTGAACAAGAACAAAATGCTTTGCTTTCCAAGCAAAAAGTCTCACTTCACATTGTTTTGCTTGCAATTGAGCTCTGTTACATTTAAAAGATAAAAAATGTCTCTCAAGCTGGGTTGTGGTTCCTCTCATTTTCTTCCAGCCTTTGATTTTGGGCACTGAAGCCATGAATTATTTGCTCAGCTCTGCTCTCTAGACAAGCTGAGAGCAAAAGAAGCCAAAGGGATGCAGGAGCTGTGTTTAAGCAGCAGCACTAAGGAGGGTGATGCTCTCTGCACTGCAGGCTCCTCTCAGACCTCAGACTGAGCTCTCCCAAGACCAGCAAGCACTCACAGGGCCCTGTACAAGGGAGGCCAAGTACAGCACAGAAGAGGCATCCTCTTGTCCTAGCAAGCAGCAGTTCAGAGTACCAAGAAATCACACCACTGGCTGAAAGACAAATGCAAGGCAGGGCTTCTTGCACAAGCTGCTCTCCAGACCTTGGCCAGTACACTAAGGTCCCTCACTGGGGCTGCTCTTCTGAACACCTCCTGCAGTGCCCAAATCCATTTCACCAGGCACTTGAAAGCATGTCAGAGGAAAGGAAGGGCAGACCCTCTGCATCCCATTTGAAAACGGATGACAGCACAGAGGAGGCTGACACTCGTCACAAGGCAGAGCTGCTCACAGCTGGCCTCTTCCACCAGGGACTGGCCCAAACTGGGAGCTGTGCCCCAACAGCCACTCAGGGCTATTTGTGGCATTGATGCCCTCAGTGCCCAAGGAGGGCTGAAAGTAGAGCTTGCTGCAAAAGAATGGAACAACTGCACTATAAATAGAAAATGAGGATGGCTCAGGGCAGGCTCTGCCCTGCCTTGAGGGACGTATTAAAAACCCAAGCAGCAATACTGCCATCCAGTCAGAGTACCGTGGGCATTTCATAGCCCTGAAGTGATATCTGAGCTACAGACATGCACTGCAAATTAGCTCTGACACTGCAGAAGTATTGCTGTTGGTTGGTCTGAGAGTCAGCAAACTCAGCTGCAAACAAAACCTACATGGGAGTATTTTGCAAACTGGACACAAGGAAGCAACTGACAGGGGGAAAAAGAAGGGAAGTGAATCCCAAGAAGGTGGTTCCTGAAGGAAAGGGGAGATAAAAATACCCCTGAAACCCAAACTGTGCTGACCCTCCCCAGTACTCCTCCCCATCTTATCCTGCTGCTAACTCTGTTCCCACCCCCAGGGCTTCCTCACACTGCTGAGCTAAGTCCTGAACTTTCACAGCAAAGGACAAAGGCTGGGAAGAAAACACATGCCTCAACTCAACCAAGCGGCAGATGAGTGGTTCAGGACAAAAGCTCAAGTCTCCCGCAATCCACCAGAACCTCTTCAACACCCAGCCCACAGCAGGAGTGGGACAGACCTCAGCCCACCAGGCAACCATCAGGGTCAAATTTGGGAATAAGAGTGCAGGACTGACAACGGGGAACATGGAGAGGTGTACGCACAGAAGGAAAGCAATAGACTCAGACCGATTCATTCAGTATATAAACACACAAGAACACGTGTGTACTGGGAAGCAGTTGCTTCTTCTGCCAGAAAGTGTTGTCAGTGGTTCTCCCCCCTACCTTTCCTCCCTATCAGAACAGGAAGATAGCACTCAAAAATGAATTGAGGAAAGGTTTCTGTGGTCAGCAGTGAAACATCGTGGCAGAACCGCTTCAGTGGACAAACAGCAAGGAAGGGAATCACAGCTCCTGCTTCACTGCTCCTAGAACACCCGAAATAGCCAAGGCACAAGAAGTGAGAACAGCCAGTGCTGACTATGAACCCACCCTGAGGACCGCAGAAGCCCACAGCTCAATTCCCTCCTGCTTCCTCTCTCCCCCTTCTTCCTCCCGTGCTCCAAGCAGGAAGAGAGGTAGAGGCCTTGAGTTTGGCTGGGTTTCCACTTTGGGGAAGGAACTCAATATCTGATGGATAGGATGTGAGCACCCATAGAGGAAAAGGATTAGTAACCCTCCTAATCTGTACATTTTAGAGTCTAAGCATTTTACTTTGCTCTCTAATTAAACCACAGAGCAGAGAGATTGCCAGAAGGGAAAGAACAAGAGGGAAGGAGGAAAAGGAACGGAGGCTGTGGCTAAAATGCTGTTCCTAGCAGCTTTCACGCAAGATGGGCTATGCGGGGGTCATTCACAAGGATGTATTTCACCTCAAGGATTTGAACGCCAAGGCTGCTTCACATCCTGCTGCTTCCCGTGAGCCAAGCCCTAGCGAGAGTGAGGGCAAGGGGAAGAGGAAACCCATACAGTGTCCTACAGATGGCAGAGGTGGGAGTAAGGGCCAGTAAGGCAAGGCGAAACTGCACCTGAGGCAGACCAGCCTGGCTGACCAGGACTCACCTCTGAGTCCCTGCCTCCTGTGAAGCCTTCAAGCGCCAAGCCACATTTGTCTCTACTTACCAGACCTGGCTGCACAGAAGTTCCTTGTTCAGGCACTTATCTGGCTCCATCTGGGAGGGGCTGATGTCTTGCTGCCCTGGCACTCATACAGCACACGCAGCTCTGTGCTGGGCTCATTAGGAGCTATCTAGCAGAGAAACTTTCTTGGCACAGGTAAAGAGGGAAACCTTTCTAACACAGCACATGACAAAGCAGTCTGAACAATGTTGTTCCCTTCAGGCTCTATCAAGGCCCCCATGTCAACTCTAAGAGAAGGCAGTAGGCCCAAGCCTCATTCCTTACTGAAGGTGTCCTTCAGCACATAACAGGGACAGCCTCAGAAGGAAAACCAGCAGGCAGTAGGGTCAGAAGAGCTTTGGGCTGCAGCACACAACTGCTCCCAGCACTGTGGGCGAGACAGCTGGTGGCATGGCTGGGAACAGGAAAGGTCTCACCTCCTGAAATACTCTGCCTCCCCCTCTGCCCCACCAGACAAGGGAGAACAGGGGCAGCCTGTCAGTCCCACGTCCTTCTCTTCCCTCACTCCTATTCTTTGGAATTCCTCTCTTCTGTTTGCTTTGTTTCAGCCCTCAATGATCAGGAAGAAAAGGGAAGGAGCCTTGACAAATCCGATCAAGGCACAGACATGCTGAGGCCCCCTCCGCTGGCATGCCAAGCCGTGCACTAATGAGGGATGGAGGAGAGGCAGCGACTGAGAACAGTGGCCCCACAGAAACACTTGGGGTAGGGGCAGAGGGAAAAGAAGTTACTAGAGAAGAATATCAGCACAAGCTCTCCGCCTTCAGAAGAGTGTCATCCCATTTCCCCTGGCACAGAGAGCTTCTTCCAGCTCCTCAGCCCCAGTCCCTGACTGCCCACCACATAAGAAACAAGCAATAGACCACTCTAGCGTTTGGTGAAGAGGATCCTGAAGCATATACTCAAGAGAAGTTAAACTGAGACAGCAAGAGATGGGAGCACACTTCTTTCTACAGATTCATGCAGGAATCTGGTCTTTACCTGCAGAGCTTGCCTACAGAGGATTACAAGTGCCAGCACTGTTACCAGGACTCCCTACACATTCTCAACACACACACGTTTGAACAGGGAGGAAACCTGTAGTGCCACACAATTGCCCCCACTTTACCATATTGAGCACAGAACCTTTGGGACAGGAGGAAAGCAAGCACATGTAACTCATCTACTCAGAAAGCAAGATTACCAACCTTCAGAAGCTTCAGCGTTGTAGGGGTACGTGGCAATAGCTGAAAAAGCTCGCAGGGTGCAGTAGCAGCTGTAAGAACCACCCTCTAAGCAGGGATTCCCATCTTGAGGTGCACAGAGCACATCCCAGCTCTGCTTGAGGGTTTTGCACCTTGCTGTCACCTGAAAACCAGAAGTCACATGAAGAGTTACTGGACAGAAGAGCTCTGGCAACGGGCCCTTGCACAGCCAGGAGCATTATAAATCAGCAGCAGCACCGTCTCACGCCTTCATTCTGCCCCTTTTCCCCAGCTTGCTACCCAGCACAGCTCAGTGCTATTTGAGGCTACCCAACCAGCCCCTGGGAAATGATCCATGTGCTGCATATTCCTAGACCCAGAGCACTTCTGCATCCCGTAGCACATGCCCCACCCACACAAGGGCCGTACCCAGAAGTGCTGGCAGAGCCACCATGCTCCATTACAACACGTGCGAGTCCTCACACCAACTCTTTAGCAGGAGTTGGGAGAGGAACACAAGTCCCCTGGCTCCCTCTCAAACGAAGGCAGCAGCAAGTGTTGAGCTTGTACAGCAGTGAGGAGATTAACTATCACGTTCAGTAACCTGAGCACTGAAACATATCCTGGGCAGTTTGGAGGTGGGTCAGGAGTCAGTCCAGACAGGCACACAGCCCAGAGACAAGATAAAGGCAGAGAGGGGGACAGAGAGAGCCACTTAAACCACGGGGAGCAGAGCAGCCCACACATACCCCTCTGGCTCACATAGGGCTGAGCACCCTTTACCTGCCACAGCAGATGGACAAGCATCTTCAAGCCATGGTAAAACTTCCCAACACATCTTCCTGATTTATCTGATCTGCTTTCTGCTTCACAAAGCAACAGATAAATGAGAGTGCAGCGTACAGCTCCCACTGCATCCCTCTAATCTCAGCAAGATCCCGTACCACAGCACACAGGGAACAAGGTACACAACATCAGTCTGAGAAAGGGCCAGTAGCACTGTAGCACAACAGCTGCTAACTAAGCAGTAAAACCAAGCAACTCTGGTGGAGAAACACAGCACGGGTGCTCAGCAAAACCCTCCTGCAGCAACAAAGCCTCATACTACCTCTGCTCTGCAAGTCTCACACAGTATCAGCAGCTAAGAGCCAAGCCTCAGGCACCCACCTGGAAGAAGTAGCAGAAGCTGCCGGGAACAAAGCTGTGTAGTTCCAACAGCTGCGAGCTGGGCAATAAAAGGCACCTTCAGCAGAGGTGATTGTGAGCAGTGAGAGCTGGGCACATGTCTGCCAAACAAGCTGGATCCTCCCACCACCAAGAGCAAACTCCCTGTACAGGTGTGGCAATCCCAGACGGATGAGGTGGAGCCCACAGTGGCCATTGCTCAGCCAGGAATAGCCCTACAGCAGCACTGCTGCCTGAAGTTCCTAGAGCCATCCCAGTTTACCCCCCCAAACATCCCATTAACCCAGGCCACCAGAGAACTACAAACTACAAGTCCTGAAGTTTTTTCCAGCTGCATCACATAGTTATTAAAAGATACTGCCTCTCGCTCTCAGCCTTTAGCACAGGCTGATTTGGGATACAATGGGAGAGACTGCACATTGCTGATGAATCAGAGCAGGGAGTTATCCAAGCAGCAGCCCAGGGCTCTAAATGGCTTTCTGGAAGAGGCATCTGGAAGCAGGAGGCAGCCATGATCTCACAGCAAGGCTGTGCGCACATTGCCAGGCATGTTGTTCCTCCTGGGAAGCCAAGAAGAGGTGCCAAGTCTCAGCTAAGCTGGGAAGGGCAGCAGCACCATGATAGGGAACAGAAAGAAAATGCCTCCAAGTCAGAGGGCTCACTTAACCCCCCTTTCAGCTTGGCTGATTTGGGTTTTTCTTTCCAGTGGACCACCATTGACACTCTGGGAACACAGGAACCACACCACCACCTTCTCTGCTGGTGCAGCCCTTTGGTTCCCAGCAGGCTGAAAGGGAGCAGGGGACAAGCACACAAGCCACCCACATGGTCTGCTGCAGTTCTCTGCCCACCTCCTCATTTGGGCAGGAATTGGAGGCTCTCCTGAAAGGTGCCCCCACAGAGATGCTATGAGTGCATCAAGCCTTCCATTCTCGTCAGGGCTCATGTGTCAGGGACCAAAATAATCTCTGGAAATGAATCCCCACAAGACATTCGGAGCCAGCCACAACTTATCCCCAGCCATCCCAGAGGGCTGATGAGCTCACCCAAAAGCACATCACAGACATCACAGCATGAGAGCTGAGTGGGGCTGAAAGAGCATGCAGGGGAGACTAGGCCAGAAGGGCCACCCCACACCAGGATAAGAAGGATCCATGCCCCAAACTTCATGCTGCCAGGCTCCTTCACTGCTGGTGGGAGTGCAGCAGGAAGATATGGCTGGGAAGAACACCAACTTCCGCCAGGTACCAACCTCCAAAGGCACAACCATGCATCAGTACATTGAATCTATTCTGCCTTATCCTGTATCCCAGCTCCAGTGCTGGGGAGCGCTGTCTCAGCCCCACAGCAATGCTTTGCCTGGAGTCAGCTGCCCCAGAAGTGGTGCAGTCTGGCAGCTCTGAGCCAAGAGCAAACTGCTGGCAGTCAAGCAAGCTGGACTTCAGCATGGCCCCCGCTGATGAGCTGGCAAAGCATGTGCTTTTCGGGTTTGCTTCTTTTCCTGCCATTACTGCTGAGCCTGCATCCCTCGTCATTGGAGCATAGGAACCGTTTGGCCTCAGTCAGAGGATTTCCAGTAAGCACCAACCTCTGTCACTCCAACCAACAGTAAGTGCAAGAACAGAGCTGTTCAGAGATCCTTCCTGGTAGTCAGGGCAGAAACTGCTCCTTAACCCATCCTTTCACCTTCTGCCCCCACAAGGGATGTTATAAACCAAAGCAATTTAAATCATTCCCAATCTCATGGGCTCTCAGCAGCTCCTCCTGCAGCGAGTGCTCCCTTGCAGCTTATTTACCATAAAAAGGCACCACGATGGTACTCCAACTGTCCTCCAAATTCGCTCACTGCAGGAGGGAGACAGAAAGGCAGACAGGACAAGCAGGGGTGGGGCAGGGAGTGTATCCTCTGCCAAAGAGCCTCTCACTCAGGATGAGCTACTCTATCTGGTGCCACCATTCAGAGTGGCTCAAGGACACGATGCATCAAGCTTCACCTCTGGCTGCGGACAAGGTGCCTCCAGCAGACTCCTCAGCAGCTGGCTCTCAAGTTGCTGTCTGGAAAGGCCAGATTGTCTCCATGAAGGAGAGCAGCCCCAGCAGTCTGCACCGAATATGCCCCCAGAGTCATCAGCAGCATGCAGTGACCATGGATGAGCTGTCCCCGACCTGTCACAGGCTCCGGGTGCCACTTCACCCCACCCTGACACTCACGCCAGCATATCCACTGCTGCATTTCAGAGCAGCTCCAGGTAGCTCTGCATGTGAGCTGAAAGTTGGGTCTAATCCATGCAATTCAGACTGAAGCGGTTTGCTTAGTGCCGGGCTGTTTGCCAGCTGTATCTCGTGCCCTTTTTGAACTCAGCCTGCTGGAAAACAAACCCTCAGGGGAAGGGGGGAGAAGCAGAGAGATCAGAGAGGATAAAGTGCCTGCCCGTGCAACGGCAACGCTCCCGGTGGAGGCTGCGGGCACACACTGCATCCATTGTGCAGAGGTAACCGGACAGGAGGAAGGAGGGGCAGCACGGCAGGGCTCTGTTTGCTCCGGGGCAGCTGCAAGAGGCCATAAAACGCCTTCCTTACCCACACTGTGCACCTTCTGAAGTGCCCTGTGCCCGGCCCAGGTCAGCGGGTCACACAGCCCGGGCCACGCAGACTCAGCACGGGGCCAAGGAGCACCAGTCAGGCAGGGATGGAGCACAGCAGGGAAGAAAACAGCTTCGGTCCCCCGTGCTGCAACAGGCTGCAGCCAGATGCACCCCGTACCTGAAGAACAGGGTCGGCACTTACACAAAGCCCACAGCGTGACCACAGTCACGCGGATCTCTCAGAGCCGCACCGCGTGGCTGCGGGCTGGCCCTAAGCACGTCCCCCGGCTCCACGAGGGCAGGCACACGTATTAGGAAGGGAACGCGAGGCTGCGGGGCACCCGTCCGTGCAGTACAGACCCCCGGGCAGCGCTCATAGGCCCCACAGCAGCCGGACACCGCAGTTCCGACCCTTTGAAGCACGGACTGCTGCCGCCTCCAGAAACAAGCCCCCGACAGGTGCCCAAAGACGGGCGAGCCGAAGCGCTCCGCGGGCACGGCTCTCGTTGGAACCGCCTTCCCGATCCCGGCCGCGACAGGAACGCGTCCGTGAGATCCCTCCAGCGGCTGACAGGCCGGCCGCCGGCCTCCCACCCCTCCGTCCGCCGGCGCGCCCCTTCCCGGCCACAGCGCCCAGCCCACCGCCGCACGCCGCGCCCCGCACCTGCCGTGCCGCCGCCGCCGTGCCTTTAAACCCCCGCCCCGGCGCCCGTCGGCCGTGCAGAGCGGGGCGGGTCGCGCGTGCGCGGTGCGGCGGCGGCCGGAAGCGCGGGGCCGTGCGGGAGCATGGCGGCAGCGGCGGCCCCGTCCCGCGGCGCGGTGCAGCGGCTGCGGCAGCTGTGCCAGCGCTACCAGGAGTACGTGAGGCGGCACCCGGCCGCCACCGCACAGCTGGAGGGCACCGTGCGCGGCCTCTCCTACCTGCTGCCAGGTGCGGATCGGCCCTCGCCCCGCGTCGGCGCCGCGTGCGGCCCGGTGGCGCCGCGTCACGGCCGCGCTCCTCTCCTCTCCCCGCAGGTCGCTTCGCGGACGCCCACGAGCTTTCGGAGCTCGGTACGTAGGGCCCAGGGCGGCGGGGGGCGCGGTCCCGCAGCCGTCTGCGGCGCGCCCGTAACCCCGCGCCGTGTTCCCGCTGCAGTGTACTCCGCCTCCAACCTGCTGGTGCTGCTCAACGACTGGATCCTGCGCAAGGAGCTGCCCCGAGGCCTGCCGGGGGTAAGCGCGGGGGCAGGGCCCGCGGCCGCCGCCGTACGGCTGCCGAACGCTGGGCCGCCGGCCCGGAGCCGAGCGCTCCTCGGGTTCCGGGGATCGGGCCCCGACTTGCGCCCGGAACCGATCCGCTCAGCGACCGTGGCTGTCTGCGGAGCGCCGAAGCTCCGACCGAGCCTTTCTTTGCCCGCGGTGTTGAGCAAAGCGAAGGTGAAAGCAGCTGACTGCTGCCTCTTTCGCCAGATCCCCAGGCCGGCTCCCGGCCCTCAGTTAGACCCTTTGGGGAAGGAGAAGGAGGGCTTCTCTTTTCCCAGACAGCCCTCTGCTGCACGCCTGCCTGCCCGCTGGGCCTGGATGTGGGTTGCTCAGTGTCAGTCCGCGCAGGCGGCCCTGGCCGGAACACGGGGTATGTGACAGCCATCTGAGCAGAAGACTCGCTTCCCTTGGTGATAAAAGCTGAGCGTGGGGTGAGGTGAATTTCAGCTATATCTTCTTTGTGGGTGCTTTTCACGTAATATAGGCTGTACTTCACGGTGAACAGCACCGGCAATTTCTGTTGCTGAAAGAGTCCGGGCTGCTGTGGGCTTCATGCCTGGGATCCAGACTGATGCTATAAGTTTGTACTTGGCAGGCATTTGCTTCAGAGCAGCAGTGGACCCTGTGCTCCATCAGTGTACCCATCAGCTGTGCCCGGGGAAGAGGGTCATCAAGTGTCCCAGCTCTAGAAAGAGGAGGAGGAAAGTTCTGCCGTTGGATTTCAGGCATTGTGCAGCTACCCAGGAGACTGCTAGTTGCTTCACTTCAGATAGAAAGCAAACTGGAGTTCAGCTGTGATATCTTCCCCATTTCTGGAGTTGCAGCTGCATATGGTACAGTGATATCCAGGTCTGCTCCTGCACAGAAGTAGGGAAACAGGCCTGCATGTAGGCTCTGGCCGTAGGAGAGGAACCACTTCTTGTTTCTGAGGCTCTGACTTCCAGGGCCATTGCTCCTTCAGCTCCAAGAATCCCACCAGACTAGGCTGTGCATCTTTCCCTTTCAACTTGCAAGCAGAACCTCCATCCTGTCCCCCTTTCCTGTGTTTTGCAGTCACTGCCCCAGCAGAAGCTGCTGACCTGGCTGAGCGTGCTAGAATGTGTGGAGGTCTTTGCAGAGATGGGGACAGCCAGGGTGTGGGGGGAGATGGGCCGATGGACCATCATTGTCCTCATCCAGCTGGCTAAGTAAGTGCCACAGGCGGTGGGGAAGGGGGCTGCATGTGCTTGGATGTGCAATCTGGAGGGGTCTTGGCATTACCCCAGGAAAAATCCCATGCAAGACTGAGCAGCCGGTCCCTGAGGCTGGGGGAGTTTGGAGCCTCCTGCAGTGTGGAGTACTGTGCTGCAGAAGGATGCCTCTCACGTCTTCCCTGAGCAGACCTGAGTGTTTCCCTCTTCTGGGAATGTCATCTTTTGGGCACAGCACAACCCAGCTCCACAACTGAAGGCTTCCTGTGTGTCTGCCCGCAGGGCCATCCTCCGCCTCCTGCTGCTGCTGTGGTATAAAGCTGGCATCCAGACGTCTCCTCCTATAGTGCCGCTGAACAGGGAGCAGCAGCAGTCTCTCCACTCTGAAGGTGAGCTCTCAGTGCTGTCCTTAGTTTGGGAAATACTGGCTGAATTGTGGCTCAAGCTGTGAGTCCACTGCTCTGATGGTTCTGGGTAATGCCAAGCAAATGTCTCTCTTCACCCTTTGAGAGCTCTGTAATGTTAGCACTTTGAGGATGGTCCACTTTGAACTAAATCAAACTTTTGGTCCAGTCTTCTTGCTGACAATATAGAGACCAATTGAGATACATTCCTTTGGAGCCTCACCCCTGTGGCTGTTTTCTCCTGCAGATGTGGAAGGCAGCTCCTCAGGGAAAGATCAGACCTACATTGGTAGGCGTTCCAGCCGTGTTGTGAGATCTCTCCAAAATAGTAAGTAGCTGAGCCTGTTTTCTGTGTTTGTCTGAGCTGCTTCTGTTCTGTGCCCTTGATATATGGTCCTGTATGTGGGCAGTAAAGAGCAAAAAACCTGATTAGCTTGTATGGGGGTGTATCCTGCCAGTCACTGGGCCCCATGGGCAGGGAAATACTAAAGCAATGGGAATTCTCATACATGGTGCAAGACCAGTGGTAGTTCTGCTTTGAGAAACATGAATCTTAAGAATATTTCTCCCTGCTGCCTCCCTTGTTCAGGCAAGCACTGAGGGTGCTGTTTAGTGGCAGCAACAAGGAAGGTGCAGCCATAGTCTTGCTGCTTGTGCTTCTCTTCCAGCTCACCTGCTTCACAGTGCAGAGAGATGAGCTTGACTATAGGGAGGTACTTGTTATGTGAGTGACCTGATGTGCTTGTTTCAGCTCCTTCCCTGCAGTCCAGGCACTGGGGATCCCCCCAGCAGAGGGAGGAGACACAGAGCCGAAGAGCAGAGGAGATGAACCAGCCTCCCACTCCTCTGGGTCTCCAAGAAACCATTGCAGAATCGATCTATGTTACCCGTCCTCTGCTCCACTGTATCCTGCCCTGGCTACATGAGAGCAGGCTCTGTACCCCGGGTGCCAGCAGAGGGTGCTGTGGGCTCATCTGCTGAGCCGTGGTGTAGAATCACCCCATACTTTTCTTCCTGCTCCTGCTTTGCTTGTGCAGGGGCCTGGGAACTCCTCCATTGCATCTTGATGGCCAGCATCAGCCAGTTGAGCTATGTGCACAAGACCTCCAGTCCCTTCCCTAGAGCCTTCCAGCAGTGCCCAAGAGTGTTTTCTTTTGGGCTCTGTAGAGCTTTGCTGATACCTAGCAGGCTGCTTGTCTGGCTCTGTGCCTCTTGTTAGGCCTGTTTGGTTCTTTCTATTCCTTGACTGTGCATTCCTAGTATTGAGTTTGGGAGTGTGGGGACAGAGATCATGGAAACCCTGGCTCCTCTCAGCAGTCCTGGATATCTCGAGGTCAGTCTTTGTGGGTACTTGCTGAGAAAAATCACACTTCCCCATGCTTCCCAATCCATGGCAGGCCCTACTGCCAGAAATGTGTGCAGGGGCTAGCCTTGTTTTTAACTGGGCGATGAACATGTTTGGGTATTTTCTGTAACACAGTACTCTGTTCTGGTGCAGACTGCTCTGTAGGGACCTGAGGGCAGAGAGCATTTAGAAACTCACTTTAATTTTCCTGTCAGCTGCTGTTGCTGTAAGTTCACTTTCTGCTCCTCTCCTTCCAGTTTGAGCTTGCTGAGTGATCTGAAAGACCTGAACAGGAGAGAGCGAGCAGAGCTGAGGAGACGAACTATCCTGCTGCTGTACTACCTGTTGAGATCTCCTTTCTATGACCGATACTCAGAGTAAGGGGCCCTGTTGAGCTTTTGCTGAGAATTTCCCTTTGAACAGAAATAGCATCAGGGGACTGGGTGAGCAGATCTGAAGAGGTCTGGGTGCCTGTGACCAGGTTAATACAAGCCCCTTGCCTAACTCCTGCTGTCACTGTTAACGTGTTCAACAGCTGGGATGGGAGATGTCCCACTGAGCTCATTCATACTCTTTCCATTACTAGGGCAAGGATCCTCTTCCTCCTGCGTTTGTTGGCTGATTACGTGCCTGGACTTGGCTTTGTCACACGTAAGTGGGACCCATTGCTTTGTCCCTGTTCCTACGAAGAAAAATCATGGGAGTTGAGTAGAATATTTGTTGAGGAGCTTCTGACCTGAAAAAGGAATTGGGATGTCCCTAGGATGGTTAGCTTCACTGTACCTTGTATTGGTACTGGAGTTGCTTTAAGATGGACCAGAAAAAGATTGCAACCTGTACTCAAACCACAGTGGTAGACTTCTGGATTCCCTCACAGGCTGCAGAGGTTTGTCCCTGCCACCTACACCTGTTCCCTTGGGCTGCCTTTCTGCAACTACAGCACAGCACCAGAGCCCTGCTTCTGAATCCTTTTCCTTGATCCCCAGTCTGCAATACAGATGTGAGGGGTAGCTGTCAAGAGGTATTAACCCAGCTAAGAGCATATTATAAACCAAAAGCCCAAAAATAAAAAACCAAAATCAGGTCTGTTTTCTCCTAGTCCTTCACACAAAGATCCCTTTTTTATGGGCCAGATTTTCACCTACCCCTCTTCCCTGATGATGTGAAACTGTTTCTGGAGTAGTTCATGGCACTGATATGGAATTAGATTGGATTGTGGAACTGTCCTTTCTTTGAGGAAGATACAAAGCTGGCTAACTCAGGAGCCACTCCTCCAGTTAATGATTACAGAGAGGCTTTGAAATGCAGGCTTTCTCTCTGCATTAAACCTTGTGCCAGCATAAGCATTTTTTGCTATACAGCACTTGCTTTTGTGTTTGCACCTGCTCATTACTGCTGAGCAGTCTCTCTTTGCTGTGTCCTCTTGACTCACTGCATGCAGGTTTTTCCCTTGGTCATTGTCAAAGTCCCTTCCCACCAGAACCCAGGTGTGTCAGCACTGAGAGAGAGGTTTCCTACATCATGCCTGTGCTGACCAGGTTTCATGCATTCCTTGGTCCTGCTCTAAACTCTGTCACTACATCCCAAAGTTGCCTCCCACCTTGGCAAAAATAACTATTCTGTTATGGGTTTCTTAGTTTTGAAAGGGGAGGTCTGGAACTGCTGGGTATCATAACATGGAGCAGGTACTGGCACCATTTGTGTACATCTTTTGATCTTTGCCTTTCTAAATGTGAGATGTCTCTGTTTTCTCATTTCAGGGCCACTGATGGATTACTTGCCTGCCTGGCAGAAAATCTATTTCTATAACTGGGGCTGATGAGAAGATTATGATTTTTATTTGCTAAGATCAGGGATGGTTGTTTCTAGGGAGGGCTGGGGGAAGGCATGTTGATTATATCTAATTTTCAGTTAAACCATCAATGAGAAGCTCCTGTTCTGCAGGGCGGGGAGGGGGATGTAAATAACTTTTTAACAGATCTGGCTGTGAATGATGGACACTACATGTGTGGAGAGACCTTGGCCACCTCTTTCTATGAACTGTTGTGGCTGCAGTGATAGTGACGGGACAACTTTTTTTAAGCACTTGATTTTTCTCCTTTTGTATGGCTGCACTACACTAAAGCCAGGCAGCGTAGAGATTTTTGGAGAGCATAGTCTCCCACTTTGTGGCTTTGAGACTGACCTGCAGCCTGCTTGTGTTGGCCATGCCTGGCCGATCTGCTTGGAGCGGGCTTGTCTGTCAAATAAACTGACTGAAAGAACTGAGCTGAAGGAGCTCTTTTCCCTTGCTTACAAAGGATCCCCTTTGATTTGGGTTGCCAACAGTTCTATCAGGAAGAGCAGTTTTTGCAGTTGTCTAGCCTGGGATATGCTGGTCCCATTTCTGTATCGTCCTTTAGAAGCCTTTTGCTCTGGCCTAATTGGGCAGAGCCCTGCATGTTGCTTAGCTGATGGCTGTGTCTGTAACTCCAGGTGCCTGCCTGGTTCAGTCCCAAGTTTCCTGGGGTTCATCTTGAGGCTAGGAGAGCTGCAGTTTGTAGGCTGCTTTCTAGTACCGTATGCATACTAAATAGGATTGCAGAATGGCTGCCATCCGGTGCTTAGGGACTTGGCCAAGGGCAGAGAAGACAACTGAAGGATTGAGCAAATACTGCTGTGCAGCATTTAATAAAGGGTCTAGCTGAGGTTTGGACAGCTATGGCCATATTCATTATCACCTCTGCTCATGTAAGACATCAGTTTAGCTAGTCACCCAGAACAGGGTGTAGCCAGCCCCTGGCACTGGGCTGCCCAGAGAGCAGCAGCTCACCTGCGCACCCAACTCTGGGAGCCAGAAACCTACCAGTGGTGCCACCTGGTTCTGACCAATGGTGAATTGGCCATGTGAGTGACAGCAGTCCTACCTAAACCATCCTCAGGGGCCTCCCAGGATACAGGAGTCACAGCCCTCTTCCCCTACCCCAGTTTGGCTGCTAAGGTGAGGTGCATCCCCTTACTAGGCCATGTAGTAAGGGGACCTAGGGCTTGGCCCTGCATGGCATCTGTGTTACCACCACATGGCAAAATGAAAGTCATGAACTGAGTGAACTGTGCTCCATTCATTTGGGAATTTGAAAAGGAGGGAGTGCAAGAAGATAAAGCCTAGAAAGAAGAGAACCAAAAAAGAAATTCTTTACTGTGAGGGTGGTGAGACAGTGGAACAGGTTGCCCCGTGAGGTTGTGGATGCCCCCTCCCTGGAAGCATTCAAGGCCAGGCTGGATGGGGCTTTGAGCAACCTGGTCTAGAGGGAGGTGTCCCTGCCTACTGGAGGGGGGGGTGGAACTACATGATCTTAAAGGTCCCTTCCAACCCAAACCATTCTATGATTCTAAGTACAGGAGAGGAAAAGTTCTTGGGCTACCTGGTGGTTCCTCTGTGACCTCAGTGCAGAATGTGACAGTGGTGGGTACCAGAGCTCAGCATGCAGTGCTGGCTCTTGCTGCTCACTGTGCTACTGGGGGCTGTGCTCCCTCTGCCCCTGCGCCAAAGGTGATGACTCCCCCACCTCTTCCCTGCCCCAGTACCTGCAGTGGTGCCACGGGGGCTGGATGCTCCTTCTTCTGTAACCAGTGCTCCTGGACCAGGCTTGGGCTTGTAGTGTTGATGGGGGCAAGTTCTGGATGGAGAGCTTCGGGCTCATTCCCACCTCTGGTTTTCTTCTGCAGCTATTTTGTCCCTGAAGACTTCTCTGCCCCCTTAGAACTCCCACAGCAGCACTTTGGCTTGGTGGATGGTACAGCTCTTCCCTTAAATTCCCTCCCATGTGCTCATTTGTCCAGTGATGACACAGACAGCTCCTGAGCCCTCACCCCACTGTCTACCCACAGATTATGGCATTAAACCAAAACAGCCTCACTTCAGGACCGTAACACCCCGGGAACAGCCAGCAGGACTGCAGAGGGCTGGCAAAACCAAACGTGATGAGCTTGACTTGGAGTACTACTATGATGCCCAGCTGTGAGGGACAGCAGGGCACTCAGGTAGGTGTGGGGTGCAGGAACAAGGGCTCTCCAGCCACACTACAGGATAGGAGAAGCTGGAGGAGCTGGTGTTTCTCAGCCTGAAAAGGAGAAGGCTGAGAAGGGTTATTATTGCTGTCTTCAACAACCTAATGGCAAATACAGGGAAGCTTTAGCCAGAGTCCTCCTGGCACTGTAAATGGAAAAACAAGAATTAAGTTACATGAAGATCTTACGGTAGTCTCTGACCTCCAAGGTTTGCTAACCTGAGAAACTCCAGCTCCTTTTGGGCTCCCCAAGGGAAGGAACAAGCCAGGGCCCAAATGCACCCAACACAAACAGCACTGCAGCCCTGCTCCATGAACCATCATATTTAATAGTTGCCATCACAGCAGATCCAGCTGAAGCACAGAGACCGCTGGCAGGGAGCAGGAGAGCTTTTGTATCTCCCTGGAGATGTGTACGGCTCCCTGCAGGCATTAGCCCTTCCCTGCTCTGTTTCTGGCAGGCACCCCAGTCTGCACAGGGCTGAGAACCACCGCAGTAGGGAAGCTCAGCCCTGTCCTGCCTCTGCCACCTGCAGCTGGAGGGGATAGAGGGGGACAAGGACAGAGAAATGCTCCCTTCCCCATGGTGTGGTCACTGCAGAGAGGTAGGAGGAAATCTTCCTTTCCTCAGGGCATGGATACAAGAGAGGAGGGATGGGGGCAGAGGCAGGGGTGAGCTGTCTCAGCTCATTCATCCTTTCTCTGGCACTCAAAGAGGAGATGCTGGGCTCTATCCTTCCTGTCCAGCAGCCTCGTCCCCGGGGCCAGGCAGAGAAGTGATGGTCTCTGCCCTGGCAGGAGCCATCATACAGTTCTTGTTGGCTGTAGCTTCTGTGTCTTCATCCTGCAAGAGTCTGACTCCGCCAGTGCATTAGAAGTCACCCCTGAGGGATGTGACGGGAAGCTGAGCCATGGTCACAGCGAGGAGATGTTTTCACCCCAGCTTGCATCATTGAAGGGCTGGAGAATGCCAACCCCTCCAGCAATCACAGACTGGGCAGCCAGTGGGCACTTCTCAAATAGAATAAACTAAGTATTTTGTACGATAAACACGATTTGTCCAGCCCTCCCCCCTCCCATCACCCCCAGCCTGAGGAAGGGGAGCCATGAAAAGAGGCAGCACAGGGTCCAGGGAACAGCTCTCAGGGCCCTCTTCCAATCTCAAAGCAGCTCTTGTCCATGCACGACGCAGAAGAGGCTAGACTGCAGCCCTGGCTGTGCAGCAGGTGCCTATGCCAGCCCCTACTCCAGGTAGATGTCTTCCGTAGGGCACGTGTACTCCACATACTCCTTGTAGAATTGCTGAAAAGCCCTCCTGCAACACAGCATGGAGCAAACCTCAGCTGTACCCTCCCCATAGCATTTACAGAGCCCATTTTGCTTCCCTTCTCCCCCTTGCTCCATCCTGCTGTCAAGTCAAACCCAGATCCAGCTCTGGGAGCCTCGTGCATTAGTGCCCAGAGGTGCTGCTGGAACAAGGCCTCCATCTCAGTTCTGAGCTTCCACACAGCCCCTGGGTTTCAGCCATCTGCCTGCAAAGCTTTGCACTGGGACTTGTTCCAGCACTGTCAGGAATATGCTGCCCATAGCAGCGTCAGCTCTGGCTCTATCCCTGAGCCTCTCACTGTAGGGAAGAGGTGCCAGGTTCTCGTTCCTCCTGTCCCTCAGGAGGGAGCACCTTCCTCCCACCCCAGGACTTACCCTACAGACTCCGCCAGAGGCTTCGTGGACTCCTCTGAAACAAAGACGTGGCAGGCAAATCTGTGGTCAGCAGGATGCTTGGTAATGAACCCAAAATATCTGAGGGTGAACAGAGCAAGTGAGATTGGATTGGCAGACAGGCAGAAATAAATACCTGTGCCTGCCCTTGGCAAAGGGGTTTGGGATTCAAACCCCAGCAGTGAACGCTTCCCAGGCCCATATCAGGGATGTAATTCCCACCCAAAGGCTGCTCCTCACATGAAGCTGTGGGATGATGATGCTGGGAGCAAGAAAGCAGTGATGCCTCCATGTGTTAAAGCACTGATAGCTGCCCCATCTTCCTGCTACTCACTTGTTGTTCTTTGGATGGTATCCACAAAAGGAAATGTTCTTCAGCTGGAAAAAATGGCTACACTTGTTTACCTGGGGAACAGATAAAAGAACAGTCAAAGCTTTCTTCCTCAGCAGTTCTGTGGGACAGTTGGACTCCAGCTTTAGAAATAGGTGCTCAGGCTGAGCCCAGCTCTCCAAACAGTACCCACAGCCACGCTCCTGTACCCCACCCACAGGGGAGGTTTCCAAAAGCTTGCTGGGAAGGTTCACTTGCCTCTGCCCAGCATCTTGCTGTGCTCTGTTAGGCTTCTTATGGAGACCACTAATCAGCAGCTTGCAATGCCCAGCTAAAGAGATTACAGGGAAGATCTGGAGGACACCACTCTAAATAGCAGCAGAAAGGTTTAGGAACAGCTGACGGATTAGGGGTGCAGCTCAGCTCAAAGCATCCTAGCACAGCAACATGCCTGGCATCTGTGAGGGCACCATTCTGATGTATAGCCCAATGCTGGGATCTCACTAGGCTTCAGGGACCTCAATGGAGGACCTACAACCCTTTGGATGGTATTTCTAGAGGAACAAAGAGCACATGGGATGGAAGCCCTTAATTTCTATGTGAACATGCATGGGGGCACCAGCAAGCTCAGAGTAGCAACAGTAGAAGGGATGAGGTGAGCAGGGCACTACCTTGCTGTGCTCCTTGGAGTCATCAGCTTTCACAGCTATCTTGACCCCACGCACGCTGATCTCCAAAACACAGCTGGAGGGTGGGTTAAAGTGCACAGTGAGGCGGCGCGTGGTGGCAATCTGGGAAGGGAGACACAGACATAAATCACTGGCACTCACAGGCAGCATGTGAAGATGGCCCACCCCTTCCCATCTCCTCCCTGCTCCTAGGCAGGCTCAGCCTGCAGTGGGACACTACCTTCTGCATGGCCGCGCACAGTACATCATTGCCTTTGTGATAGGGAACCTGCACCGAGCCGAGGAACTTCACCCGAAACTGGTCCACCCAGTCGTTGCTCTTGGCCAGAGCTAGAAGACAGAGCATATGGCAAGGATCACCTCTGTTGGCCATCTCCATGTTTTCATGGTGCAAACCTGCACCATTCCCCATCCGGCAATGGATGCAAGCTCTGACCACTACTGGCCGGAGCTGCCCACGGCCACGTCATTCCTTGCCTAGTGTCCTCCTTCCACCCCCTGTTCCGTGGTGAGGACGTGGGCAGGAGATCAGGGACATAAGCAGTACGGAGGCTTGGTACCTGTTATATGGTCTGGGTCTTTGGTGACTTCGATAGCGTAGTAGGCAGGAAAAATGCCCCGATCCCCTGTCCGCATGTTGTAGGCCTCGTACCAATAATCTTCTGCCTGCACCTCCACCAGCAAAGGGTCATCCACCTCCAGCTCCAGCTCGTCCGCGTGGCGAGGCACAAACCTGAGCAGGGAGTCACTAGCACTGTGCTGGCTGGCAGCTCTGGTGGCATGCTCACCGACACACCTCTGGAGCAAGGGCAGTGCAAGGCCTGCGGCCGGCGCAGCTGGGGAGCAGGTGGAAGGAGCTAAGATCTGATGTGCTAAATAGAGACCTGAGTGGGTTCAGGCTCAAAAGGAGACAGTACCTGGCACTAATGCGAGGTTTCCCCTATGGCATCCCCCATGTGGCTCCCAGTGTGGCTCCTGGGTGCCCTGGGAGGTCTCTCACCCTTGGGAAGATGTTGCCCAGCCACTGCCTGGCTCCTGCTGGGCCTACTACCAGCCTAAGGACTGTGGTTTAGTTCACAGGCTTCCCATGCTAGAAACTACATGGTTTGGGTAGGACCAGAGGACACTGCTTGTGCCCTGCACTCACCTGAAAACAGCACGGTGGGTCTGTTCCTGCTCCTCACCATTGATCATGCAAGAGAACAACCCAAAGGACTCAGCACCTGGGGAGGAAGGTAGAGGGGCATGCTGCAGCTTTGAGGGGTCAGCACTACACACAGGGAAGGACAAGACCCTCAGCTCACGTCTCGTGGCCTTAGCTAAGGTTGCGCTGTCTTGGCCGTATCTCACACTAGACAAAAAAAAACAACAGCTTGACAACTCCAGCTACCCCTGCCTAAAGCTCACAAAGCTTTTCCAGCCGACCCCTCCCTAATCACAAGCGAAGAGGTCGCAGGCTGTAGGACCAGAGCCTGCTGAAGCTTCTCCATCTCATGGGAGGCCCTGCAGGGCACCCTGGGCTGGGCAAGCTGGTACCAGAGCTAAGCAAGGCTGCCTGGGGACACAACCCCCAGCCCACATCCTCCCCCGGCCCAGCACTCACTGGAGGAGCGTGCCCGGCCACTCATGAAGACGTTGAGGAACTTCTTGGAGAAGTGGATGTCCGCCTCGGGGGTGGAGTCCTCTGAGAGGCAGACCGAGTCGCGCTTCAGAGCATCCTCCTCATACTCCTCGCCGATGGCTGACTCATAGGGTGAGGAGACGCAGTTGTCATAGACGGTAGCCGAGTCACTCTCATCACTGTAGCCCGAGTAGCACTGCTTGAGGCTGACCAGCTCCAGCTGCACGTTCTCATCCACCACCAGCGTGTACTTGACCGAGTCGTAGGAGAGGGCGCTGGTGTCCGAGCTGACGGATGCTCTCTGAAGGCCATGGCCTGGCCGGTAGCCACTGCTCCCACCACCACAGGAGGCCCGGGGCAGGCTCGTCTTGTCAGGAGAGGACATGTAGTCCAGCACCTCATCCTCCTCACTGATGGAGGGGTTGGTTTTCCCAGCCAGGGCTGAGTAGCTGGAGGTGTCGATGTCAGAGCTGATAGACATGCGGTTCTCACTGGACTGTGACAGGAACGGCTTTTCGGTCTCCAGCGGGTCCGAGTTCTTCTGCACGGGTGTCAGGTAGATCTCCTCAGTGGCCTCCAGCCTCACGTCTGTCTGGTAGCGGATGCGGTCCCGGTGGGCCTCGGGGGCCCTCGACGTCACCACCACCACGCTGGCACCGTGGGGTGGGGGTCGGCTGGCAGCCTGGTGTTTCTCGGGGGGCCGGGATGAGGCAACACAGGCAGGTGCCATCTGAGTGGCTGCCGTGCGCCGGCACGGGCTTTCTGTGGATGTGCCCCGGTCTTTGGTGGAGGTTGTGCTGTTCTGGTGATTGACCTCATCACTCAGGCAAACGTGGTCATGGGGAGGGGTCTGCTCACCTGTGAGGAGAAGAGCAGTGTTGGTGTTCCCACTGATAGGGACACCCCCGACTCAAGCTGGACACATGCCCACTGGGGACATTTTCCCAACCTTCTGTTTCAGCAAGGTTTGCTCCAGGCCCTGGGACAGGGATCGACTCCTAGGAAGTACCAAGGAATGCAAGCATCTGCTCTCAGACAACTCACCCGTCTTCAGAGGGGACGATGACCGGGACACCCGCTCTTGCCAACTGTGCTTTTTCCCCAGAGAGTTGTTATTCAGGGTGTCCTGAGGAGGAGAACAAAGCCGCCTTGTCACCCGTGCAGTAAACAGCACGTGGCGCCTGTCCCTGCCCGCCCCACAGCATGGGCAGCAGCCAGAGCCATCATGGCCCCTGGGCAATGCCTGGGACTGCCCAAGAGCTTCTTCAGGGTCACTGTGACCATCCTCATGCACAGCCAGGGCACCTTTTGCTCCCAGACTTTGCAGATGGTTCTGGGGACAGCATGGGTCTTAGTCTCTCTGCAGCAGTTGCATTTTCTGCGCTGCTAGTTTTTGCTCAAGCACCAAGCTTGGGATTCTTGGGGTTTTCTCCTGCAGCCATCAAAAGCAGCACAGGAGCTGCCCTGCTCTTCCAATCAACATGAAGCAATCCTCTGCCTTAAAGCCCACTAAGATTCATGGGATTCCCTGTCCTGTCCTGGAGCACAGGGACTTTGCGTTCCTGCTGCCAGCCTTATCAGACCCTGTGTGGAAAAGCTCCTGTCCTCAAGTCATCAGCACAGCCCATGCCCATGGCTCCCAGTGTGCCCACAGTCTCCACCATCCCCTACAAGGGCACCATCATCTCCCCCTCCCCAGCCCACCATCTACACAACCCAAACACCCCAAAAATACCTCTCCGCAGGTCTGGACGCTGGTTGGGACCAGCTGCCCGGGGGGGGCCTTTGCTGTCCCCGTCCCCCCAGCTGGATGTGGCTCCCACGTGCCACCGGCTCCTCGGGGTCCCTGCGCAGGGTGGGACAAGGCTGCCTGCTGTCCCCTTGTCCATTATGCTCCAGCAGGCTTTCCCCCCTCCCCCTCCCCCTCCCCTCCATCCCTGCTGCCTTTGTCCCCGGTGCCAGCTGTCCTGCAGCCATTGTCCTGGCTCCCTGCCCTCCTCCTCCTCCTCCCACCCATGGCCTCAGGCAGAGCTGGCATCAGCTGCAGGTTTCAGGCTGGTGACACCCAGCTCCGACTACGCCCCATCTGTCACCGGCAGGGACACCTGCCTCTAGCTTCAAGCCCCTCAGCTGCACGTCACCACTACGAAAATCCTCCTACGTGGCAATAGAAGCCACTGCTGAAGGCAGGAGGAAGGCAAAAATAGCCCTGTGCACAGCACACCTTGCGTAGGTCTGCAAGGTTTGCAGAAGAGATGGGGCAAAGGGACTCCAGCTCAAAGGCTCAGAGTGCACGGCACTCTGATGTAACCCTCCTGGGGACAGCCCCACTGCTGCATCTGGGAAAAGGCTCCATCGAAAAACCTCCTGCAAGCCCTGAGAGTGATCAAGACGAAGCCCCGTTCTCCTGACCACTGTTTCGGGCAAGGTGATTGTCGCTGCGATTTTGCACTGGGCGCGGACGCTGATGCCCCCCTTGCCGGGTGTAGCCGCCCAGGAGTGGAGCCCCAGTCCCAGCGCCGAGCACACAGGGCTGCGTCACCGGCCCGTCCCAGGCTGCAGCCGCGGCGCTGCCAGCCCTTGATCTGGGACGCGGTGCTGGGACGGATGGCTCATTCACGCGTTCAGGATACCACGCCTCATTAGCTCCCTGACCCCACTAAGGTCCCCTCCCCGCTCCCAGCCGCCTTACTCTGGCCCCACGGGCTCGGGGGGAGCCCACTTTTGAGCCTCCCCACGCTCGGGGGACTCTGCTCAGCAGGGAACGAGCACATCTCTCCCCGCATCCCTCACGCCCCCGATCGCGCACCCATCCCCGCCAGAAGCCCCCGGTGCCGGGAGAGCCCCCCGGGCCGGTGCTCACCTGGCTGCGAGGCACCTGCGGGAAGAGGTTGAGCGTGGTGGGGCGCTTGGGCCGGTAGCTGTCGGTGCTGGCGGGCGGCGGCTCCTTTTGCAGGGGCGCGGGCGCCGTCTGCTCCTCGGCCGGCGCGTCCCCGGCGGCGTCGATCAGGTCGAGCTGCAGCATCTCGGCCTGCAGTCGGCCTCCCTCCCCGCCGCCCGCAGCCCGCGCCGCGCCGCCCGACCGGCTCACGCGGCCCTGCCGGGATCAGCGGCGCGGTCAGCAGGCGGGGCGGGACGGGGCGGCCGGTCGCAGCCTTTTAAAGGCGCAGGGATGCTCCCCGCGGCTCCCCGCACACTCCCCCTCCAAGCCATCCCCACCGACGCGCCCGTTCTGGGACACTGCGAGCCCCGCAGCGCTTTAGCAAGGAAACAGAGGCATAGGAAAAGGAAGGGGGGAAATCCCGGCTGGCTCCGTGGTACCTAGCTAAGGTGGGCATCTGCAAGGCAGCTGCTGCCAGCCAGCCCAGCCTGCTAGCGTGATCCCAAATCACTGGGAAAACTCCGAGGAGGAATGTCCCAGAAGGATGCAGAACAGCAAAACAGTTTGAGCAATGTACATCCTAGGAGCGATGCTCCATTCAGGATTCCATAGCTAAGAGGAAACTACAACCGCTGTTGGGACATGTTTAATGGGCTGTAGCATAACAGGTGGTGCTGCAACCCTGGGCATGGATGGATGCCACTTGTTTCTCTCCGAAGGAAAGGTGCTCTGAAGGTGCTAGAAAGGAGACGCAGAGATAAAGGAGGTTGTTTAAAAGCACCCTGAGCAAGCAGCCACCGTGCTGCTGTGTCTCTGCTTCACGCAGTGGGATCCCAGAGCAACCGGGCTGCTGGCACCAAGCCACCACACTGCTGCCATCAGCCTCCGGGTCAGGCGGCTGCAGCTGGTGCAGGCTGCACCGAGGCAAGGATGGTGATAGGGGGAAGCTTGGCACTTCCAGGAGCCTTACTCTGATGTAAAACCAAAGGGATTTGTTCTTCCTGTGGCTGGTTCAGGAGTTTTTGTGCAACCAGCACAGGCCCAGAACGTGAAGGTTTAGTACAGACATATCCCAGCTCTTTTTCCTTCGGCTCTTCTCTTAACATTCCTAAAAAGGTTATTTTACTTTATTTTTTCCATTTTTCATTCCCACATCAAACAGTCTCGTAGAACACAAAGAGCATGATGAGCCCTAGCGATGGGCAGCCTACTATCCTGCCTTGCAGCAATCAGACATAAGGTGCCCTGCACTTCAAGACAAACAGAACGAGGCCAAACCCAAAGCCAAGACCTTGCATTTGTGCTTCACGACCTCCCTCGCTGCACCCGCCTTGGAGGAGCCAGCTGCGCCTTGCAGGCTGGGTGTTGGAGCCTCTATTTCTGGAGATCTGCTAAAATAGCCCGTGATGAAGTCATCATTGTTTTTCCAGGATCAAAAAAAAAAAAAAAAAAAAAAAAAACAACCAAAAAAAACCCACCCCAAATTCTCTGTTGAGGTACTGTCTTCTGAGAGGGTGTTTTGCTGCTGGGCCTCTCTGCCTGCCTGTCCACATCCAGCAGCTGCCTTCTCCAGCCCTGCCTTGTTTGCAGGGGAATTACAGTGGGACCTCTCACTGAATATTTGGGTTAGCTCCTGCCCTTTGCAAAGGCCATGTTCCTACAGGATGCAGTCAGCAATCCCATGCTGGGGTTATTCCCAGTTTCCCAGGCTCTGCACAGCGCATGGAGCCAAACCCGTCCAAAACCTCCCCTAAGCCTGGCCACTTCCTGCAACCACCTACATCAGGCTCTCATCTCGTGAGACTCATCCTCTCCAGCTCTGAGAGCACCTGGCTCTCCCCACCCATATTTCACACTGAACAGCCCTCTCACTGCCACTGCTTCCAGTTCTGCTGCTCGGGCAATCCTTCATACCTCATGTAAGCCATTTGTATGTATTTTTAGCAGCTGTTTTCTGAGCGTGTAGGCTCCTGTGTTTAGGATCAGCTCGCTGCATCCCTGCAACCAGCAGACGCAGAGTGCCCTACAGTGGGTGCTGGGCAAGGCACAGGGCTCAGTGCCCGTGCCCCAACCACCCCTGCCATGGCACAGGGCTCTGCTTTGCAGTACAGAAACTCCTCGACAAACCCCACAACAGAAGGATTCTGTTGTAAATGGGCAACACAGCACATTTTTCTTACCCTCATTCCAGGGAAGGGTTGCAGCCCCTGTCCTAACAGACCTGGCAGATCACAGTTCTCCTCCAGAACCAGCCTCTCCCTGCCCCAGAAAGATCCCATATGAGAGGCTGCAGAAGCCCACCAGTGCCTCCCCAAGAATGGGTCTCATCACACCTCCCTGCTCACTACCAGCATGAAACTCAACAGCACAACACAGAATCTCATTTCATCCCCGCCCCCAGCACACGCACTTACCCGAGTGGCCAAGCTGTCCTTGCAGTGCAGGCTGATGCCACACTCATCAGTGATCTCAGAGAGGTCTTCATCCTCAAACTCCTCAAGGCTGATGTCGTGGGTAAGCCTGGAGGGAGCAGAGACCATTGTCACACACAGCATATAGGGGGCAGGATGCAGGCAAGGAGCAGCACCAAGATCCCCAGGAGGGGCTCTCTGGGTCTTTACAGGGAAAAAGGACCAGGAAAAGGGATGCTTCTGGAGAGGAGAGCTAGGGGATGCCAAGGTACAGCTGGAACATGGACACCCCAGGACACGAGATTGCATTGAGATCCGCAGCCTTTATATGCACCTGCGCACTGGCTGCGGAAGAAGCAGAGAGTGGATCCTCACAAGCGGGTTCAAGAGTTGCCCCAGCAAGGTGCTCCCCTGTACTGTACAGGGGAGAGTAGAGCAGTGAGATCCCTCTGTGCCATTATTCCCTCTCTGGGGTGGCTGTAACATCCCTGTAGCCATTGGTGCTGCTCAGCACCCCAATAAGCCTCTGAAGGCTCCCTTATAGCCTCTTCATGTCCCCTTGGAAAGTTTGCAGAGATTTCCTTTTAGTGGCTGCAAATGTGCTGACTGCCCCTGCTCCTCACGTGCTCACTTGCATCCCCAGGGAGCTCCTAGCTCCTGTGCATTAAAACATTTCTACATCATACTACTGCAATGCTCCTCGTGCTTGTTCCAGGAAGGAAAACACAACAGACCAGCCAAAGAGTCTTCTGCCAGCCATGGCAGCTCCCCTGAAGGGCTGCGAGGGATGGAGGTGTCCCTAAGAGATGCAGAGAGGCCACGCTAAGAGGGTCCCTCATCCCCCACCGCTGCTGCCTGCAGAGACGCAGAGCAGGAGGCTCTCAGCACAGCCTTCAATGCACAAATCGATTTCTTCTCCAGTTACTTGGGTCACCGGTGTCATTACCAACCGCTCATTACCTCTTCCCACCATGGGTCCCGGCACAGGGCACACCCCTGGCTTGGGTATGGGGAGATGCTGTGTAGGCAGCCAGCACCATCCCTGCCTGCACCCACAGGCAGAAAGGACCCCCACACGCAGCCCTTTTATCCCACGCTGCATGCTGCAGCTCCCTCCTCATGCCCTGCTGACAAATCCTGCACATTTCCATGCCCACAGCTCCTGAGCAGCCGGGAAAATTTTGAGCTGCACTCAATGCTGAATTTGCTGCTGCCCCATGGCACCACTTGGTGCAGAGGGCGATGCGCCGACAAAGGAGAGGCTGTCCCTTGTTCCCATGCAGCCGGGGGACAGCCCTCACCCCAGACCTGCCGGTCCCCTACCATTTCTCCCAGTGGTCTTCCAGCCAGCTCTCCTCCTCCGTGCTCGACTCCATGCTCAGGGGCAGCTGCATTGAGGAGGACCCTTCCCCGGGGGGCACGCTCCCACCCTGAGGCAGTCCCTAGTCCGTAGTGAGGAGAGGACGAGCGCCAGGTGCCCGCTGCCCCAGCGCAGTCTATGGCTGCTGGCGCTGCTCTGTCTCCTCACTGCGCAACCTGGGCAAGCTCATTAAAAATAGATGGAATCAGCTGTCCTGGAGGGGGAAAAAAAATAAAAAATAACCTCCCAACTGAGCTGATGCCAAATCCCTGCTCTCTGCTGGGGATGCTGACTGCCTCTGCCTGTCAGCCAGCCCGGCTCCTAGGAGTGCTCCAGCAGCCGGTCCCCACACCCGCAGCAGGTATCTGGTTACCCAGCGCTGGTGCCCCTTCTACCCACTCCTTCTCCTGCCCTTGCTGCACCAAGTGGAGGAAAGAGTCGGCCCTCACCTTGGTGAGGTGCTGCTGGTGGGTTTTACTCGCTGTGCTGAATTCAGTGCCTCTCAGCTCTCAGATAGTGCCACCCTGGACTCCATCTCCCATATCAGGGGCAGCTGCTCTGTTCAAATCTTCCTGGCTCATTGGAGTTAATTAAAAAAAAAAAAATCTGTCTCTGTGTTACTCTGCCCTTTCCTCATCTAACAGGGATGCTCCAGAACTTCCTAAAGGAGGTGATGAAGACTCTCCTTCATCGCCCTCCATGGGGAACACCCCTGCCTTTCTCTCCTGCCCCTGAAAGAGGCTGAAAACACCAGCAACACAAAGCAGCTCTCACTCTCATCAGCTCTATCACAGCCCGCAAAGCCCTGAGTGGGACTGACTGGGAACTGTGGTCACATAGATCCTCCTGAAGATGCATCCTATCTGCTCTCAAACACCTGTGACAACCCTGGTCTACCAGCTGACAATGGCCAGTGCGTGAGCAGCTCTGGCTGCAGGTTTGGCTGCAGGAGCAGTGTGAGTGTAACTGTAGCAACACAAAGGGAGGGGGCATTTACTGTATCACTCCCCGGCTGCTGCCCTCGAGGCACTCAGCTCTCCAGTCTGCCTCCCAGCTTCAGCCAGCTTGCTCTACAGCAGGCCCCACGCAGGAGGAGGAGGAGGAGGAGCTGCGCACGCCCACAGCATCTTCTGTGAGCAGCCTGTTGCGGGAGGGAGCCAGTGGGCGAGCTGGGGAGCAGGAGGGGCTTTGGGGTGAGCAAAGGATGGGAGAATAGGGCAAGGAGATGGGGCCAGGCTCAGCTGGGTGCGGGCTCAGTGCTGGCACTTGGTCAGGGCAGCACAGTGTGGAGGGGGCCTAGTGAGCCTGGCTGTCAAGGTCCGTCAGATCCAGACCAACCTTCGGTATCCCATCACAAAAATCAGGGTCATCCACCTCGACATCCAGCACATCATCTCAATACCCAGCCCACCATTGCCTCAACACACAGCCCTTCACCTCATCGTCCACCACACCGTTGCCAGGACGATCAGCCATCACCTCAGCACCCAGTCCATTGCCCCCACACAGGCTCCTCAGCCACAGGTGCAGTGGAGCAGTCCTGGCTGTGCCACCTTGCCATCCAGGCACAACCCTGAGCATGAGGCTTTTGGAGGATGATGCAGAGGATGGGAGAGACATCCTTTTGTTGAGACAAGCTTTTGTTTTTGGCTCCTAAAATGCCATTGCAGCAGTGGGCAGCCGCCTCCAGAGACCCTGTGCCTGCAGCTCTCCCCACAGTAGCCACCAACAGCCAACACCAAAGCCACCGGCCCCACGGCCTGCAGGCCCCCCCAGCCTCAGTGCCATCATCTGCTCGCCACATCCTCTCGCTGTTCAAGTCGACACGTCACCTCCTGCACAAGGCAGTGCCCTGGGTGAGCAGAATCCCTGGGGATGGTGCTGCACACGGAGCCGGCCCGACGCCCTCAGCCCCCATCCCCTTTCTAGCCCGGCGGCAGCCGTTCCCCACGCAGTGTGCAGCTGCTGGGCGTGCAGCTCTCCCAGCCATGTTGCAGCAGCGCCCAGCGGCTCGGGCAGGCAGCGCAGCAATCACAGGCGGCCGTGTGAGCGCACAGTGAGGGGACCTGGGGGCAGAGAGCTGAGGGAAATGGACAGAACCCAGCACAGCTCGACAGCATCCGGCCACCAATCTATAGATCTGCAGGGCTGGCGGGCTGAGAATCACCCACAGCTGGCGTCCAGCTGCAGCCCCAGGTGTGAAGCCTCCCCTCATTCCCACCTCCAACATGTCACCACGTAACCACCCTGCACCGACCACACTCACACGAGCAGCACCACCTCAGCACCCCGGGATGCTGGAGCCGAGCGGAGAGCAATGGCTGAAGATGTTACGGCCCCAGAAGCACCTGGCCTGCCCAAGGCGGCAAGCAAGGCTCCCTTGCCCACTGTGCTCCTTTAACCGGCGAACGCTTCCCATCCCACAGCCACTAGCGGGAGGCCACCAGCAGGCCCGACCCCCCCTGGCTCTGCGGGTCGACACCTCCGGCAGTGCCTGGCCCGGCCCATGCCGTCGGAAGTCCCCGCGAGAGGCTGCACCGGGCGTCACAGGGGCAGCCCCCCCGCATCCCAGACCGCTGGGTGTAGCAGTGAGGATGGGTCCCGGCACGCTCACCCCTGCTCGCCTGGGGCTGCTGCTTCCTTCATCGGGGAGGAGGGGGGGGGGGTTCAAGGAAAAGGCTAGAAAAAGGCTTTCCTGAGGGTGGAGAAAGGGATGGAGCTTGGTGCTGGGGAGAGGTGGCGAGACAGGTGAGGAGACTGGAGGGGGGGGGCGGCCCGGACAACGGGGGGGTGGGGCTGAAAGTGGGAGGCTGAATGGGAAATGAGGGTAGGTATATGGGGCCGACATGGGAAGAGGGGGAGAATGAAGCAATGTATGGGGGGGCTGAAGCAGTATTGTAGGGGATAATGGATCAGGTGGGGTTCAGCGATGCATGGTGTGTGTGTGTGTGTGGGGGGGGGGGGGTTAAGGGACACGCGGGGTGGGATAGGAGTTTGGGGGTGTCAAAAGGCTGTACAGGGTGGATGCAGAGCTGCGGGAGGCAGGGGCCCGCAGTGGCAGCACGGGGCTGGGGGCGCGGGGGGCTGCGGTGGATGAAGAGCAGAGCCCCGGGGTGCTGAGGCCTGGGCAGCCCTGCAGGGGTCCCGGGGGAAGCGACCGGTACCTGAAATTGGGGGGCGAGGCGAGATGCAGCCCCAGGAAGGGGGAGGAGGCGGGCGGGGATGCGGCTCCTTTCTCTCGCTCCGCCATTCCGTGGCTCTCTCCATGCAGGCGGAGGGAGGGAGGGAGGGCGGCGGGGAAGGAGCAGGGAGGGAGGATGCAGGACGGAGGGAGGGGATGCTGGCGGGGCCGCTGAGGAGGGACGTACCTGCTGCAGGGGGGGGCTCCTCCCGCGGCCCCCAATCTGCAGGGCAGGTGTACCACAGCCAGATACCCCCAACACATGCACTCAGCCATGCCCACAGCTGGAGGCAGTGCCGCAGAGCCCCCATGGCTTGGGGTGCTGGGGGCTTCTGCCCAGGGTGAGGGATGCACAGGGCCACTCCCAAGGGACAAGGCACCCTGTCACCCCTGTCTTCCTAAGACTTCCCTCCTGTGCCAACCTCCCTTGGCCTCAGCATGCAGCAGGGAAATGCCTGGAGCCCACAGATCAGGTCTTGCTGCACTCTCACACCCCTCCTGTGTGTGTGTGTACCTCCCTGTACCAAGCAGATCCACTCTTGCATCCAGCTGTGGCCCAGAGAGCATCTTACAGGGGTGAACGTTATCCCCTTCTGCCTTTTCCCAGCAGTTCTCTTCCCCTGGCCTCTCTCGCCACATACTTGTGGGCTATCTCAGGAGATCTTGCGGGTAGCAGCCCATACAGCAGTGCACAACACCAGTTGGTGTGGGTGGCACTGCCTTAGAGACAGCAGATCCATGTGTCTTGAACTGCAGAGCTGACTGCCTTTGAGGTGATGGTATTGCTGCTTGGCCAAAACCCAGGCCATCAGCTGCTCTGCCAATGAAGAGCAAGCAGAGCCCTCCAGGCACACAGTCCTGCTCTCAGAAGGGAGCCTCGGCCTTCTGCCAGACAGACAGAATTGACGTCACTCCCAGCCAGCGTGGACACCAGCACCCACCTACTGGGTGATCGTGGTACCCCGGGGGGCCGGGTGTCCCTAGCTAGGAAATCTGCTTCAGCCTTTTGCCCGTACCACTGCTCTCTGCATCCACCTGCTAACACACTGCAGGACCCTGGGTTGCTATGCAAAACCTATAGAAGCTCCTGTCCAGCTGACCCCATGGTGGCATGGAGACACCAATCATGGTAGGTAGGGTCTGGAAGAGGAAGGTTATTAGTGACCTGCTGCTGCTGCCCTGCGTGCCTTGCTTCCTGCTAGCACCTAGCACTGCTTCCCTGGCTGCTGCTGCTGCTGGGACCTGTTGGCTCCCAGCAGACCTGCACTCATCTGTGTCAAGGATCAGGGCTGTACTACACATCACCATTCTCCTGCTGTCAGGGAAATGCAAAACTTCTCACACTGCAGCAAAGGATTGCACCTAATGCCTGGACAACAGTCACAACAACCTGCCCAATGTGAGAAGAGCGGTCAGCTCATTTTGTGTCACAGGCTTTGCAGCTAAGATGTCAGAGGGCTGTTATTAAGGGGCTTGGTAGAAACAGTTGATTGAGTTACATCTTGAATTTCCCCAGGCACCGCATAAAAGCCTCTGTGCTCACCAGCAACGTGTATGCATGTATATATCCTGCAAATCAGAGACACACATCTGCTGCAGCCAGTGTCTCTGCTCACAAGGCATCCATTGTCTCACCCTTTCAAATTGGCTGTCTGACCATTGGGTTCAATTCAGAGTAATTCAGCCTTAAATTAAGCCTGAGGAAGGGTTTTTCTGCTCCTCGCCCCAGTGGAACCAGCTGCTCCAACCCAAGCTGCTCTCTCTGCCCCCAGGTACAGTTGTGCTCCAGTTTCCTCCCTGCCCCATTAACCACAGCTCCAACTCCCAGCCCTTCACACCCAGGTACAATTTCTGCACCCAAACCTTTCAGCCAGCTGCTCCTGAAGCCACTCCAGCTCCTCCTTTGTGAAGGCAGAAGAGACACAGGAGAAGGGAATTTCTCCAACCTTCAGGGCATGAAGAAATCACTTACTCTGCTAGAAATCCTTGGTTCACCACTTTCCATCTTCAACCCCGTCACTGTGATTCCTTTGTCAGGGAGAACAGATATTGTGGCAGCACAGCAAAACCTCAAAACTGACCTCCCCAGGTTTAATTTACATTATCACACTCTGCACAGAGACAGCTGCACCAAGTTTGCTCTTATCTTCTAAGGCACAGGCTGTAATTTCAGAGCTTTTTTGTTACATTGGCCACTTGAAGCATCGCAGTGTACTTTCCAAGCCCACGAGTCCCTTGCTGGGGACAGAGAAAAGCTGAGCAATAGTAAGCACCTTGACCACACCTCTCAAGTCACCAATGCATTGCATACATTGCCTGCCTTGCAGACCACATGTGGCCTCTTGTCCCCAGCACCTCTTTACAAACAGTCTATCTCCAAAATTTATCTTTTTCTTGTCAGGCTTTCCCAAGAAATTGCTAAGTTTTGCTGTTTACTAAGAAAATGTTGTACCCCCAAGTAATTTTTCAGTGACAGAAAAGAATCCCTGTTTGGGATGCCTGTACTGAGTCAGGCCATGTAGCCAGCTAGCCCTGACACATAGTCCCAAGAAATGGAAATCCCCTTATTGGCACGCATTTCATGATGCTTCCTTTGTCATCACAGCTTCCAGCCACCCTTTGCTCTTTCCAGAAATGAAGATGATATCTTCATTAATAGCTATTGAAGTTTTTCCTTTGTCTGTGAACGAGTGAGCAATTTATTTTTTTTTTTAGCTTGATCAAGCTCAGCACCCACAAACACATCTATGTAAGGAAGCTGCAGCTGTGCATGTAGCTGAATCTACCATCTGATAATTTAACTGCATATGCCCAAACCTAAATACTACAGGAAACAGAGAACAATCATCCTATTCCACTTCTTTAATCATCCTATTCCACTTCTTTATCCCAGTTTTACACACCTTTATCATTTTGGTGGTTAAAAAAAAAAGAATGATGGAGCAGATGACTCCCCAGCTACTTCACAGGATTCTTGATGACTTTTCCAGTACCTCTGGCATTGTGCATCTCTGTGCTGCTCTCAGTTCTGCTCTCAGGACTGCTACTTTTCCAGTTGCCACCATCCACATCATCAGTGCTGACAGAAACCTTGCAAACATGATTTCCACCTCACCCACAAAGCCTTCCAAGAAATCACTTGGGAGATTTTGCACTCCCTTCCCATGGCTCTTTGTCCCCATAGATCCAGCAAAAAAAATGCCACTTAACAAATTAAATAGACGACAGCATAAAGAAGGTTAAAGACATTTATATATACACATATATATAAAAAAAGTCATATTTACAGACCATTGCCTAAGCACGCAACCTCCAAATGACAAAATTAGCTATTTATGTAATCTAAGTATACAAAGTGCATGTTTTCCCCCTTTCTTCCCTCTGCAGCTGAAGATGGGGCAGGGAAGGTCAACTTTCCTTTATACCTTCCTGCCCACAGTGGGAACAAGGTCTGGGTCAGAGTGAAGGAGACAAAACCTACTGATTACTGGGCTATCTACTAGGGAGACTCTGATCAGTAGCTTAGAAGAAAGGGCTGGAAAAGTGACTCATTTCCTTGGACAGTCTGCCCAATGGGTCAACTCCCAGGGAGATTACTTGTAAGGAAAGGTTACTCAGCTATTCCACCACTCTGCTTCCTCCACCACTTCAGGTTCCCCAGATACAATTTCTGCTTGCACCCCATTGCTATGGGCTCCAAAACTGACTCTGATTGTCTCAGTCAGGGTGGGTCACAATGACTAGGCTCCCCAAGCTGCCAGGTGCATAAGCTCACATACAGCCCCACACTATTTATGACAGGGTGGGAGATGAAAGGTTTTGGACAGCAAATGACAACAGTGCCCAAAGCAGCCCACTGCATGGGATTTGCTACTTGATGTGATCTCTCTTGAAAACCACCACAACAGAGGCTCTTCTGCATTATCACTGTGCACCCTTTTCCTCTCAGGTGTGCAGGCAAGCAGAGGCACTGTGCCAGCACTGCTCTGAAATGACATCCTGTAGCAGGACCAGGCCAAGAAGTGCATGATCAAGAGGCAGGGAAGGTACATGGTTGTCCTGCTAGACTATACTGCACCAGCATAAATGTGAATGGGAACTAGGAACACAGAGTACAAGATACAGGGACAATACTGCGTAGAAACTCAAAAAACATAGATGTCAATACAGAAAAGAACAAACATCCACGCAGAACTGACACCAGACTTGAGCCCAAGGAAGACTCACTTCAAGGAGCTACCATTCTCTTATCAGTACGAGGCACTCCGCAGGCTACTCACTACATACTGGTTACTCCATTTGAGAGCTCTCACTCAGGGAATGAAACGTGGTAAAGCACTGAGCCCCAGGCTGTTCTCCCCACCAGGTACAGCTCTCACATGATGTGGATCAGAAAGCTTTTGAGAGACTGCTTTAATCACATCAAAGCACGGTCTCATTCTCCAAAGAATTTCTCCTTCTTCCAGTGCTTACCCTCCATGGCAAGCTGCTCTGAAGCTGCCCATTGCAGGCACAGCACTATGGCTTACCTGGGAGCAGTGAAATTCTTCTGCAAGGAAAGTTTTAAGTGCCATTCAAATGTATGGACAGTTTGTGTCTCTTTGTTCCTATACTACATTATCCTTCATTTCTTTTTCATCTGACATGTGCATCACTGGCTTTATTCAGGAAGCATTTTTATCCCAACCAGTTTAGCCCAACAAAACAAATACGGGAAGTTCCCTGTTTTCTTTAGGCCGGGTACTTTGGATATTCCAGCAGCTTCCTTCTCAGTTCCAACTACAGTTTGAATTGAAGTTAGCACACCTTGTTGCCTAGTACTAGCAATGAGAAAGGATATTCACTATTGCTGCCACGTGCAGATGCTGCTCTCTCTATCAATGCAGCAAGTCACATGCATTGATCCATTGTCAGAAAAGACAGAAACACTTGAGAGTGAACAGGCTGAAAGAAAGCTCCTGCCCTCCTAGATGTGGGCAGATGTAGGGCATGGCTGAGAAGAGACATATTTGGCTGTTTGGAGATCAGAAAGCCCGACATTCCCACGTACACGTTACACGGTGCCCCCTTGTGGCAGCTATTGGAATTACATATTTTATGAGGCCCCCGATTTTCCTGTAGCAGATCACGAGTTCCAGTCCTGTGCAGGCAGCAGTCCCTGCTCCTCTGGTCACCGCTTCAGCACCCTCACTCTTCACTTGCAAGCTGCTAGTGGATGGCTGCAGAAGAAAGCAGAATAGAGTGTTTACTCTGAGGACCCATCATACTGACCAGATATTTCTCTCCTGGGATATGGAGCATTTCAGGCAGAAGAACTTCCCCTCCTCCAGCCTGTGCCCTCACGATACATGCAAACCTGCCTGCAACCCTTTTGGAAGGGGAAAAAAACCTCACTAGCTCAAACCCAAACATACCTGTGCTCTCTGCTTGTTCTAGAAATAGGGTACTGCTCTCTGCTGGACTACTGAGTTAACAGCTTGTTGAACAAAAGCAAAACAACTAGAAGGCAGACCACTGCCAAGTTACAGGGCTATGCAGTTACAGTCAGGAACCACCCCTCTCACCAGGCAAGTCCATTTTGCTCATTAAAATGTAGGTAGCAAATAAAATTGAGCCTTGCTAGCTGTTGGAACAATACATTTTAGGCCAGATCACGCCAGGGTCTACTCACAATCATGAACTCTTGCCAGGGATCTCTGGAGCAGGGAGACCTGTCACTTTGGCTCGCTTGTAGAGTTCTTCAGTGCACAGCTCTTCTGCTCCCTCATGTTTGCGCTTTGGAGACGCCTGGTCAGACTGCGGCAGTCTGATTGCTGTAGAGAAACAACAGTCACTGCAGCATTTCATAGAAGGGCTTAGGTTAGAAGGAGCCTTTAAAGACCATCCAGTCCCCAACCCTCTTCCGTGGGCAGGTTGCCACCCACCAGATCAGGTTGTCCACGACCCCATCCAACCTGGCCTTCAGCGCATCAAGGGATGGGACACCCACAGCTTCTCCAGTGTTTCTGCACCTTCTGAATAAATAATTTCCCCTTAACATCTAATAGACATCTCCCCTCTTTTAGTTTAAAAAACATTCCCCCTTGTCCTGTTGCTATCTGCCTGCATAAAAAGTTGCGCTCCATTTTTTCTAAAAGCCCTCTTTATATATAGTGAAAAGAAGTACTGAAGCCAGAATTTCCTCTGGCTTTAGATCTCCTCACATGTGCACCCTAACCTAGTATGCCAGAGGGTGAGAGAAAAGAGAGATGCAATGTACACTTACAGGGATATTGTTAGTATTCTTTAAAACTTCCAAAATTCTTTCTTAAAAACAGCAGTTAAGTCCCCCAGAACAAACAAAAGTGTTCTTTGACAAAGGAAAGCTTCCTTACACCCAATTAGCTCTACAGTGATGCGCACTACTGTGGCTGCATACGAACCATATAGACAGTAAGAGATTCAACATTCTTCAGCCCTTTCAGGAAGGAAGCAAGCACCGGAGACTTCTGAAGAAAGCCTAAAGGAATGCCGTTGTGATCTGTGTTTTCCTAGCTATATCTTCCTTTTATTACAAAGGGAATCTCTCCTGCACACAGCCTTTAAGCAGACACAAAGTTAGGTCCAAAATACACAAACACTCCCACCTCACCTGTACTGGTGCTGCTGCCCTGCCCTGGAGCTGAGTCTGTAACTGGGCCACTGAGGTCTTCCACACATGAAGGGACTGATGCCAATAAACCTAGAGGAAGGCAAGAAGATCATAATATAAATAAGAAATATTTGGGCTGGGAGAAGACTTTCACCTTTCACATGGAAACACCTTAGTGATCACCAGCCAGCACATCTAAATTGCGAAGTGAGGATGGGCTCTGATTTGTACTTCCTCAGGGTTGGCCACATGCAGACACAGTTACTTAGCAGCACATTTATGTAGGATGCTCTGCCTATTTTTTTTTCCCCAAAGTGCAGAATACACTGTGGGTAGCACGTGGACAGTGCTGATCCAATCACCACCTCTCAAACAAAACCCAACTCTTAGCTGTTCAAGAGCTCAGTGTAGCTCTTCCTGGAAACTGAACAGCTTTGGCTGGGACTGCTGCTTCTTACAAGGACAAGAAAGAGACTATTGCTATGTACTTTAAACTATGACCCTAATTCCAAGCATTTTATGTCACATTAGAGGCACAATGTTTTGCAACTGTTGGTACTTACAGAGCCCCCTGTAGCGTGATAGCTGCTGGTAGATCTGCTTCATGCGTTCAATGTTCAGCCGGCTGGTCTCTGCATGGTTCACCATGGGTTTGGGGTAGTCCACTCCAATGATGCACTTGGCTGCCTTCTGTACAGATTCTGGTGCATTCCACGGTTCGTAGATATATCTTGAGGGGAAGCCCTTTAGCTTGGGCAGATATCTCCTGCAACAAGTAAAAAGGTGCACACGTCACTTGAAGTACAGCAGTGCACCATTCAGGATGCACAGAAAACCCCAGATACCTGTCAGCTACTGGGTGACTTAAGGTCACAGATCAAGCAGGAAAGATGCTCAAGTCACATTACTCACTTCACATAGTCACCACTGGGGTCTGTGCGACGTCCAAAGCCCACGGGGCAGTAACAGTGGAAGAACTGCTGGAAGAATGCACTGCACGAAAGCCACATCCAGCTGCCTGCGTTTACACTGAAATCTGCATCCAGCAACAATTCATCAAACACCTGCAGCAATTGGAGGAACAGACAGTGAGTGAGAGCTTCCCCAATTAGGACTCTGTGCCAGGAGAAACCAAGATACCGTTTCAAATGGTAGGCACCAAACAGCTCTTAGAGCAGCGGCAAAGAGGCGAACTGCTGGCTGAAGCCAGGTGGCTGGTCAATACATCTTGCTTCCTGACACCTTCACGTAGGGAGGCACTGCCTGCTCACACTGATAAAATGCTGGCTAATCCCTAGTGAAGCTACAGACTAAATCACTACCTGGTGTTACAGCAAGCCTGGGGTATTGATCCTAACTGGAGAGGTGTAATAAATGCAAAGCACCAGCTGTGGGAAGCAGGCAGATGCTGCACAGAAGAGCAAGCACAAAAGCAAGAAGAATGAACCCTTCTGAAGGTCCCAGAGCTCGCTTCCACTCCAAGAGACAGACAGATTTCAGCAGTAACTCACTCACATTCATGCACAGATGCAGCACTTTAAACGTCTGCCCCTGATGCTCTTTCAGCTTTGCTCTGCTTTGACAGCCTCCTGACAAGATGCATCTACCTCCACTTTTTTCATGGGGTAGTATGTACACCCAGTAAGTTCAAGCTGCTTGTCCCTTCAGATGTCCCCAAAGGATGGTCTTTACCTCTTTTCTTGTGAGAATCTAGACTCTGATTTCACAGTCATGGAGCGTTCCCTGACCGGCACGATGATGGATTACACAATAAGCAATAAGGAAAAAGGTCCAGTTATAAAGAGACATTGAACTTGCTAATGAAACAGATGGACTGAGTGAACTTCTATAAAAAAAAAGAAAAAAAAAAAAAGAAAAAGCAGCCCACCCAACCCCCAGTCCATATTAACCAGAGGGTTCCACTAACATTTTGTTACGGCAACTGCAGACTCAATACTTTCTGAGCCCTCATGGTAGAAAGCAGACTTCTGGCAGGCCAGGAGCCTGCTAGCAAATCTTCTCTTCCATGCAACTTCTACATGCCAAGCAAAAGCCATACCTGTGTGCCCATCCTTGCAGCAAGTGCCAGGGAGACTTTGTTTTCCTTATGGCCTCCTGCAAGCCTCTGGAAATATCAGACTCACCCTGACTCCTGACTCCCAGCTGATCCAGAGGTCTCCCCTGGTCAGGAAACAGGCCACGGCGTGCCTGGCCAAATGGTGGATCCACCCTTCCTGTCTCAGTTGGGTCATGATTGCATCGATCCAGGGGAAACCTGTCTTGCCCTCTGCCCATTTTGCCAAGGCTTCAGGGTTCTTGTCCCAGGGAATCTGGATGCAGATGGGGTTCCCCTCCATGCGATCAAACTTCGGGTTGTTTGTGGCTGCTGTGTAGAAAAACTCCCGCCAGAGAAGCTGTCCATACAGGGAAAGGGGAGGAGTGCTGTTCCGCTTCACCTGTAGAGGAGGGAGCAACGGTATTCACAAGCAGAGGAGGACTGGCTTCACTCAGCTGAGCTGCAAGTCACTCATACCCAGTTCCCAAGACTGTTACTGACAACTGCCATAATGCTCAATTCCGAATCATCCTTCTCCAGAAACCCCAAGTGATGAAGTCAGAACATGCTTTATGTCCACTCATTGCACTGACAAGTGACTTGAACCACCCATAATTAACACTAAAAAGCTTATATGCCCATGGCTCACAACACAAGAGTCCAGGCTGAAGAACAGAGTACCAGAAATTTGAGGCCTGCTCAACTAGGTACAGAAAAATCCCTTCTCCTTACCTGAAAATCTCTTTTATACCAGCAACAGGCTTTATCTAATACACAAACAAATGAAGCAATAGACTTTTTTGCAGCTGTTCTCGCACAGTGTACAGCAACTGGCATCAAGCTATGCTCCAAACCAGCCTGCCCTCGCCATGACCTTCTTGTCTTACCTTCTTATACAGCTCCCAGAGACGGTAGTAAAATAAGCGGCAGGACAAACAGCCAAAACGCAGGTAGGGACTGAGTCCAGTAGGGCTGGCCAGCAACGAATTGGCGTTCATCCTTGGTCTTTCGTAATTTGCAACCCACGCCTAAACATATTCAGGAGAAATTAGCCAAAACAAATCCAAATCTGTCAGACTGCTTAGGGCAGGCCTCTGTATGGGTGGCAGGGTCGTTCAGGTCTGGCAGCACAGTCTCTTCTATTCACTTTCAGCTACTGCTGGGAGAGAGCTCAAGTGGGCCACTCCAATGCCCACGCCCTATTCAAAAAACCTAAAATCTTTGCTTTAAACTAGTCATTTTCTTGACTAAACTTGCTTTGCATACAGGAGCTAATAACCCTGAGATCTCCTAGGGACACATCTGAATGCAATTGTTTACATCCAAGTATGCCTATCTCATTTTGCACACTAAACTAGAATATCTGGGGAAATTCAGACCTGTTTGATGCTGACAGTCCCTCTTTGGCAAGAATTTACACTTTGAGCTCTACAGCTGTCACCAGCATTAAAAAAAAACAAGAAGTGTTTAAAAGCGAGTCCCATTTCTGCACCTAAATCTAATTTCATGACTTCAAAACTGTTTGCTTCATGCACAGTATAGTGAAGAACACAAGTTTGACAGCAGAAATTGAGATATTTCAGCAGAGAGCTAGAGGTATACCACTTTGTGAAATGCAGGGGAGGTAATCATCTATGAGCAAGTACCTCAGATAAAGACAAAAGGAGCTGGCATGTAGCGAACAGCAGGGACTGAGCAACTTGGATGAGAGTTTCCAAGTTTGCATTCCTCTAAGTGAAATGGATGGAGAAAAAACAAGAATAGAATCTTATGTGGTTCTAACAGTAGTATGGTTAATACAGTTTTTACTACTTTGGGTCTAAAGAAGCCCAGGAGTTCCTTGTTCCCCATGCAACCCAAGATGACAGAAGTACTTCAACGATATCAAATGGTCCTGCATAGACCAATGTGAGGGCCACTGCTAAGATAAGCAGGAAAAGAAAGCAATGGCTAATGTTCACGTTTTTTTTTTGTTTGGAGCCCAAGGCTGCAGGAATGATCACTTAAACAGGAGGGGGAGTTACCTTTCTTTCCAAGTGTTTATCCAGCCGTGCCAGGGCTTCCGTCTCCCCTCCTTGCCAAACTGCAGGGGCAAGACCATCTGTGGGGAAGCCTGAGGGAAAGAGCTTTGTATGATATGAACAGTACAGATGGGAATAAGCGTTAGCAGTGTCAAGATACCCTAAATACTGCAGTTGCTTAATATGGCTTACTTGCTGCTCCAGTCCTTCTACAGCAAGCAATTTACTTGGAGCAGAGTAAGAGCCTGTTCACAGTGTCACATTGCAAGAGCCTCTTCCTGCAGTGCTTCAGGCAGCCCTCTGAGGACTTTCCCCATTGGTCACACACCAATTACTCTTAGGGCTGTGCTCTAAGGGCCAGAGCAGCTTCAAGGAAATACCTGCTCCATAGATTTGCTTTATGAAATACTTCGCCTCTTGGGCAGATACCTCCTGCAACAAGTGAACAGGCAACGCTCCTGTTCTGCTGAAAGCTATTGCTTTAGTGCTGAAGAGCCAACACAAAAGAAGCAGCAGTAATGCAGTTTCCCTGCAGTGCTCTGGGCTGAGAGAGAAGCCTCCCATGGCAGCAAGCAAAGCAGTGTAAGGTTGCTGAAAGTCTTACATTAGGCCAGACAAAGAAAGTGGATCTACTCAAGACTGCAGCCTTTAGGCTTCAGTTTCGTATGTGAAGCCCCTTTTCCATAGCTGCTGAAATTGTGTCTTAAGGTACAAGGTGATATTCCTTGGAAGCCAGCACAGAGCCTTCAGAGACACACATATGCAGACAATATTCTTGAAGAACCCTTCCTTCCCTTGCATTTAGATTTATTTCCTTGATCTAACGCTTACATTCTTCAGTTTTCTATTCATCCTCCTCCTCTAGGAAAAATATAAGCATTAAGAAAGAGGAGGCAAACATCAACATTCCAGGGATCAAAAGCCATAGCATAATACATGAAAGAAGTTTTGGTAATATCTTTTGTCTTGCTAAGCTCGCAAGTTGGCAGTGCTTGACAGTAAATGAATGAAGTGACATGTGCCTGGTACACCATTAGTTTTCCTCTCTGGGTCTGTTACACAACCTGCTGGAGACAGCAGTAGGAGGACAGCAGCTGGCAAGGACATGAGACACTGATACAGGGTTATGTGCTCAGAATAGCAGAAAACATAAGGACAGAGGCAGAACATTTCAGAGTAGTGCTAAAGGGGATGTTGTGCATCAACGGGAGTGCAAAAGCAGCAGCACTCTTCTTTTACATAGCCTGGCACCTGCTGAAATCATTACACTGCCTGCAGGGCTTGAAGACAACACTGGAACTGTCCTGGGCAGGTGCCAGTCATCAGAAGCAGCTTCAGTTGAGTCCATTTTGACTGGCAGTTAACCCAACTTCACTCGCAATACATACCCAGCTCTTCCAGGGATGGAACCCCATACACGTCGTCGTGGTTCTCCTGGATGTCCACTTTACATGTCTCCATCTGCTGGCTTACTATGCTGCTCACTGGCTTTTTTGGGAGCTCCATACGGCTAATGATGGCCTGGAAGCGCTTGTAGGTGAGGGGTGGCTTGTTGCCATTCAGCTCTATTATTCTGGAAACAAAATAAGCGAAGTGACATAACTAAGCCTGGCTGCCACAGGAAGGACAAGGAAATGGCAGCCAAACTGCTGTCTCTGCTCAGGATAGCCTTTTACTTTGGATACAGAAATCTTTACAGATGTAACTTCCACTTGATGCATCCCTCAGAGGGATATTTAAAATGAAAACACAGAACAAAAACCTCACAGTAATCATTCTCCATGGGAAAAATAAACCCAGCTCCACTGCATCAGGCCTACCATTACTGCTCCCAGGGCTCTTCACCAGACTTCTAAAGGAAATCTCAGTCTGAATACTCCCTAAGCCGATAAATCCCAGACCTGCGTCTGTTTTCCCGTGATGTCCTAGCCCATTTCTGACCTTACCTCCTCCCTGTCTGCCACAACAAATCCCAGACTGACGGCGATCCCTCTTTCACCCATCCCAGATGAGACAAATCCCCCTTTGCGTCATTCCTCTCGTTCCTGGCCATTAGAAAAGGCATCATGCTCACCCACAACATGCATGAGCAGACCTGTCTCATGCTTTTCACCTGTGTCTGGATATGTGAGATGAAACAGGCAGCCATGGCTCCCCATCTCTCTGCTCACTGAGCACACAGGATCTGCTAGGTTCGTGCAGACTTTCTTTGCCTTGCATAGAGGCCTTTGGGAACCCGCCTGGGCCAGAGAGAGGAAGGAGTTAACAGCAAGGCAGGCGGCAGAGGAAAGCCAGTATTACATAAAGCAGAGGCAGCCAACCCCACAGCTCACACAGAGCCGCAGCAGCGCTGCCTTCCCCACCCCGTACAGTCAACAGCTTATGCAAGGGGCTGGGCTTGGAGCCCAGCGCTTCAGCCACCGCCATGTGCCTTCCCTGCCTTTCCTGGCAGCTGCACGTGTGGTGAGGAGGAGCGACATGCCGGCCTTCCCAGCCCTCAGCCGCCCTCACGTGTGCTCTGCTTTGCTGTGCTGAGTTGAGCCGGGATGTTGGGCTCTGCTCCCCGCTGCCGCTCAGGCCACAGCACCCTTCCAGTGAAGGGAGCGCTCTAGGGAGGTTTACTGATTCCCGAAGAAGCCCAGCATTTGGGAGCAGAAGCGTGACCATGATACACTATATGTGCCCTGTGGTACTTAGGATGGGAACTGGGGAGCTACTGCTTTAGCACTGCCTTTTTTCCAGCCCTCTTCCACAGAGCTGCCGCAGCTCAGTCTGAGACCCACAGGTTCTGTGAGCAGAAGCTATTAGAGCAAAGCACGGTGACTTGCAGGTGGGTGCTCATGTCCCTGGCTGACATCCTCCATAGTTCCCTGCCACAGCTTCCCGAACAGCCAGCTACTGGGTCTGGGGCACAAATCATTAGGAGAAGGGACTAGGACAAACTGCACTTTTTATAGCACCTGACACTGCCATTATGCAACCAAATTTGCATCTTGCACAATATTGTCATGAAAAGAAGTACCAGATCCCAGGTTTTGTACAATATTGGGTGTTATACAATATGCACCACGTGTGTCATACAGTTCAGCCTACTGCACACAGCTTCTATGGGAAGCTCTGTAAGCAGATTCCATTCCCTCCTCCTAGCATCCTTATAACCCAAGCCAGATAATCTCACAGGACTTTCTCCTTTGCAGTCCAGGTCACAAATTGACAAGATGACCATCCCCAGGATTTCACCAATGAACCTCTTCAGATTACACAATTAAACCCATCTAAGCCTCTGTAGGGCTACTCATAGATGAAATGAACAGCATTTCTCTGGATTCAAAGAGAAGATAGATAACTGACTGCTGTGCTACACAACAGACCGTGGACAGCAGATGAACAATTCAACATCTGCAAATATATGAGAATGTGAAAGATGGAGTGGTGACATTATAAAAGGCTGAGTGTCAGTGCAGGGAGAGAATATCTCCCCCCAGGCACCGAGGTCTGGCATACAGAAATTTGAATTAAACTTCAAAGATGGAATCAAAGCACTTATTTGGCATAGGGTAATCACCAATGGCAGAACCACCACAGCATGTAAGCTTGGTTCCTCTGAGTTAGCCAGCACTCCTATTGAAAGGCATTTAATTACTTCCATCTGACAGTAATGTCTGAGGTACAGCCACTCCTGATGCATGCTACATACACCCAGGTTCACAGTGCTCCCTTCTGGCCAACACTGCTCCCCCCAACACAACCCAGGCCTGTCTGAGATTACAGAAGCCATGACACTGACTGTCAGCAAGCAGGCTGCAGGGGATTTACATCTCTAGGAGAAGAGAACAGGCAGATCCAGAGAAGGGACAAAACAACCCGTCAGCTGGAAGCTGTCAGACAGAATAACGGCCAAGGAAAGGCTTTGAGCAGGCTAAGCTGATACCTAAGAGATTATCTATGCTGTCTGAATCCTAGTTTGAACACAGCTGATCTGGACTGGGAGTCTCCGGGTTTTCAGGGTTCTTTTCCAGCACTGATACTGATTCTGCACAGCCCTCATTTTGCCTGGGGGAAGGGGAGGGGCAAGAGGCTCTGATAATCAAACAGCTACACTGGTGGTACCAGAGAGGAGCATGCTGAGACCTTCTGCCTGGGCAGAAGTGGTCAAACTCACATGTTAACAAAACAGGCTCTTGGTAGATGTCAAAAAGGAACTCTGGTGGTGATGCTCAGAACATACTACAGGTGAGAAGAGAAGGACAGCTGGAACCATTCACTGAAGTGAAAGATTAGTCAGTGTTGTTCAAAAACAGGCCTGACACTTTTGTCAGAAATCTGACTAAAACAAGATAAGGACACCACCACTCAGTTATGAACAGTGCAAGAAAAAAGGGTAGGCTAAGCAGAGGGACAATATATTCCATGAGTTAGAAGACTAGAAACCATGACTGGAAGGCAATATGCCCTGCCTGAGAGACACTTCCAAGAGGAATACAGTCTCAGAACTGCAGTACCACCCACTGAGAAATCCCAGGGATGCCAAGAACCTGGAAATGTCAGAGTAACTGGAGACTTTGACTACCTCTGCAGACACAGGGCAGTTGTCACAACCTGTGGTCTGGAAAGAACTGTTTTTTAGCTGCTATAAATGAGTGCTCCATGAAATAATTAATCAAGAATCCATAAGATGGAAAGTCAACTTATGAGTTGTCTTAGGCAGCAGGTATAGCTGAGGTATAAGGTATAGTTAAAAGTGTTCATTACCATGTCTGCTATAAGCAGCATGCATCAATTTAGCATCCTCCCAGGATCAATTACACAACACTGGCTTTCATGTTGAGAATGGCATTAAAAAAAGGAAGTGCAATAAGCAAAAAGAAGAAGCTGAGAGGTAAAATGCCGACAAACAACACAGGTTATTTGAAGATAACATGCCAGAGAAAAAACAATTCAATAAACTATTCAGTAAGTTCAGTTAAAAGAAAAATTAAAAAAAAAGTCAATAACTGCACATAAACCAGAAGGCAAAAATCTTTCAGGAAAAACTGAAGACTAGGGGAAAAAAAAAAGAAAATACTACATTAAACATAAAAGCCACAAAAGCAATCCCCTGTACACCTTCCAGTCAAATGAAAGTTTGGGAAAAGTTCAAAATAAATAGATAAATAAATACAACCCATACACAGGAAAAAAAATGCCTTCACAAACATGCCAGGATATCTGTAGGGCCAAGAGGCAGCCAAGGCATTGAAGACAAACTGTAATACCGCAGCAGAGGAACTGCAATTAACTTTTTTGCAGCTCTAGTCGGTATGGAGGTATTTAGGGAGGTTCTTACCTTCAGCCTCTAAGGAAATGCGTCAGAAGATGTCTCAGACTGGGAGGACAGCAGGCAATTGCACACAACAAAGCTACTGTTGAACAGCAAAGTTGCCAGGACCAGCCAACACGTAGCCAGGAGTTCTGAAGCATGTCAAGAAATAGCCACGCTGCTGCAAGTAAGTACTGCCTGCCTTAAAACTGTCCACTACTGAGGAGGAAAAAAAGTGAGCATGACTCAGATTTAAAAAGCACTTCAGGGCAGAGGGACTACTGAACAGAAAGCCTGATCTACTGGGCAAATAAGTAGAAATTACTAATAGGACCAGTGAACAAATGGCTATGTACAGTACGCTGAAGGGTTAAACTGGCCTTGGTAATGGGAAGTTGTGCCCCTAAATCTATTAGCCACATTAAGCACAGGAGCAAGGGATATCTGGTTATCGTCTTCTAAAAATCCAGGCAGAATCCATCCAATAAGATCCTCACTAAAAATATTTTAAAGAAACCAAGGACAAATTGGGATAGATGAAAAAGTTCCTGCAGACAGCAGATTCTTGTTGAGATCCAGGACAGAGGAGGAATCCTACACAGAGACAAACTAAGGCTTCTGCTGTTCAACATAATTCATAAGTTGACTGTTAAATAAGAAAAAAAAGGACAGAGTGCAGTGACAAAGTTTACTGACACAGTAACTTACGTGGGATAGCTGAAACTGAAAGGCAACCTAAAAATTTCCCTATGAGCAGATGACAAAAAGATCAGATGAAATTCAGAATTGGTCATATTCTTCCCCCCCGCCATATACATTGCTATGTGATCTTAAACTTACAATAATGGCCTCTCAACTATCTAGGGCCATTCAGGAAGGAAGCCCTCAAACATCAGCTTAGTGACGCTCGCTCAGAAAAGCTAACAAACAAAACACTGGAGACTGCTGGAAGAAGGGTATTACAACACTGTATGAATGCATGTTGCTCCTACACCTTGAATATCAGCTGCAGTTCTTTCCACTCCTTGTCACCTCCATAAATACACAGAAATACAAAGACTACAAAAAAAAAAAAAAAAAAAAAAAAATCAGAACAGCTACAGAACAGATTCCAATGAAAATGTAAATAAGACTCTCCAAGTTGGAAAAGATAAAGAGGACACAAGGAAGGGTATGAGGGCCACTGAAGAAGTGAGGATGAAGTAAGTGTTCATTGCGTCTTCTAATGCAAAAAAGTAGAGAGGATTTCCTCCTCATGAGAGAGATGCAGAATTCCCCTATCCCACATGTAAACACTTCCACAAGCACATGCTAAACTGCAATGCTCCTTTGCACGGGAAGTTATGCATACTGAAAATTTAAAGGAGGAAAACTACATTCAACATTACTGATAGAAGTCATCTGAAGGAAAAATAAGAAACCAACCTGCAAGAATAGCACTGAAACATGGTTCAAGTTAAGCATACTGTATAGTCTTAGCTGAAAGATTGTCTTAAGAAGACCTTACTTACATATAAATAAACCAACCTCAAGATATAGGAAAGACTTTGCCATAACAAATGCACAATAAAGACAAGGCCTCCAGATTTTAGAATAAGGTAAGTTTGCCCCAATCTACCTTGTTCTACTTCTTCCAGCTGTCCTGGCACATCCATCAGTTAAAGCCTTGCTTTATTCTCTCTGTTTGAGATGATAGCTCAGACACCTTTAATACAGTGAAGTGAAAAAAAGCAGTCCATGCAGACAGGACATGCCCAAGGAAAATCAATCAACAGGACACAGCCGAGCAACTTAAATTACAGTAAAGTACAGATTAGTTAGCTTGAGGCAGCACCCTTCTATACATTCACGTCACTGTCAGCATGTTGACGCACTCTACTCAAAAGCTGGAGTGTGCAGATTAATCCTGTTGACACCTTCCAGGCTCACAAGGGATGACAGAGATCAACATATAGTAATCAAAGTAAATGAGGAGACTGAGGTCTTCCCAGCCACAGCAATCCCAGCTGAGGCAGCACTTTGCTCTTACCTGTCCAGGTCGTAGAGCGTGTGGGAGTTCTCAACGACCACCTCCACACCAGCTTCCTTGGCCAGTTTGATAATTGCTGCATCTCTCTCCTTGCCAAAAGGTTCAGAGTCGTATTCAAAGGTGAGACGAGTGACTCCCCATTCCTGTAAGAAATAACACACGCAGGCGTCAAAAAGAAAACCTTTTTAACCAGCACTATTACTAAATTATAGAAATTGTAACTGCCATTGTCAAGTCCTGGGAACTCAGGGAGGGTTCCTGTGGATAAAAAAATAAAGGTCTGGCAGAAGAACCAATAACAGGAGAACCAGTAATCTTATCAGCTCTAGCAAATGCTGTGCAAATTCCTAAAAGCTGGGTTTAAACCACACAAAAGGAGGCTGGAGTTCTTCTCCATTTATGCTCTTAGGTTACAGCTTGGTCTAACACCACCTTGTTTGGTTGTATCCAAAAGAAGCCCTACTATTCCATTCCAATATTTGCAAAAAGAGGACTTCAGAGAAGTCTTTCAATGCAAAAATACAAACTTCTGAGCAAGGATTACATACAGATTACTATCAACTAAAGACAACACACTAAATTCTTTTCCCACGTTTCCCTATAAAGCCACTGCATAATAGAAGACCACTGCCCAAGCCCAAAGCAAGAAACGTGGTACTGGGAAAAGTTAGCAGACCTCTCTGCTGCAAAAAGTAATGTACAATACTACAATTCAGATTTAAACGATTAACTCTCCAAAGGTAGGACTTCTATTCAGCCTAGCGGATCCATAAATCCATTTTGTATTTCACACTTGCAACAGATTTCTTACAAACTACACAGAACAGGCCTTATGAAATAGCACTCTGCCTCTTCCAGGCTTTGGCAGTGCACAGTTTCCTCTCAAAGACTATGGCCTAGTTTTCCTCAGAAAATGAATCCTATGAGAAGAGGCTTAATGGTTTCCACAGTGACCCTCCGGAGGCATCCATCAGACAGAGCAGCAGCCCACAGATTTGTTTAGCAAACACTCCAGTCAAACACAGCCAGAAATCTATAGAGACACTTAAAAAAACCTGCACACAAGCAAGACGTGAACCAGTCTCCAAGTGAGACAATGAGCCACCTCTGTAAGCACAGGATGGTCTCTTCCATCTCAGAACCAGACCTAAGGGGCATCAGAAACACAAACAGTGCACAAGGAGCAGATGTTATTAGTTCACTAATGATCATTTAAAAACAATGACCCAAGACTGGGATGGGAATTTTTTAGCAAAAAAACAACCATACAAGCTTCCCTTCTTTCTGAACTGTGAGATTGAATCCTAAAATTAAAATCAGGAAAAGTAGAGAACTACAGTATGTATGTAATACAGCAGGAGACAAAAATTCTATACTACAACAAAGGTCCATGCAGAGCTAACACGTACACTTCATCTGCCTGCCTCACTGTACCCATGCACACACTGCCACTGCAGCAACAGTTACCAACAACACAACTCAGCTCCCAGCAGCAAGAGCAGAAATTAATTGGGCATAAGTGCTGCATTACCACATGTGCCAACTCTCCACAACAGCTGAGAGCAAAGTACAAGCTGCTGTCATTCATTTGTCCAGTATTTGCTGCTCAGTTTATCTGGACAGGCCTGAATTCCCATGAATGCCACGCATTTACCTTGTTGTAGCATGAAAAAAACCCAAAAAACAAGAAAAGCCACCAATATTATTTTCATACCCACTGAATCACTGGCCCAGTCAGAAGAGATTGTACCAACACCTAGGCCTGGCTGATCCCACAGCCATACCTCCAAACCTCAGCCTCTACCAGCTACGTGTTGTTTCTTTGATCAAGTGGGTGTATTTCTCCCACACAGTTTCACTTATCTTTTGAGTACCCAGTCCTTGAACTAAAATAAAGAGGGTATGGGCTAGCTACTAATAGCTCAAACTTATTTGCAGATCAAAAGATAAAAATAACCCAGACTCTAAAAAGGCTGAAAGTAGCACACAGGTTCTGTCATGTGTCAACCTGGAGAAGCCAAAATAAACACTGATGCACTTTCTAATCTGCATACACTCTGCCTCCCCAGGACTGCCCTCCTCACACAGATATACATCAGAATAGCATACGGCAGGAGGGTACTGACTCAAGTTTACCCTTCCTTTTCTGCAGCTGGGCTACAGCAGGTTTTGAGGGCACTACTTCTGTAAAGCATACGTGAAGTACAATCTACATGACAAACACAACTTATCAGACCATGGTGAACCCTGTTTTCCTATAGCTTTGTCATTCTAGCAAAAATGCTGTCAAAAAAAAAAGCTTCAAAAATAATGGCAAGCACAATGTCAGGACGTGACAGAGAAGAATGAGTCATATACTTCTAACGCTTGAGGGACCTTTATATTCCAGGAGATCCTCTTGCCAACCTTGCCTGTCTCACAGTCTGCAGTACTGAAGTATCACTTTAGAAATGTATCCCACCAAACCATCATTGACCATAGAGGTCAGTGCATATTCCATTGTGCTAAGCAGTACATCAACAAGGAGCTTGGACCCAAGCTATGTTTTGCTGCTGAGCTGTCTGACTGCAGCCATGAATGGAAGCAGACAAGGAAGGTCAGCTAACATAAAAGCTTCTGAATTTTGAATGATAACGCAAAGCCTTATTTGCACTTCACCTACAGATCAATATGCTTTTTTTTTTTTTTTTCAGTCGTCTCTAAAGGCATATGGATATGATGCTTCTACTGAGTAAAGGCAGCAGGACTACAGCACAGACTTGTGAGGCCTGATGTGCAAAAGCAAAGGCAAAAGCCACCGTCCAGAAAGAAGTACAGGCACCCAACAGTGGGTAACTCTACTCATTTTTTTGTAAGTTGAGTACAAGAGTATGTACAGCTCCTAAGCTTGCCATAATGGATAGCACTGAAGGTAACAAGAAGCCAAGTGATCTCCAACAATGGGACATTAGTTTTCCCTCACTGCACTTAAGAAAAGTAGCGTATTCTCTTACTTTAAAAAGTCTTGGGAAGACATCTGTTGGCTGTCCTCGCACCACAAACAGGCGAGAGTTGAGTTTCCTTAAACTGTTGTCCAGATCTTCCAGAGACTGGAGCAGAAATCTGCAGAGAAGGAAAAAGAGCAGTTACCATCAGACTGGCTTCAGCCAAAGACAAGTGAGGAAGTTCTGTGTGGACTCCAACAAATCTGCATCACCAATCAAACTGAAAGTTAGAAAAAAACAAAACAACAACAACAACAAAATAAAAAGCAAGCAAGACTTCTTATTCATCCCTCATTGGTCTACAGTTATGAGACTGCTGCACCAGCCAGCTCCTAACCATTCTTATGCAAGTTCTGCTCAGCCAGGAACAAGAACTTTCCTGGATTTTTTCATTCTTTCCTCTTTTCTGATCCATGCTCTCTCTCAAAGCTGTGAGTACCCCCCGCCAATTACTTTCCCCACATTGTATCATCTGCGTGGAAAAGAGCATAGATCATATAATTTATACTCTTCTTGGATTCTGAACAGGGGCAATTTTGCATTTGAAGTAGAAAGATATCAATACAGTACTCCAAGGATTGCTGCAAGAACTGTGCAAGTTTTACAGTTCTGTCTCAGAATAGGAAAGGATATGGCAGAGCAACGTACACTCACAGCAGAGAAACATGCACTCCTAACTCACCAACAGCAAGAAACTGAGCACCAAGACCTCCCAAGGCAAGAGCCATCTGTACTTAGAACGGCTGCAGACAGAACTGCAGTTCATCTTGCACCACAGAGACGCAAAGATGAGAGCATGCCAAGACAATCGACTATTTCCTCCCACCCCAAAAGTGTCAAAAAGCATTTAAAGTGCTTTTTGCATTTATGCCTTTAAATTCTTAACGTTGCAGCTTACTGATCCTCCATTTTGCTACGAAACAACTACATCTGTACAGTTCTTGCCTTCGCTAGAATACATCTTAACCCCAGTTTGTTTGCCCACCCCTGTGAAAGACACTGGATTTAAAACTTTAATCTCTGCAACAGCACGTGGCACTGCTGGGAAACTCACAGCCCTTGGTAAGTGTTTCTGCTGACCTCTGCCTCTCCCCAGCCCTACGTGCCCACTGGGCAGTGTGACCTGGAAGACACAGGTATCTGCATCAGCTCTCTTAAAATTATGCACAGTTAAGAGGAAGGCTAACCTACAGCTGCCCTGCAAACAGGACAGGCCAGCTCTCTGCTCAGCTGTATTGCAGTAATGGGAATTGTAAGCTTTGTGGTAGAATGAGATTCCTCTGCACTTCTTGAAAGAGAAGGGGCTGCGGGGTTAGGACAACAAAGGCCAGGCATCAAAGCACATAAGTCCCAGAAGCAGGCTTGGATAACCAGAACTAACTATTCCCCTACTCCCTGTCCACCTCCCATCTGTTGAATAGGAACAGCACCCTTCCAAGGTGTTCTGAAGATTAAACATGGGTTATAGCCCTATATAGCTTAAATATGATATGCAATTAAGTAATGAGGGATTTTCAACACAATACATTTCTGGAGGCTACGTAAAAAGTAAACATTCACTTTGAAGCACACACCTCAGAATAAAAGTAAATGAACAAAAAAAAAAAAATAGCAAAACTAAGCCAGAGTTCCTTTGGGGAAACAAGAGGACTGCAGTAAACGTAAGCAGTTTGCTAAGACACTTCTGCCCAGCAGCCCAGTGGCACTAACTCCTGTCATTTGCAGTAGGTACACACCTGCAAGGGAAGGTGGTTTTGTCTTTTATGAAACTGCTCTGTTGGGAGCATTGCTCTGGCTCTCCTAGATGAGCAATGTCAGCAGAACACAAGCAGCACTCCTGCCTGCTGCTGCCGCTTGGAAGTCTGCCCTATGGACAGAGCAATTCGTGCCACAACAGTAACACGGTGAACCAATTTCTGTGATTTGAACACCTGCACTGTGGTGACTGCTGCACATCGCCGGCCTTCAGTCCTTCTAGAAATGCCTGGGAAGCAGCCCCCCAGCAGCCCCCCAGCCGCAGCAAGGCTAGCAGCCGGCACAGCCACAGCTTCCCCAGCCCGACGCGTGGCCACGTGACACGGCGGAGCGCTTAGGAGGATTTCCAGCCAGGTGGGCGCCCCGTCCAGCACCCGCTGGGTGACACGAGGGCAGAGATGTGCTCACCTGCACGCCGGGCAGCCTCGCAGACGTGAACCCCAACCTGCCTCGGGATTTCCAAAGGCTGGGGCAGCGAGACTCGGCACGGCAGCGTTATGTAACGTCAGTGCCTACTGGGTACGCACGCTTTCTGCACAGCCGTGACTCACCCCAAACGTTTGCCTACGTTCGGAGGGAAGAAGCGGACGGTTTGACCACGCAGCGGGGCCAACGCACCCCCTCCACGAACCAGAGAGACGGAGGCGGGGAGGCGCAGCCGGCTTAGGGGAAGTTTAATAACGTTACATAAAGTTCCCGGCAGCCTCCCGCACCGCCAGCTCGGATCTCCCTGCAACCCCAGCCCCCGCTCACCGCCAGCGGTTGATGCCCACGGCCGAGGAGGCGGCGAACCAAGGGTCCAGGATGTAGATGCAGCGGATGGAGGCGGCGTCCCGCAGAGCCGCCTGCAGCGCCGGATTGTCGTGAAGCCGCAGTCCGCGGCGGAACCAGTGCACGGAGCGGCAGAAGCCGCGCGGCGGGGACGACGCCGCCGCCATCACGGGCAACCGCCGCGGCCGCCTCGCCTCGCCTCGCCCCGGGACCGCCCTGCCGTGATTGCGATGGGGCGGTGCCGGGGCGGGCAGGGCGAGGAGGCAGCGGCCCAGTGTTACGGCGCCCCCTTACGGCCGCGCCGGGTGAAAGCCGCCCCCTCGCCCGCCCCTCCCACACGCCAACACGAACAGAGAGCGACCCGGATTTTATTGGGCTGGATTTAGGGATTACAAAATGCGACATTCCAAAGTTATTTTTAGCGAAGGGTTCGCCGGAGGGAATAAGGGGATAACCGAAACGCTAACACCAAAGATGGCGCGGTGCACATCCTTCTGAAGGAAGCACAGTGGACAACTCTCCATCTCATCACTGAGAAAGGCAGATGCCACCCTTGCTCCTCTACAAGAGTAGCAAAGATAACTCACCGTGCTATCATTCTGTCTCAGAGGACTGATATAAGGCCGGTCACTTCAGAGAACAATGCTTTCCCTCTCAGGAAAAGACATGGAGGGAATGAGAAGTTTCATCCCTGCTTCTGAACATAATTCCCCAAGTAAGAAACCATTTATGAGAAACAGGCAGGATAGACCTCTGCGGGATGAGATACTGACTTTGCGAAAGGGGATTGAGAGGCACTGCTGTGTCCTTCAGCTTGTAGAGAACCAGAAGGGAGGGAATTTCCAGTCCTTGGCATTGAACTAGGCAACAAGAACTGCTACTGCCATTTGCTTTGTGTGTGTTTGTGCGCACGCGCAGCAGAAGAGTTCACAGGAGACTATCCCCAACAGCTTGGCTACCTGGTCCTCCTACACATGGAGCTTCAGGATTTTGTAACTTCAGTCCCTTAATTCATTCTAGACTCCTAGCTACACAAAGCTCCCTCCCCATTCTTTGTCCACTATATGCCCATGCCCCCAAATCCCCCCAGAGACAGAAATTACTCAGACTAGGTCAATAGCAATATCCATTTTACAAAATGACCACAAAAAACCCCAACCTGATAATTCTCAAGAACACATGCTCTCACCCTGCCTCTGAGATGGGGAAATCCTGTGGATAAAACATAATTCAGTTAGGTCTTTGGCTCTCATTCCTGACACAGCTCCCCATTCACTGCAGGTGAATTTTCTTCCTGTTCCTTGCTCTTCTCCCCAGGAAGGAGTACTGAAAGTTAACTCCCTAGGTGCAGAAACAGAGGTGCAGGCTGGACCTTCCTACACACCAGTCTCATTTTTTTCACTGCTTTTGAGATTAGGATCCTCTTGTGCTTTTCTCATCTCCAGCCCTTTTACCCACGTGTAGGCAAAGGAACCCCCCAGAACCATCAAGTTACTGGTCCACCACAATAAGCTCTTGGTCTCTTCAAAGTAGACAACGGCCAGAACTGTTTGGGCACAGGCCTTGGCTGTCCCAGAGACGTTGTGGGTGAGTGGGCTGGTAAACTTGATCTGCAGTCCAGTCACATACCCAATGGCAAAGCCAAACACTCCCCCCAGGGTCATCATACCCCAAAAGCTGAGGCTCCCCAGCTTGTCGAAGTGGTAGAGGGTGTGGAACTCGCCTGTGATCATCAAGAGCGGGAGGAACAGGACACAAGCATTCATGTTGTTGTAGAAGGTCAGGTGCCAGATGCTACCATCCACTACAGGCAGCACTTTCTTGGTGTAGATGGCATTGAGTGAGACACACAGGCTTGCTAAGATCCCAAAGATTATACCTGTCCATGATAGAGTGCCCTCTGCTCCTTCCTGGTCAACACCCAGCCAGAAGCCACCTGCAATCAAAGAAATCAGGTATCATCTGAACTGCCAAAGGACTCAAAACATACAGTCAGCAATTCATCATCTACCTTATACTTGAAAACCACAGCCACAAGCAGAGACAGGCTTGAAGGCTTCCCCTTTCTATTATGTTAACCCACAAAGTGTTGTGATTACTGTCCTGGCAAGATTTATTTTAGGAGTGCAGGTAATTAATTGTGCTATCCATTGGTCTCAGAAGACTGATTCCACACTGAGAAGGCAGCAAAAGCTCAGAAACTATTGCTCCAAAAAGCTGAGAACAAAAGCTAAAGCTATTCTTTGTATATAGGTCACTTTCAGAGGGAGACTAAATGATCTTAATTAAAAAGACAGCAATCTGGACACATAGTGACACATTTTTTTTATCCTAAAAGTTTAAAAAAATTAGAAAAAAAGCCTCACAGCCCACCTAGGATTTGCTGCACTGTTAGCAATAACAGAAAGACAGGTTATGGAAAGATGGAAAGTATTACATATGGGTGTAACACTAAAGAACTTGATCAAAAAGAGATTGTAAGGCAGAAAGAGGTCTTCACTGCATTAAACTTTGATGCTCACTCTTTAGCCATCTCTGAAATAGGAGATACAGGCTCCAGGGCAGAAAGAGACTTCTCCCTATCCATCTTATCAACAGAATATAAACACAGAGATCACCTACTGACAAAGTACTGCAATGCCTTTGCATTAGCTGCTTCATACTGGGAGCCATGTGGGAAGCTCCCTGCGAAGCTAGACATGCTTTAAACTAAGCCCAAGTTCAATGCATAGGAAGAAGACAGGAACTCTGTGTCAGGGCACAGAGGATGCCTGGCTATGCTATCAGGCATATAGGCAATGCACCTACTGCAGAAGGAGGAGCTGGGAGATTGAGCCTTAAAGTAACCTGGAAGGGCTGGCAAGCACCACAGACTTGGAGAACATCTGAATGTTGGACCAGGTGGAGCCAAGTGCTTGCATTCACTTGGGGGGAAAAGCCAACAGCTGTTCAGCCACAGCGGTCCCCTGTTCACCTCTTCTGGAGAGCTTATTTTGTCTTATTGAAATCCATTTGCTTGCCTAAGCATCAGCATGAACACATGGTCACGAGGAACTGGATGGAAGTCAGTATCTCACCATCCCTGATGTTGAATGGCCCCAAATGGAAGGCAGCTTTTGTCTTTGCTGAGCCTTTGGAACAGTAGACTTGCGAGCAATTCCCACTAAGCCAGTCAATGCCCTGCCCTACGTTCTTACCACACAACCAGATTTTCTGGTGGTGCTTTATGCTTGATTTGACTAACTAATCCTATCTGAATTGGCATTCTGTATTGTATGGTCTCGACAGTGCTGGCAGTTTAAATAAATACTGACATTGTTTTCAAAGTCAATAACTAACATTCACTTGAAAATAGGGAGAAAACTAGTAGTTTTTCCTGTGGCCTTTGCAGAAAAGAAATGGTACTAAGTGAAGGCAATGAAGCTTCATTAAAAAATAGATAGTCATTAGGGCTTAAAGTGACAGCAAGTCAAGGAAAAGAGTAATTTCCTAACAAGTTACCTAGTGCTACAGACACGTGAGGCAGACTGCCTTGGGCAGGGCAAAGAAAGAGCCCTACAGTTACCCCATCTCATCCAGAAGCAGATGCATATGTGGGGATGACTTCCCAAGAGGCAGCCTGCTTCTGTTTGGTTAAGAGTTTGGGTTCAGCTTCTAGCTCTAAGCCTTCAGCCAGAAAAGCACTACCAAACCTGACCATCCCACAGGATCACCACCCACCTTGAGGAAGCTGCCAATGCAGTTTACTTAGCAGTGCTCTGCCTACCAAGAGCTAAGCAACGCTTGTAAAAAGCAGGTAGGAAGCCCTCGGCAGGGAAGTGGGAACTTAGCGTTCTGCTGTCCGCAGATACAAGGACTGAAGCATCAAGAGAACAACCAAGGACCTTTCAGTGGGTGTTAACTCCACTGGGCACAGTGGCACATCAACGTGCTGCAGCCCAGGAGACACCACAGTCCCATTAACCGGGTCCCCCTCTGACCACCTGCCTGGCCTCAGGAGCATCTCCTTGGGCTCTCTGAGGTTTTGGGGCAGATGCGGGCCCGTTCCCACTCACCGATGATGATGCCACAGGCCAGGAGGGCATAGAGGGAGGTGGTCTGCTTGAGGAGCAGATAGGAGAGCAGCACGTTGAAGACGGTGGTGAGCGAGCGTCCCACGTTGTAGAAGGCCACGCCGACGTGCTTGAGGCAGAGGTTGTTGGAGGTGACCATGCCGATGAAGACGACAGAGAGGGGCAGGACGCTGCGGGACACCTTGGGGTCGAGGCGCAGGGAGGGCAGCGCGGCGCAGGGCCCGCAGGCGGCCCCCAGGCTGAGGCCGAGACACAGGGCGGCCGTCACGGCGCACTGGAAGAAGGTGACGAAGAGCGGGGCGTCGAGGCGCAGCGAGGGGCTGTCCAGCAGGTACTTGTTGAGGAACACCATGGTGATGGAGACGAACCAGTAGAGGCTGACCACCAGGGCGATGCGCAGGGCTCGCAGCACGAAAGGCGCCCGCCGGCCCCCGCCGTCCTCCGCCGGCAGCAGCGGGTCTGCGGCACCGCCCAGCGCCATCCGCAGGATCCCGGTCCGCGTCAGCTGCGATCTGCTCATGGCGGCCGCAGGCCGTCAGCCCGGCCCGCCCGGCCCCGCGCCGCCTCCCGCCTCCTCCCGCCGCCGGCCCCGCTCACCCGCCGCTCCGACCGCCGCCTCCGCCGCCGCCGGCCCCGCGCTTCCCAGAGCGCCGCGGCCCCGCCCGCCGCGCTTTATTCACGCCCCGCGGGCGCCGCTCACCGCCTCCCCGGCCTGTAGGCCGTGCCGCCATGGCGGGAGCGCCCGGCGGGGGAGTGGCGGCGGTCTGGCAGCGAGCCGCGAGTCCGTCCGTCCAACCCCCTCCGGCCGGACGGAGCGGGACGGCCGGCGCCGGGCATCTCCGCGGAGCGGAGCCGCGGCCTCCCTGGGCAGCCTGTGCCGGTGCTCAGCCGGATTGTGCTTTTTTTAAGACCACAGCACGGCAGTTTCTGTGCTCCGCTCGCTTTTTGTAGACTTCCCGGTGCTTTGTTGGGGGTTGTTTCCTCCCGCCTGCCTTTCCTGCCCGGTTCTGCTCAAGGGGTGCCACATCACACGAGGGCAGCTCTTATCCTTTATTGGGGGATTATTCAGGCACAGATTACTTATTTCATGGCTCGTAACATCTGTAGGCTTCTTGGCCTACATGTTCTACTGTGGGAAATAAAGGCCTTATGTACCCATTCCCCTCCCGCCTCTTAGGCAACTCCTCTCCCTAGTGTGGTCTGTTCAGGCTTCCAGGGCTGGCAGCCAGCTGGGATGCAGGCCTCCAGGCACTAAGGAGCTGCAGATAGCAGTGCCAGGAATAACACCGGCCATGCTGTCTCCTGTCAGCATCCCTCCCGTGCCAGTCTTACTTGCAGACATAAAGTTCTCATTGTGTGGAGGTAAATAAAACCTTCCCGGTACGACCTGAGTGAAATAAGCACGGTGACATCCACATGCAGCTCATAAAGGCAGCACAGGGAAGTGCTGATGGCTTTATTGCTCTTCCTGCCTTGCCAACGTGTACATCTAAGTATAAAAATGTCACTGCTGGTGCTGTTCAGTGCTGCGTGACTGGCTTGTGGGTGGCGCTGAACTCTGCACCCACTGCTGCAATGCAAACATGCAGGAACGCACTGCTTCCGAGGGGTGGGTATAGGCTGAAGGGACTGTCCCATAGCTCCGGGTCACTGCACCGGGCATAAAGCTCCCATTTGCCTGTGCCCCCCTGCCAACATGTCCCACATTCTCTAAACAGTGCTTTGTAACAAAGGAGCCAGTTCAATACCAAACCCTCCATCATGTTGCAAATTCATACTGCTGAGCAATCAAGCTGCTGAATGTAATGGCGGAATGCATGCAGCAATGGGAGGCAGCCTGAGCTCAGTGTCAAACACTGCTCTGTACAATACCGACCCCTCAGTTTAGCAGGCACTGCTAGAGGACCTTGTGTTGGATGACCTGGGGTTGCCACCCACAGAAAGCACAATTCCTAGTGATTTCCAAGGCAAGGTCTGTGGTGTTAACTGCCCTCCCAGCAGCTCTGCTCTCTTACACATGCACGTGGTTTCAGTACTGCACATATCTTGAATTTAAAAGATACCTTTCCTACCAATGATGAAGCAAGTTTGACAGTGCTAGGGCCAGATAGAGATCTTTTTTCCTTTGCATCTTGCTCAAGCTGTCTTCTCCAAACTAAGCACAGGAATTAGAAATGGAAAAAAGAAGCCCCAGCCCTCAGTCACATGCTGTCTGTTCTTTCAGCATGGGGAAGATTGCTTTGTCCCACATGAGTTTGAAATATCCCAATCAATAAAGTGTTCATTGCTTCTCTCAGGAGATGATTCTCCAGACTTATAGTACATGTATGGCACGTCCGCATGGGAAAATTGACCAGAACAGCTATCTCAGCTCTGACAGTATAACTCCCCAATGCTGACAGTGTTTTCCAAAATAAAAGTGATTTATTGTCCAATAATCACGCTGTTCTGTGATAGCTGAGCTGGTCAATCTCCACAGGCAGAGCTCATCTGCAGCATGGCAATGCTTTTGACAAGTGCTTTGAATAGAGGCTTGCCTGGGTGGAAAGCTGTCTGGCAGCGTTGCTGTGCCAGAGCTCTGCCTGCCTGCCCGTGCTTCAGGGCAGAGGTGCTTCTAAGATGGTAGAGGAAGGTGCTAATAAATAGGTTACAAGAGCTGGGGCCACAGTGGCGGCTGTGTGGGCCAGGCTCCCAAACATAAGACATCCACCATACTTAAAACTGTGCCCAGGGGTGCGGAATTCAGTGGGACTCTAATGGCTGGGTATCTCCCTCTGAATAAGGCACGTTTTCCATGCCTACAGCTGCCTGCCTTCTTCAAGATTTCACCCTGTGGTTCCTGTTACCTGTTGTTTATTGAGGATTCCACAAGCTGGCGCTCACGGGAGGCCGCAGTTATAGTTCAACTTAGGTTTTCAGAAGTTAAATATATTTAGCTTCCTTAGAGAGTAAATATATTATGCTATAGCAGCAGCGATTGACTTCCCTATGCGCACAAGACAGTCTTCACACTCTGCTGTACACTACGTTACAACAAGACAGGTGTTACTGCCCCCGAAAACTCTCCTCTTCCCGCATCAGTTACGTGACCTACTTATAAGGAAGCATTCCAGCTGATAACATACAGCCCAGCCGATAAGGTAGCAACGACCGCTGGGACGAGGCACCAGGAGCTGCGTTTTGGGGCTCTGCCGGAGCCAAGCGGTACGAGTGACACTAGAGGGCAGTGCTGGCACACGGTTGGAGCCTTCACTAGCTAGAGCATAAGTGCTTCTGAATGGCAGCGTTAATTGCTATTAGAAACACACATTGATAACTCTCTCACCTGCTTTAAATCCTGGAAAATGAGATTCCTCACCCTTCCCTTCCAGCCCTCGTGGCAGCTGGTGTTGTTTTATAGCCTTATAAAGGCTGGCGGTACCTGCTGTCTTCATGGGATTTTATTTATGGGAACCTCTAACAGTCTTCTTGGTGGCATCCCCTAAACCCCATTGTTTTGGTGCTGTTCCTCTTCTGGAAGCTCTCCCCGTACAATCGTGCCAATTATCACCAAAAGTCACTGGGGCAGGGAGATGAGCAGCCCTAAAACCCCAAATCACAGAGGCAGCAGTTTGTATGCATCTTTGGTTATGTCTGTGTAGGTCTTACAGACGTTATTTCTATGGTTTAACCTCTATTTTCAGAAGGTGGAGGCGAGCTGTATAGATGTAGGTCTTAAAATAGCCAGCTTCTCCCTGATGGGCCACTGCAGTTTTGCAACTCATCGTATACTGAATGCTTTGATGGAGCATTTAAAAATATCCTATGATGTCTTGGGATTGAGAAGCAACCCTGTTCTGCTGGGAGCCTCTTGCCACTGTGTCACAGTGGAGTGGAGAAGAGCAGAGGGCCAGGAGCAGTGCCTGTGTGCAGGGCTCTTCTCTGTCGTGTCCTTGTCACTGGTGCTGCCCTCGGAGTACTTCTGGGTCCTCAGACCTGCTGGAGATCAGTGCTGCTGTGGGAGTTGACCAAATCTGTGTGCCTGTGTCCACCTGCCAGGGAGAATTGATAGATATCTCTGCCTCCTGACTCCCAGCTGGGCATGCTAATTTATAGATTGGATCTGTCGCTCCTGATAAACGATATCTTACTTCCCTAATGCCGCCTTCAAATTGAGTTTTTATGGCTAGGTCAGATAGGAAAACTGAAGGGTGACTCTGCTTTCTCTTTGCTTTGCCTTCATTGTCTGCATTTGGGATGAGGTCAGCTTTTCAGAAAGGAGCCATGTGATGCCAGCCCAGGAGGCTGCCAGAGCACCCAGCTTGCCCAGAGCATAGGGCCACGCCAGTAGCTCTCAGCTTTCCTCCTGCCACACCTAAAGCCAGCAGCCCCCCTGGCTCTCTCCATGGAAGAGCAGCAATTCCCTTTCCTTTCCTGTGCCAGGTCAGCTCTGCTGAGCATTAATCCCTCCTGGGGACATGACTGAATCAGCAGAAGCACAGCCTCACAGAGCATCCTTCTTCAGCAGCAGAGAGGAGTGTTTTCTGGAGCACCGCCAGCAGCTCAGACCTGTGCATATGTGAGCAGCTTTGTTCTCCCTCCAGGGAGCTGCCTAACAAAGTTAAGAGCTGGCCAAACACCCAGGATTAAGCATATCATTGCTGAGTCCTCTGGAGGTTAGGGTAGTTAAAGGCGCAAAACATGCAGACCTGTTTAGCTTGTTGTCATTGAGCCCTGGCTCTTTTCTTGTTCCCCAAGACAGGAACTTGCTGAAGCCACTTTTTTTGCGTACTGAGTTGCACTGCGATAGCCCAAATCAGACCAGTGAATACCTTCTGAAGATGATGAGCTTTAACTGTGAAACCTAACAAAATATTGTCCAGTCCTTTCCCAACTTGCAGAAATCACAGCAGCCAGAATTTCCCCACGCAGCCAACCCGGCTGATTGAGATAGCAACCCCTGCTATGTCAGAAACTGAAAAAGATGGAGCTGGGAACAATAAACCAATTTTGAACTTCTCATTCTTCCAATTAAAGAAACATAGAAGAGAAAGCTGTGATGTGATCCAGATTTGATTCAATCCAAGCTTCCCCTTTTTAAGGTTTGTTTTTCCCCACAGCCTCTGCAGACTCTTCCGTCCACTGCAGTGCAAGCTGCAGAGCAAACCCTGTTGCTGAATTTAGGTCAAGCTTGCCAGGGAACACTTGGGGCCTTGGCTGTTATGGTTAGCATAGAGACCACGCTGCCAACGCTAGTTGGGGGTGCTTTGGAGGCAGTGGATGGAGCTGAATGAGGAGCTCACACTGCTCAGCAGTCTGCCCCAGCAAGAGCTGAGGGACAGAGGACAGTCCTGCAGCTGCTGAACACCCTTGCTGAACCAAAGCAACGCTGTGATCTTGCTGTGGTTGTTGACTGCAGGTTATGGGAAGCGAGCGGTGCATGGAGCAGGCTGCATCCTGCCAACATCCCACTGAAGGCTCTGAGTCTTGTCCCCAGCTCACTCCCTGCCTGGGATGCAGGGAAGGCATCACCTGAAACATCCAGCATCATCACTCTAATGCACCTATGGGACTGTCCTGCTGCCTCACATCCAGAGAAAAAAACCTTCACATGCCCCAAGCGCTTGCAGTGCTTCAGCCTGTGCTGCTTCGGTCATGCACTTCTCCCAGGTTCCCCAAATGCACTCTGCCTTTCCAATTGTCCTTTTCAGTTCATCTCCCAGCAGTTATGCTGCAATGCTGCAACATGAGGGCAGTGGTTGTGGCCAAAAGTGTGCCCTCCAGTGCGCAGGTTGCAGGCTGTGGTGTACTGAGCACAGACCCAGAGAACAAGAGGAGTATGTCTGTGGCATGCTGATATTGCGTGCTGTTGCAACTCTTATGTTTGTTTCTTGTATGGTTCCATGTTTTATACAATGTGTTATATCATCTATGTAGTTTGTAACTTCCTCTACTGATGGGGACAAGCACATCAGAGCCAAGCCTGAAAAATCTTTTGTAATGATTGTATGAAACATTTGATTCCCTGCCCCCTTCCCTCCTTTACCCTTATGCTTGCTATCTTTTTCTTACCATCATGGAAAATCTGTGTCCTGTTTTAAAGCAACCTTTGAGTCACAGGGTGGTGTAAGAGATTATTCTTTTACATCATTGTCTCAAAGCTTGCTGGGGACACAGATGGACAACTCCAAACAAGTGCTGGGCAGGGGTTGAGAAATCCTTTGTCTGAGGGACATAGATGGACAAGGCCAGGGGCAGTGAGAGAGAGATAAACCCGCAGCTTAAAGGCCATGAAGCGGTCTTTAGTGTGGGCTTATCTCAAGGAAGATGGCCATCTCAGGGGGTACTCACATGACTCTTGCTCAAGCACCCAGTGATGTCATGTAGGCAGGAAAAGGGAGAATAAAAGAGGGATCGACCACCATGAGGAGAGGTTTTCTGGCAACAGATTCCTCATGAAGAAGAGGTTTCTGACATGAGAAGCTTCATGACCTGCCTCCCTCCCTCCTGGACTTGCTCTGCACTCTACCACGATGCTGAAGAAGAACAAAGGTGTCTGCCATCAGAGTCACTATGGAACTCCTGCATGCTGACAGACTCTCCTGGACCTGCTACCTGAGTCCTGCTGCTGCCTCCTGGATTGGCTCTGCGACTTCTTCCTGCTACCTGCTTGCTGCCCAAGGCTGGCCATGCTGCTGCTCTCCCCCCCTGCTGCTTTTGCCTCGGACCTTCAAAACTCAAAACGCCGTGCAACAGGACCTCTGCTGGATCCTGGTGGTGACTATCCCTGCTTTATGCAATTCTTGCTTCTTTCCTATTTTTTCTATCACCCTCCTTCACTTCCCTGTCTCCCTGGTTAGGATTTATAATAAACTGGTTGGACCAACATTTGAACCGTTGTTTCTCAATCTCACACCAGGTATGTTATATTAAAAGAGCCTCCTCTCCCTCCTATAAATTGGAGCGAGACAGAGTATTCAGGGGAAAAAGGTGGCATCCTGCAGTCCCTGAACTACACAGCCCTCTGACTGCCCTGCAGGGCCAAGTCCCGACCCCTGTCAGGGGGTCCCAGGCCCCTGGATCACCTGCCAGACACCCACAGAGGCACTCCTTCCATGGAAACCTCCCCTATTTAAAAAAAATATATATTCTTTTATTCTGGTCTTTGAAGATGGTTGTTGCCATGGAAACATGTGTTAAAGCATGCCTTTCCCCTTCCCTTCATCTCCAGAGCTGCCGTTGCCATAACAGCCACATCCCACCCCACCCTGCTCCTCACCACGGGGTGCAGCAGGGTGAGCCTCCAGCCTAGCCCATCCTCTCCTAGCACCAGGTTGTCCCCATGTCCCTGTGGGACGTGACGCTGCCTTGTGCCCATACAGCAAGGCATGGCACAGAGGGGACACAGGGATGCACAGCGGCTGCAGCAGAGCCAGGACTTAACTGGGAGCACATTGCTGGCTGTAGTTGTCTCAATTAACGCAGCCCTGCTTGTTTTAGCAATTACCTGCCCATGGCTTTCGGCCCACTTTCAGATGGAGATCTCCTGCCAGGAGTTGCAGCTGGTGAACAGGAGCTGGGAGCAGGCACGGAAGGCACCTTCAGCTGCCCTGCTCACATCCTTAATAGGCACCTCCCTGCCAGTGGGAGCAGTCCACACCCTATGGAGACAGCAGCCTTAATAGGCGAGAGGGTGAAGCACTGGCACAGGCTGCCCAGAGAGCTGTGGGTGCCTTATCCCCAGAAGTATTCAAGACCAGGTTGGTGGGTGGCAGCTGCCCAGTGCAGAGGGTTGGGGCTGGATGACCTTTCAGGTCCCTTCCAACTTAGTCCATTCTATGATCCTATGATAATTGTAAAATCCACCCTCTGTGAGGCCCCAAAGTATTAGGAGACATGCTACCATCTCCCCCACTTTCTTCCCTACCATGTTTGGGCCACAAGTGGGTGAGCTGTATGTTCTGGATCCCGAGCACCTCCTCGCCTGCTCAAGTGCTGGAGTAGCCCTCCATCGGATGAAGGATGGATGCAAGACAAAGTCACAGAGACAACATTATTCCAAGGGAGAGAGAAAAATTGCTAGTGCTCTCCAGAGGGCAGCAGCAGTGGAGCTTTAAATGGTCACAATGCAGTTTCTTCAAGACTCAGTTGAAAACTGCTGCTGGGCTTTGCCTCTAAACTAATTAGCACTCTTTACCTGGCATTAGTGCTGGACTCACATTGTAGCAAGGCCTTGCCATGCTTAACTCAATTGGAATAGTTTCCCCTGTGGAGGTGCATGTGCTTGGGCACATATGCGTTTGCACCAAGGCAAACAAAACGCCTCTTCTGCTGTAGAAATCAGAGCTCATGACTGCATTATAAGCCTTGTGATTTATCTACCACTCATCAGGAGTGGTACCACACAACCAGGAAACTTCACTCAAAAACCTTGCCTCTTTGCCCTTTCTTCTAGCTGCTGCCCAGCACTGGGTGGCTGGGACAGAGAGGGGACAAGGACAGGGCAGCAGCATGTGCCATGCCCATGCTGCTGCAGAGCACATGGGCTGCATCTATCAGCCTCATGCTGGCACCAGATTGATGTCCTTCTTGTTCCTGATAAGGATCCGAAGTCTCCTCCGGGTCCCGGCAGCGATTCTTTTATCCTCCCTGATTGTGGCATCCACGCTCCCGGCATCCCTGGGGACGCATCAATCGCAGAGCTGCAGGCGCCGTGCCGCTATCGGCAGCGATGATAGAAAAGCTACAGGAGCAGCTGTCATTGCTCCCTGTTTGCGTTTTGTTCTCGGGCTATCAGCAGGATGTTTTCACCAGACACCCATCAATCTGCTGCAGCAGGGCCCGCCTTGGTCTGCAAGGTAGCAGAAGGTACCGGTGCTGGAGCTGCCTGCTGCCCTGTGGCACCTCCACCCATGGCCACCTACCCATGGCCCAAGGGAGCTGCTGCTGATCCTGGCCCCCTGCAGAAATGCTCAGTTAGGAAGCGAGATCTGACTTGCCACATGCTTTGCCAAATTCTTTGGGATTTTCTGTGTCTTCTGGGAATCCATAAAAAGCCCTCTGCCCCTGCCTCTTTCTTGTCACCAGTGCCACTAGCTTGGACCAGACATTCAGTTTGTGCACCACTGAAGCCAGTGAGATGACATGGGTGCTGATGACATTATATCTGAACTGCATTTTGGAGAGAAACCCAAGACAAATGGGTGAGACCATTGAGACCTGCTCTTGGACTTGGATTTGGACTTGGGGAGAGTACAATGTGAACCCTGCTAACTGCTTAGCTGCTCAGCACTCAGCTAACTCCTCAGTGATGACAATAAGCAAGATAACAACAGGCCTGTGTCCTATTTAGTACCTCTCCACCCACCACCAAGCCCGCAGGCAGTGCTTTGCCTCATTGCCCACAGCCCTAGGGCAAGGTGACCTGGCTGCTCCTACCCTGCAGCTCTGGAATGCAGTACCCACGGCTGATTGGGAGGATGTGGCCACCCTGTTTTGTTCAAGACTCATCTCCAGGGCTCCATGCTATGCAGCCAAAACTCCTACCAAAGTTGAGAGCCGCTCAGTGCCACATCAGAGAGCATTTTGTGGCCACTCCTGCAGGCGCAATGAAGATACTGTGGTGAACTGATTCCTAAGGTTGTGTCCCTGGAGCCCAGATGCATGCTCAGCCACCTGCCATGCATACCTCTTCCAGCCAAGCCTGTGTTACGAAGGTGCTAACTAAACGAATACCTCCTCATTCTGATGAGAATCTACATGCAAACTTGTGATGCTTTGCAGCAGGATGCATTATAGCACTCAGCTCTGCTTGTGCCTCCTTGAACATGCTGGTTGCATATCCAATGGGATTTAGCAGAGGCTGGGATGTCCCCAGGTCTCCAGCACTCGCCACCCTCATTCCCAGCCAGCAGGACCCAGCAACACCCCATTTGTATATGACATAGCAGGACCATGTCACCCAGCTCTGCCTTTAAGTATGGTAAGGCACCTCGAGCATGTTGCTCAGAGCTGAGGTGGGTGCCCCATCTCTGGGGATGCTCAAGGTCAGGCTGGATGGGACTCTGAGCACTCTGATCTAGCTGTAGGTGTCCCTGTTCATTGCAGGGGAGTTGGACAGGATGGCCTTTAAGTGTCCCTTCCAACTCAAACGATTCTATGAGTCTATGATCTCTGTGTTACTTGCTTTTCTCTCTTCTCTGGTGGATGGGCAGAAAGAAGATGTATATATATACACATCCATATATATATATCCATCCTGCTTATATATTAAAAATAATTAAAAACAAGTTGCTTACCTTTCTCACTGTAGAGAACTTCTTGAGAGACAGCCTTTGTGCACACTGTGCACTGCTCCTGCAGCTCCCCACTCCCCCCTCCCCACTCTCTGGGATGTGCTCTGCACATGAGATACATCAAAGGCAGTTTAACATACCATGGAGATGGTATAGGAGGTACTAAGAACCATACCAATGACATTTTAAACTTCGGAAGAAGGGAAGAATGGAAAAAACTGTTCAAAACCCCTGCCTGAGAAGATGAATTTGCAGATGGATCCAGTTGTTGTTTGGGGTTGCTCCATAGGGCACTGTCACCTGAAGTTCATCCTTCTTCTCTGGGACCTTTCTCCTGACTTTTCTCGCATGCCTCCAGTTGGGCTTGCTCCTCCCAACTAAGTTACCGGTGTCGGGTCACTGGGATGCCATGAGTCAGACTTGCACTTTCCCCTCCTGTGCTGCTGTCACCTGTTGCACAGATGCAGATAGACCTCCAGAAGACCTGGCACGCTGTTTCTGCCATTAATCCTGCAGAAGGGGGCCCAGCATCACGCTCTTTCTGCCTCCCCCCTTCCCATCACCACTCCCTGCTGTAAGTAAGGAGCTTTGTCTCCTGCCAAATCCCCTGTCTGTGTTGGAGAATTGGGGTGAGCCAGGCGTAAAATGAAAATAAATCACTAATTCCTCCTAATAATGCCTGATTTCCTGATTTGATATCCCACATTAATTCTAATTACTCACCCGGAGTCAGGGCATTAATCAAGGCGTTAGAACTTCCCCCTGCTTAGCAACACGCAGCCTCTGGCAGCTGGCAGCCCGGCACAGCTCTGCCCATCACTGTGCTGTGCCATCGGGGATCTTGGGGTACCCCTGCCCCAGGCACCCCTCATCACCCCCCCCCCGTGTCCTCCGCAGCTCCAGCACGGCTCTGCCTGCTTCTGCCAAAGGTAAACCTGCTCCTTCCAGCTACGGTGCAATTACTGCTCCTTCTGATTATTCTTCTTTTTCACTTAGCGTTGAAAGGATTAATACTGCATTTATTCACTAGCTGATTAATTATTTTTTTCTTTTTTTTTTCTTTTTTTTTTTTTAGAAACTCATCAGTTGAATAAGCTTTAATTTGGATGGTGATTAACGGAAACATGTATAAACTCAGGATCCGCGCTGCATTCCATTGGCCTGCCTCACCTGTCCTAGATACAGGACAAAAGGCTCTCTTACATGCACTGCTCTCCAAAAGCCACACCGTTCATTAAGGGCAGCATTCAGCACAGCAGATGAGTTGGGCTCACCGTCTGGCTCTGCATCCTGGAGGATTTTCAGAACGACAGACCTCAGTCTCTCAGATGTCATCGCTAGGACGAGAGCGGCAACAAGCTTTTCTGTGCTTTGGGTTTGCAGCTTCTCACATTTGACCGAGCTCATCCCTGACAGCATTTTCTCTGCACTTAGAGAGCCCATTACTGCTGCCAAAATCTATTTAGTATTTCATTTCAGGTCTCAGATGCCTCCTGAGCTGCTAGCCTAGCATTAGCTTCTGAGCAACAAGCATGCATTGTGTGAGCATTGATACGCGCATAGCTTTAATATCCTACAGTAAATCCATGCCTTGAGTTGGTGTTTTGAATCAAAAGAGTTAATTTCTAAGAGAAATACAGCCCTAAAGCACATTCAACTAGCAGCATTATTTAGTTACATCCTGTTTCTGGGGCTTGGGCACCGGCAGAAACCTGAGCTCAAGGAAAAGCAGAGCCCTCCCATGCTCAGCCCCAAAGGAGGCTGGAGTCCGACAGCATCAAACCATGCTCCCTTCTGTGCCCAGGGTCAGCCCTCCGTGGCACCAAGCCTTCCCAAATGCTCCTGTAAAGAGACGTCAATCATGTTGGTAAGAAGACAAACGGAAAGCCATGCTGTAGGTTACATGCACGAGGATCCCACTGTGTGCTGAGCCAAATGGGGATGTGGTGGCCGCTGCTCCACACCTTTGGTGTGTGGTGCATCCATGTGGGATTTGCTGCCTTGCCCCCCCATTCCTCTCCTTTCCAAGCTGCAGGTCAGTGTTTTACAGCCTGAGGTCAATGCATCCTGAGAGTGCTGTATGCTATTTCTCAGCCTAACTAAGAAAAGCGAGCCTCTTGTCAGCAGCCTTACAGCCGGCATGCGGGAATTTGTGGCTCCATGGGAGTAATTTTAGGAGGCATGCAACTGGGACTGCTTACAAAGCTCAAGATGAGATGAATGTGCTCACCCAGGAGGGTTTTACAGCCTCCACACTCAAACTCCCCTTTATTCCCTGGCCACTGCACAGAATTAATTACATTTCTGCATGCTAGCATGGACCTATCGCAGCAGAATTGCCATCAAACCAACCAACCCCTGCCCCAGAGCCCCTCACCAGGAGGAGGGATCCCACACCGCGTCACCAGGTGCCAGGGGGAGTCAGGATCAGCTGTGCCTGCAGCAAGCACCCTGTCCTCCCTGCTCCCTGCAGCAGTGTGAGTAGGGACTCCATCACTGTGCATAGCCTTCCCGTCCCATCCCAGGTCTCTGTGTGCCACTAAATCATCCAGTTTGGAACAAATTCACTGGGAAGAACTATAGCGAGTCAAGCAAAGGTCTGGGACATGGGAACAATGGCCCATAAAGCAAACACGCAGCAGTGCGCTCAGCTGCCGGGGATGCTGCTGGCACATGTGGTGGGGAAGATTAATATGCACCAAGCGAGCAGGAGCTGGGAGGAAAGCTCACAAGGTGCCTCTCATTAGCTCATCCTTCCAACAGAATTAACGACTGCCAGGTTTCGCCCAGCCCTCTCCTGTGGGTTAGTGAGAATGGACTGCTGTGTGTCACGGGGGCTTCTGCTCCCTTGGGAGCCTCTGCAGGGAAGGTCAGCTCCCAAAGTCTGGAAGCAGGCATGCCTGGGTGCCACAGGTCTGTGCTGCACAAAGGGCCAAGACATCAGGGCTCCCCAGGGGCAGGCAGCTCCATCCGCCCCACCTGCTGGTAGCAGGGCTGGGTGCTCAGCATCCCACAGCCTCATCACCTTCTGCTATTCCCTCCGTGAGCAAGCTGCCATGTTCCTGCACCCTCCTCTCTGCTATTTCCCTCCTGCTGCCTCTCTCCCACTCCTCCTCCTCTACTCTTCAACTCGAGAGCCAAAAAGAAAACACCTTCTCCAACAGCCACTGACAACAGCAGGAGGAAAGCAGCTCCATTCTCCTGATTTGCAAAGGAAGAAATACAGAGAAACATCTTGGTAGCATCGTCGCAAAAAAGCGGATGTTGTGCTGCACTCAGGCGTCTCAGGAGACTGGGGCTCCTTTCCTCTGACTGTTTGAAGCTGCTCAGTCTCTGGGGATCTCAACAGCTCCAAAGCTGCTGCCACGGAGAGAGAGAAATCAGACACATTCTCTGTTGGGGAAGGCTTTCCTGCAGCAATCAAAGGATGCTGCACAGCAGCGGCGCGCGCTGGGTATGGCCAAGGCATGGGGAGACAGAGCACATGGGAATTGCTGGGGAAGTATTCATTTCCACAGGGAATGGTTTTCCTCCCTTCTCTGCCAGGGACTGGGGACTCTGCTGGGGAGCTCCTGACCCCCATGTTGCTTGTGGGCCACCATCCTGCCCACACTTATCACAGCCCTGAAGCCGGTGGCACCTTTGTCTAGAGCTGATGCTAGAGGCTCTCCAGAGGGATGCTATAGCCTGAAACTGGTGCACACTCTGTACTGCATTTACGGGTGAGGGCTTCAGGTGGTAGCTCTCACACTCATCAGTAACTTGTTGGCCCTAAGGGAGCTTCCTCCTCCCTGTGATCTCAGTTGTGCTCTGTTACAGACACGTTACAGTTTCTGTTCTATCAACAGCTCCAGCAAACCCACTGTGTGCATTCCCATGGCAAGAGGCGTGTGGGGGGCAAAGCTGAGCACAGAACCATGTATGGACGCACCTCTTGCATTCAAACCCTGTGTCCTACGTGACCTGAACAACTCATTCAGCTATCATTACACGGGCAACAATGCTCCATGAACTATGCACAGAGGTCTCCGCTCTTCCTCATTGCACTAGCTGCAAGGCTCGTGGCACTGCTTTCTGAGAGATCCCTTTACATTTCCTTAAGATTCACTCAAAAGCTGCCATAAGACCTCAGTTTTAAGCAAAACACAATTCTCCATGGTGCTTTGATCCTCCCATCGCTTGGCTCTTTCTACAGGACTAGGATGTCTCTCCCTTTGAAGACACAGGCATTCAGCTCTCACCGGTTTGCGGCAGCACCTGGAGCCCTGTAAAGACCAGAGAGCCCCATGATGGCAGAGCTTGCTGCTGGGATAGCATTTCCATCACCTTGTTGGTGGAAAGGCCTGTCGGCACCTCCCCCCGCTCACAGTGCTGCCAGCCCTTGCACACCCAAAGCTGGGGCTGTGGGATGGCAGAGCTGAGCCCCCACCATTCTGCCCGCTGCGGCCGCTATTTCCCAGCCTCTGTTTTTCCAGCCCCGATATCACTTTCCCTGGTGTTGCCATAACAACTGGCGTTAAGAGCTTGTTGACATTGCCCTGTTGCACTAATTGCACAATTTCCCTTCACTGTTATAAGCCAGTTATTTTCTTCTGAGAATGGAAGAGATTGGAAGAGATGGCCGGAATTGCCTTCGGCCATCTCGCCTGCGCCCTGCCTGCCGCCCTGGGACCAGTTAGGGAGCCGGAGCGAGGGAGCAAACAATCCCAAAATGCCCTGGGGAGGTCATTTAGCCTGGTTAGTGCAGCTGAGACCATGTGGCTCCAGCACGAAGAGCTCAGGATGGTTTGTCTGCACCAGTGCTCCCATTGCCATGCTGTGCCTGCAACAGGAAGATGCAGGGATGGGTGTGCAAGGCTGGGACAGAGCTCATGGCCAGCCCTGTGTGCCCCCATCCTCGGGGAGCAGCTCCTGTCTCCCTGGGTCACAGCGGCACAAGGCCAAGCTCAGAGGTTTTGCTCCTTGCTCTGATGAGGAGAAAGCAATGCAAGGATCGATCGCATCGACCTGACAGAGTTCTCAGTGATTCTGGGGTCACCTTGAGACCCAACCCCTGGCTCTCTGTTCCAGCCACATTTTCACGTTGGCACTACAGGCAGCAGTGCCCCATCATGGGACCTTCTCCAGCCCTCTGGCCCTGGGGTGAAGGGCACACGGGGAGCTCCCCACCGCTGCCCATCCCTCCTCCACCCACAGCACAGCTGCCCTGTTGTGCTCCTCAGCAATTTATCACCAAGACACTTTCTTTATAAATATTAAATGAAGGGCTCCATAAATTTTTAACACAGAAATAAAACTGCATTTGGTGAAGGAAAAGAAAAAAAACACAGGAAGAAACCAACCACTCTCCTCACCTCTTCCCATTGCCTTCTTCCCTTCTCTTGGCCTTCCCCCGGGATAAGACAGCATCATGCTCAGTCCCAGGCCTGTGAACACAAGGCTGGTGCCCAGCAGGGGCACAGCACTGGGTGCTTGTCAGTGCAACCATAAAAACACCGTGTTCTGAGCCCCACTTCACAAGGCACTACTGATACACTGCCTGTGCCCATCTCTCTTCTTCAGTGCTTGCTTTTAGCCACGTCTTGGGTCCAAAGGACCACAAGGGGGTCATCCATTGGGTCATCTATTGAAGCCAGGCATGCTGTTGGCCCCCTTCCCCTTTGCTGTGTCCCATCCCCATCCCCATAGACGAGGCTGAGGATGGTGTGGTCACCCAGCACCATGGATCTGGGGCCGGCCCCAGGAGCTGCAGAATCATGCATCCCTCACTGCCAGCCCTCCGCAACCACAAGTGTGGATGAATCATTAGGACAAGTGCTACTACAGCCTGAGCGCAAATGAGGGAAGATTGGGCCTTTGGCAGATAACAGCTCTTCGCTCAAGTGTGCTGCTCTCCCGCACTCACTGCTCAAGCAGCCGCTCCCTGGGTCCAGCACGTGGCTCTGCAGCCTCTGAATTTCCCACAACAGTTCATCACTGCCTGGACATCTCCAGCAGCGTGGGGTAACTTTGAAGGTTGCCCCATCGCAGCTCTCTGCTCCCAGAGCTCCTGCACTGTGCAATGAGAGCAGCTCAGAGCCATTGCCAGGAGGATGCAGCAGAAGGATGCTCATGGCCCCAGCTGCCAACCCATGTGGCAGAATCAAAGCAGGAACTAATAAAAGTAATTTTAAAAACAATAATGGCAACGCACGTTATTAAAATCCACGCTCAGCTGGGCGCTGGGCTTACCAAGCATTTCCCCGGCTTTAGTCAGGTGGTGGGATTGCCCCAGACACCGGGGCAGGGTGTATGACAAGGAGAGACAACGATCAATTTTTAATATTGCATATTTAAGCAGGCTCAGGCTTCAATCCGTCATATCCCCCGGCTTTCCCTAAAATTAATCTTCAATAGCTTATCGAGAACTTCAGAAAATTAATATCCAGCGTTTCACCTTAGGGGGAGCAGCACTTTCTCTGGATGAATATGCATGCAGGAGGGAGAGAGCACGACAGAGCATCTGCCCGCAGGACTTCAGCTTCAAAAGAGGATTTCAGCTGAGCCCTTCCACACCCAGAGGACCGAGTGCCACAGGGCTGGGATGGTGCAAACAGACGCAGCCGCTCCCAGGCTGCACTACACATGCCTACAAGAGGCTTCAGCTCTGTACAAAGGGCCCCAAATGAATGAATCTGCCCTTAATGCCAGGCCACGGGAGCATGAAGAGGAACAGAACGGGTTGTTCCCCTGCTGTCTGATGCCAGGGAGCTCAGCATCTGCATTCCCGCTCCCAAGCCCAGCAGCCTTGACCCTGAGGCTGGGCAGGACTCATGGCACTGAAGCATGGCATGTTCACCCGTGAATGCTTCTTTATTGCAGGGCCCTGGAGCAGCTTCCCGGGAGGGAGTCCTGCTGCCAAATGGTGCCCAGGAGCCAAGAAAGGAATCAAAGCCCAATTTCCCATCCCCAGGAAGGAATGGGGAGGAAAGAGGGACTGGGAGCTGCAGAGAACCAGAGAACATCCTACACCGTGTCACCAGTTCCCCCATTAAACACCATGGGATTAAGGGGTCAGGAAGCACGGGGCCACATCTGAGACTGGATTACTGTGTGCACGAGAATTAAACAGGGATTATCAGCAGCCCAACAGGCACAGTTGGGGCCAGGTCGCAGGGCTGTCTGATCCCCTCTCCACAGCAGGTCCCCCACAGCCACCAGGGCTGGCTTCAATGCCCCTCATGTCCCTGTATCTCATCCCGCGATGGCATCAGCCAGCAATGGGAGTGCAATGCTGGAAGTGGTTCTATCCCTCAGAAGGAGTAATTATGGATCTCCATAAAGAGAGCACTTATCATGATGTGTTCATCTTCCCTGACACCTCCCGTACAGTGCCCTGGCTGTGTTCCGCAAACACTAATTAATTAAGCCATATACCTTTGCTGGGAGCTGCAGTGGGAGCGCTGCCTGCTGCTGGGCCAACCACCCCATGCATCCCTACAGGAATGGGGCCTGGAGCCCTGCAGGAAGCATACAGGGGGAGCCGCAATGGGGGAACCAACGCCTGGAAGAGGACATAGCAGCAGGTAATCAGAAATAAAGAAATGAGCCCAAGAGGGTTGCCAGGGAGCAGATGGCTGGAGGTGTAACAACGAAAACCAAGAAGCAACCCTTCCCCCAAAAAAGAAACGAAGCAAATGTTACACCGACAATAAAGATGAAGCCTCCAGGGGTAATTTGGGGAATTACAGATCAGTAAATTGCACATCTGTGTGCACCAAATTGATTGGAATGATAATTAAAACCAGAACATCTCATAATATGGCCCAGTGTGTGCATCTCAGAAGCTCGCGTCTCACTAATCTCTTGGATTTCCTCGAATGCTGAAGCCCAGCAATGGATGAGGCACAACGAGGTGCGTATTTGTTTAGGGCTTCTTTGACATGAAGAAGTGCTGGCAGCTGCTGTGGAGCAGGAGACCATGGATCTTCTTGCTTGGGTGGCCAGCGAGGAGCTGAGAGCAGGAGGATAACAGGTTGGGTTTTGGGATGGCAAGGGATTAGCTGCAGTGAGTCTGGATCTGCTCTTAGCTTCCACTGCTTAGTAGGCCGTTAGTGGCTAAGATGGAGGAACAAGGGTAGGGGATGGGAGCACAGCCTGGTTTAGGTGATTCATAACCATTGGAGAGAGTGAGGAGCTCTGGAGATCCCTTGACACACTACATGGATTGGAACCATACTGACAGACTGCATTAGTGCCAATAAAAGCAGAGAAATGTGCTTTGCTGTGTGAAATGTGTGGGCCTGGTGGATCTGGGTGGGCTCCTGCATCATAGTTCACTCAGCCTTTCTTCACAGGGGAGATGCTCCAGGCCCTTCACCATCTTCGTGGCCCTCCGCTGGACTCTTTCCAAGAGATCCCTGTCTTTTTTGTACTGGGGAGCCCAGAACTGGACGCAGTACTCCAGATGAGGTCTTACCAGGGCAGAGTAGAGGGGGAGGATCACCTCCTTTGACCTGCTGGCCACGCTCTTTTTAATGCACCCCAGTAAGCCATTGGCCTTTTTGGCCACAAGGGCACACTGCTGGCTCATGGCCAACCTGTCGTCCACCAGGACGCCCAGGTTCCTCTCCGCAGAGCTCCTCTCCAGCAGCTCATCCCCCAACCTGTACTGGTGCATGCAATTATTCCTCCCTGGGTGTAAGACTCTACGCTTGCTTTTGTTGAACCTCATCATTAAGGTTGGAAAAGACCATCTAGTTCAGCCACTGACCCATCCCCACCATGCCCACTAACCACATCCCTCAGTGCCATGCTACACATTTCTAGAATGCCTCCAGGGATGGTGACTCCATCAGCTCCCAGGGCAGACTGTGTCACTGCCTCACCATTCTTTCTGATAAGAAATTTTTCTCAGTACCAGCTGCAGAGGGGCATGGGCTGCCCTAGGAATGGGTCTGTGCAAGGGGTCCACAGCAGTACCAGGAAGGACAGCTTGGTGTCCCCCAGCACCTACATGAGAGCAGGAGGCCAGGTGATGAGATGCAGAGACGTGAAAGGAAAATGTCACTTTGTACACTATGAGATTGAACTACAGGCTGTTTTTTTTTTCCCCAGGAAACAGCTGCTTGAGACCAGAAACTCAATGAGACTCTGTGCTGGATTAGCCATACACAAATGTCAACAGAAGCCACAGCTTCCTCGTTACAAGTGACATTCTGCGATGGGGATGGGATGATGCCATGTGCATGGGGCTGGCCACCAATATCCCACCCTGTATTCTGTCAGGGTTACAGCTGTCACCACTCCAGGGACACCCTGCCATCGATCAGGAGCACAGTGCAAGCACCACACAGCACCTGGCTGAGGCTGCCCCATCCCAGGGTGAAAAAGATGAGAGGCTTCTGCTCCGTCCCACATCGGATACGGGAGAATATTTACCTGATTGCATTGAGTGGACACCACTTCCCTCTCCTCCATGCCAGCCCTGTGTCTCACCTTGCTCAGAACCATAGAGATGGAGCTTACTACAGCACAAGAACATTTCTGCCACTCCCTGTGCTCCTGTCATACCCATTTCCCATCAGAGTAGGGACGAGTCCACTGGTGCCCCAGCAAGTAGCCCATGTCAGGCTGTCTGTACTCCTTTAGAAGAGAAGAACTCTTCCCCTGTGCTCCCCTCCCTGCTCCTCTCTTCCACATCCATCATCATTAGCAGCCATAAACGTCAGATCCGCAGCCATTAGGCTGCTGGTCCTGGATAAATAATGCTTTTCATATTTAATTTACAAGTGGCTGCGGAGACTCTTTGGGGTGCAAGGGTTAATTAAGAGCCAAATTAGATGGAAACGCTTCTCCCCAAGGAAAGTCAATTAAATCTCCCTGGCAAGGACCCAGGGCTGGGCACAACCTCTCTTATAGGGCAGCTCCTGCACACATCTGGAGCTCCAGCAGCTCACAGGGCCGGGATGGCCCAGCACCAAGGGCTCGGTGAGAGGTGGCCAGAAAGATGCACACAATCCATCCTCCTCCTGCTGCACCAACGCACTGCCGGACATTCCCCTGGGAAGCAGATCTCAGCAGGATCTCACCGTGACACCGCTGTGCAGGTGGCAGCAGCTCCTGGCCGCCTTCCAGCCATCTGCACGCCAAAGCAGCACCCACTGCAAATCGCAGCAGCTCTGCAAACAGCAAACAAGCAGCTGGCAGCCTGCGTGCGCCTGATAGCCTTCCTGCGCCGGTGTGCCGGCACAGCTCTTTCCTTCCTGAGACAAAGCTGCGTGTGGAGCAGCACTGCTGGAACAGAGACAACACCGAAAAACAACCACCATCACAAAGCCTGTAGAGAAGGAAGGAAGATCCTTTGGGATAGCAAGGGAGTTTGTTTGCATGGACTTCCTAGAAATAATAAGGCAGAAGTGCTCAGCATCAGTGCACAGCATTCTGCAGAGATGTGTCCATCTGAACGAGACCGCTCACTTGGATGTCCCCCAGCAGGGCAGAAGGAGGGCTCCATCCCAACCACCACTACATCAGCCTCCTGGGCACAGGATCACCCAGGGACACCTCCAACCAGGCGGGACAACCCCAGAGCAGAGCTAACACAGAGCAGGATGGGTGTTGCTGGATTTGGGATCCTGAGCTATCCCTAGAGATATCCCTAAGAGCTCCCCTCTGCCTGGGGCCAAGGCCTTCAACTGAGCCTTGTGCCAAAACACTGCTGCCCCAGGATGGGGCGCACCCCACGTGTGTTGGGCCACCAAGCTCCCAGGGGCCATCAGCCTGCTGCCAGTACCACCAGCATGGGGACAGTGACACACGGTGCCACTGCCGGGTGTCTGCCCACGAGCCAGCTGCCTTCAGAGAGCCCCTGAGAGCAGCGATATTAATGATGCTCCTTTTGATATGCAAACGGAGCGCTCATTACACCTCGCTCTCGCCCCGCATCCTCCGAGCTGTTAATTAAAGAGCGTGCAGGCAGCAGGCAGAAAATTATCGTCGCCTGCAACACAAACCGACAATGCTCCAGTGGCCCACCCCTATGCAGCAGCAAGACAGACAGACAGACTGACTGACCGACTGACCGATCCACCCTGCCCAGCCAACCCTGACCTCCCCACATACCTGGAGCCATTAGCACAGAGGTAGGATGATGGGTGGGAGTCCCACAGAGCTGCATGGGCCCCAGCAAGCACTTTGGGGGGAGGGTAGGGTGAGCTGGATAGGAGGCAGGTGAGTGAGGATGCTCAGTGGCTCACAGCTGGGGTCCTGCCCCTAAATCTGCAGCAGGTGGAAGGAAGGGAGCTGCAGCCTGAGACTGGCACTGTTCGGGCTGAGGAGAAACTGCTACCAAGCAGAACTCTGACTCATTATCACAAACATGTTAACTGGGGAAAAACTGAAAGAAGTACTATAATGCCCTGGTACTTGGTTAAATGGGGTTGCCATGTTTCTGTGTGCATGCCAGTGTTAAATGTGTTAAATGTTAAACGTTAAACTTCACCATTGGTTTATGGCAGACCCTCCAAGGCACTTATGTGGTTAAGATACATTTTTTGAACCATAACTCAAGGCAAGAGGAGAAAACACAAGGGCTCCACGGAAATCTGCTGCAGGTGACTGTGGGGATGGGAGCCTTTGGGCACAGAGGAGTGTCAGCAGCCTGAGCCTGAGCACAGTGTAAAGCAGTGAGACCTGAGGGCTGGCACAGAGCATGGAGCTGCCGTGGAGGGGGGATAACTATTGGAGCGGGCTGCCTAGGAGGTGGGGTAGTCTCTGTCCCCAGAGGGGTTTATGAACCGTGTACATGTGGTACTGAGGGCCGTGGTTAGCAGGCGTGGTGCGGTGGGTTGTTGATCGGACGTGGTGATTCTGCCTTAACGATTTTATGATGCTCGTGGCAGTGTTCCCCGTCCTGTTGTGGGTTCCTGGACCACGACCCCTCGGAAGGATATGTATACATATACACATTTCTGAGGAGCAAAGTGAGCCGCAAAACGAGCACATGCCGGCAAACGGGAGGGCAGCTGACGCCCACATTCACCAGGGCCCTCCGCTCGGCTGCGCCTGCAGAGCTCCGGGGCACATCCCCTGGGGAAAAAAAAAAAAAAAAAAAAAAACTGTAAAAATACTAAAAAGAAAAAAAAGGGGAAAACTTGGGGGAGAGTTCTCAGCTCGGCACAGACCGGGGCTGCGCCGCCGGGCCGCCCGGAGGAGGGAGGGAGGGAGAGAGCGAGCGAGCAAGGAAGGAAGGAAAGAAGGAGGGAGGGGAGAAGGAGCGCAGCCCCCTCCCAGCCCTCCCCTCGCCTCGCCTCTCCCCGCCACCGAACGCGACCGAGGGGCGTGGAGGGGCGGCCCCGGCCGGCAGTGGGCGCGGGC
>NW_024962250.1:7080764-7363725 GCF_019238085.1 Lagopus leucura
GGGGGGAGCTGGCCGCGGCGCCGCGCCAGGTAAGGGCGGCGGGAACGGCCCCGCGACGCGGCTCTGCCCGGGGCTCTTCGCCGGCCGCCAACTTCGCCGCGCTGGGAGAGGGCGGCGGGATCGCCGCCGTCCCGCGTCCGGGCGGAGGGAAAGGGGTGAGGCGGAGCTCGGGGGGTCGGAGCTACGCGGGTCCCGGCGCTGCGGGAAGGGGCGGCTGCGTGGGCCGAGGGTCGCTCCTCGGGGAGAGGAGTCCCCCTGGGCCCGCAGGGATAACGATGCTCGCGGGCAGCGGAGCGTTCAGCGGGAGCGCCATCGGAGTGAGCTGATCCGGGCAGCCGCATCCTCGGGAGGAGCGATGCAGTTGAGCAGATGAGAGATAAACAGGCGCAGGTGGATGCTGCGAGAAGGAAACTCCGGGACCGGCTCGGGAGCGATTAATTAAATGGGAAGGCGAATGCTGAATGCCAGGAGGAGAGGTTAAAAAAAAGAACCCCCAGTGTCAAACCCCGCGATTTCAGTGCTGCTCCGACCGGGCAGCGACCTGCGGGGTGCGCGTAGCGCGAACCATTTCTCGGTCCCTCGGAAACGCGGCCGGGATAGGACGGGGGAGCGAGCGGACCAGAGCGCGGTGCCCCGAGCCCTGTCCTTCGGGAGGTGCCGTGGGAGCGGCGGTGCACGTGGAGAGCAGAGCGAGCCCCGAGGGGAGTCGAGGCCGGAGGGAGCGCGGGCTGCGGTGTGCGGAGGTGCCGAGAGCTCGCTGCCCCAGCAGGGATCCCTCTGCCGCGGTCCCACCGCCGGGCGCTGAGTCGCTGCCCGGGGCGGGTGGGCTGCGGGGGTGCGCAGAGGCGCGGGCGCGATTCAGCCGACCCTACCGCGTGGGATGCCGCCACGCAGCCCGTCCGCAACGTGTCACGTCGCGGGGAGAAGTCGGGGGACACCGGGACCGGCGGCGGGTGCCCGGCCGAGAGTTGTTCTGCAGCGCTGCGGCTCTTCGCGCCCGGACGGAGGGAGCGCGGCCGCAGCAGCCGCAGCCGCGTTCGAGGGGCTGCCCGGGGAAGGAGCGCAGCGTCCGGAGCGCCGCTCGTCGTAGCTGCGGTGCCGTGAGCCCTGCGATTCCCGTGGCCGGAGCGCGACAAGGATCCGCTCCCTGCGGTGCCCGCCGCAACGCTGCCCGCCGGGTGCTGCGGCAGCGCCGGTGTCGGGAGAGCTTCTCGTCCCGCGTCCCCGTGCGCCGCTGGGAGCGCGTCCGGGCGCACGGGCGACCGCGCCCCGCTCCCCGCCCTCCTCGCCCCCCCGGGCGGCTGCCGCTCTGGGTTGCGGTTTTCAGCTGGTCCCAAAGTCCTGAGTCACTGCGCGGTTTCTATGGAAACAAGCGATGATGGGATCGGGGGGTAGAGGGTGCCGGCTGCGGGATCGGGGTGCGCCCGGCACCGCACCGTCCCGAAGTCCCGCATCTCCCATCGGGGAATAGGAGCAGAGACTGGGAGGGCGGGCGACCGTGTGTGAGCCGTCCTCCCGCAGTACGGGAGCTGGGGCTCTGTGTGAAGGGTGCAGTGTAGCTGGCCAGCACTAGAGAGCAGGAAAGAGGTCCCGCTTGGCAGCTTCCACTCAGAAGATGGCACATCCCGGACTTCTCCCGAATAGGCAGACCTGGAAAAATATAGAAGCCTTGGAAAAAGTGTTGGCTTGGTGACTCCAAAAGGGTTTGGAGAACCTCGTGGAGCTTCCAAGCCTACACTTTTTCTGAAGAACATTCCATGTCCCTGGAAGTCCTGGCTGGAATCATCTCTGGAGTTGTGCCAGCCTCTTGCTGCTGTCCTCTCCTCTGAAGCAGGCTCTGCAGTGTGTGGCTGGGATCCATGTGGTTAGACCTGATGCGCGTGCACTGTGGGAGGGCATTTGCTGGTAGCAGGAACACTCTAGTCCTTCTTTCTGGTCCTTGCTCACCCCATGCCTTCTCTGTTGGGTTGCAGACACCAAGACAACCTGTGAAGAAGCCCCATGAAGGTGACCAGCCATGCAATGTTCCTGGAAGGCTGTCCTCCTACTAGCCTTGGCATCCATTGCGATCCAGTACACGGCAATCCGCACCTTCACCGCCAAATCCTTCCACAGCTGCCCCATCCCCGTCAACTGCAGCCTGAGCCAGGATGCTGACGCGGCCGAACGGCTGTGTGATGAGAGCCCCACTTTCGCCTACAACCTCTCCACCAGGAAGACGCACGTCCTCATCCTCGCCACCACCCGCAGCGGCTCCTCGTTCGTGGGACAGCTCTTCAACCAGCATTTTGATGTCTTCTATTTATTCGAGCCCCTCTACCACGTGCAGTACACGCTGATCCCGAAGCTGACACAGAGCAAGAGCACGACAGACCGGCGGGTGATGCTGGGGGCCAGCCGTGACCTGCTGCGCAGCCTGTATGACTGCGACCTCTACTTCCTGGAGAACTACATCAAGCCCCAGCCCATCAATCACACCACCGACCGCCTCTTCCGCAGGGGAGCCAGCAAAGCCTTGTGCTCGCCACCAGTCTGCGAGGCCCTGGGCGCCGTCGATCTCCACCTGGAAGAAGGGGACTGCGTGAAGAAGTGCGGCACCCTGAACCTGACGCTGGCCACCGAGTCCTGCAGGGAGCACGGGCACGTGGCCATCAAAACCGTGCGTGTGCCCGAGGTGAGTGACCTGAGGGCGCTGGTGGAGGACCCGCGGCTGAACCTGAAGGTGATCCAGCTGGTGAGGGACCCGCGGGGCATCCTGGCGTCCCGCAGCGAGACCTTCCGGGACACCTACCGGCTCTGGAGGATCTGGGATGGCACCGGCAGGAAGCCCTACAACCTGGACGTCACCCAGCTCACCACGGTGTGCGAGGACTTCTGGAACTCCGTTTCCACCGGCCTCAACCGGCCGCCATGGCTCAAGGGCAAGTACATGCTGGTGCGATACGAAGACCTGGCCCGGAACCCCATGAAAAAGACCGAGGAGATCTACGATTTCCTGGGCATCCCCATGGATGGCAACGTCGAGCGCTGGATACAGAACAACACGCGAGGGGACCGCTCCTCATCCAAGCACAAGTACGGGACAGTGCGCAACTCGGCGGCGACGGCGGAGAAGTGGCGCTTCCGTCTGTCCTACGAGATCGTGGCGTTCACCCAGCGCGCCTGCCAGCAGGTGCTGGCACAGCTCGGCTACCGGGCCGCCCGCTCTGAGGAGGAGCTGAAGAACCTCTCCATCAGCCTGGTGGAGGAAAGAGACTTCCTGCCCTTCTCCTAAGGCTGGGCCCCGTTTTTGATACAGACCATTTCGAACTGTTGCCTTATTTTGTTTTCTTTTGTTTGGTTCCCCCCCGACCCTCTTTCTCGTCGTCTTCTCTCCAAAATTTGCACTAAATCTTGAATGGGAATCTCAATGGAGTTCAGAAGAAGTGATTCTTGCCTCTCAACACGTTTTGGGCGCACGAGGAATTGGGTCTCTCCAAGCAAGAGCTAGAACTGTGGATGGGTAACAATGTTTACAAAACACACAAAATGTATAAAGCAACCTTCAAGCTTTCCAAACAGAAGGGTACCTGGGGTACTGTACTTTTGCACTGTTTACTTTTACAATGTAAGAGGTAAATATAAATATAATTTATGAATGGCATCATCCCCTCCAGAATAACCCCCTTGCCCCACAGCGAGCAGGTCAGACTGGAAGCTGAATGTGGAGCAACCTCCTTGTCTCAGATCTCAGTTCAATATGTCTGTTGGAGTTCTGTTACAGAGCTGAGCGGGTGGTCAGCTGCTCCTACATGGTGGTTTGGTAACACCTGTGATACTTCTTTGTGCCAAAATCCCAGAACAGGGAAAAAAAAAAAAAAAAAAGAAAAGGGAAGAAAGTGATTGGGTGGTTTGGTAGAAGCCCAACACAAATGCTTTATTTCTGTGTTTTCTGTAAATAAAAGTGCAATAAAACTGACCTGGAGGTGAACTTCAAGTGAAAGACCTCAGTAAGTACAGTGGGTGGATGTGCCCACAGGCAGTGGCTGATGTCTGCAGATCCGCCTGGCTCCCAGTGCAGTGGTGTCAAGCCGGGTTGGAGACCAGCACATCCCCACAAGGATGGCAGAGAGCTGCAAGCCTCCTGCTTCAGCAAGGGCACGTTAGCATCCAAACCTTGTAGCAAGCAGTGAAGCCAGAAGCGAGAACCTGTGGTTATTTCCAGGCACAATAGCTTGCTGGTGTGGTTGGCAGCAGAGATCCACATCCCCAGCATGGCCCCTTCAACCTGTCCCCCATTGTTCCTGTTGGTCCTTTGTGCCCCACTTCACATCCAATGCTGTTGGCATGAGTATTATTGTGCCCTACCCTGGAGGACAGAGAGAAGTTCTCCAGGTTCAGGTCACTAAACAGCAGAATAAGAACAAGCAACCAAAAAGATTCTCCTGGAAATACAGAGATCTCCTTTGGTAGCTGGTAGCAGAGGCAGGAATCTCACACTCCAGGCACGCTGTATCCTGGGGGCCAAATGGGAATGCAGTGATGTTGCAAGGCTGCAGAGCACTCAGAATCTGACACAAGATGCCTGTCTGTTCAAACCTTGCCTGCTGACCAACTTCCAGCAGGAACACCATCCACCCAACAATCCAATCCTGCAGGCACAGTCCACTGACTGGCTATAGAACCAGACCCACCAGGGGAACGAGGAGGGAAAGTCCTTCCTCTTCTCCCCCCTTTAAAGACCTCTGGAGGAGCAGGTGCAGCTGCTACACAAGGTCAGCTTGTTAGGGGCACGTAGCAAATTGGCTTGATTTGGCAAACCTGCTTGAAGTGGGCAGGGGAGGAGAAATGGTGAGCAATGGTGGTCAATCTGATGTCTCTCATCAACCACCTATGCTGTCTGCGTGGTGACATAACCCACTTTAGCCCTATGAGCAGAATGGGTACAGCATGCTCTGCAGTGAAAGCTTGCTCCATCCACTGCCTCTGGCTGGTCTGGGGGCAGCTCTGGGGAGAGCTTCACCACCCCAGGCATTTTCTCCTTCATTTTCCACCACCAGTGAAGCATCAACCAAATAAATGGCTTGATTGCCCTATTATTAGCTACTAAATTAATCCTTTTGTCAGCACTTAACAAATGCCGAGCTGTTGGCTCCCAGCCTTATCCCAGTAAAAGGGACACAGGCTGCAGGGCTGCCAACTCCCTCCTCCCTCCTAGAGTTTGGTGGCTCCTCCATTGTGCTGCCATCATCCCTGCTCAAGGGCTGTGTGTTTCCAGGAGTTTGGGGCAGCTCTGCTATGGGAAGTATCTGTGCAGTGGGAGAAGTGGCCAGGGTGACTGGCTGTGCCCATCCAGCACCCATGTTTCCTGCTAGTGAGCAAACACATGGGTCTGACTGCTCCATGAGGCTCCTCTCAGCTGTACAGTGGGAAGAAAACTCCCCTGGGCTGTCAAAACAGACTGCTGCAGGGAGAGGGAGGGTTCTCTCCTTGGACAAGATAAGTGGCCATGCAAGCCTGCACCAAGAAATTGCATCTGTAGAGGCAAATTCTTCCGTCTTTGCTGAGATTCCACTTTTGGGGCAGTTAGCCTTTCCCTGGCACCAAATACCTCTCTGCACTGGTCTTTAAACCAAATGAAGAAATGGAGTTTAAAAGTCTTCTCAGAACTGCTCTTGCCATTCCAATCAGGAAACCTGCTTGTAGCAAAATTGCTTTTGAATCACAGTTAAAAGTCCTGTCCCAGTTTAAGAGGGGATTGAGCCTCAGCCCTGCTTGGTGCCTCATTTAGAGCCCTTAGGGGAGAGATGTGATTTCCCAAGGAATCTCTAACATCTTCACTCAGCTGCACTTCCTCTACTTGTTTTCCCTCACTGGAAACAAGAAACAGTGCAACAAAGATTTTTATCCTCAAATTTTACTGTAATTAAAATACAGAGATGCAGAATATTCCCAGAAACACACTGCAAAACAAACCAAGCAAACAGATTCAGTAGGAAACCAATTACAGACAATGAAATGATAAAGAACAGAAGTGTCCTCTGGAGCCTGGTGCCATGCATGGGACCGCGCAGCAGCAGCGACGGTGCCGGGTTAGCAAAGGGCTCCTTGGCTCCTGGAGGAGCAGAGATGGGCCCGACGTCCATCCTGGCAGCTCTGTGGCTCTCTCCATCCATCTCCACGTTTATGCTCGTGCTGCTATTTTCACCAGGATGACTTTGCAGTGGGGACACGGGAATGACCCACCCACAGGAACAAAAGCCAACAAGAAAACCCAGAGGGAAAGAAGTGGGTTAAGATTTTCCAGACATGAACACAAGCAGACAGAAAGGGGTGGAAGACATGCACTCCTCTCCCAGCCAGGGCAGCCACAGGAGCAGTCACCCTCTCTGCCCTCCCAGCTAATGTGAGCGTGGATGTGTAATGGAGGTCTCTAGGGGAGCTTTGGAGAGCTCTGCACCTAGGGCAAGACGAAAAGCGAAGGAAAAAAAAGGTGAACGCTAATAGGATGAGCAAGGGAAAAGGGAGGAAAGGAAGTGCCCATGGGCTCTTCTCCAGGCCAGGGTAAGCCTCTGGGGCAGGGGAACGCCCAGCTGTGGTGGGGCACTGAGCTGTGTGTAGAATTGCAGCCCGGCCCTGCAATGGGGGGGTCCTGGCAAATGCCTGGGGGAGCTCTGGGAGTGAAGAGGGGCTGGCTTGGTGCCTGGACCCTCTTTTGGGCACACTGATCCAGCCAAACGGAAACAACCTCATTATCATCACTGCTGTGGAAGCAGGGCCCCAGTCAGGAGCAGAAAAACACCACACCCCAAAACTCATGTTCTTCCACACTCTTCCCTAGGGCAAACTCTCTTACATTCATCCTCTGATTCACAGCCTGTCCTAAGAATCAAATTCTCTTTGTGCTCCTCCCTTTCTTGCTCCTCCTGTCCTCCTCTCCTAACACCAGGACCCAAATCTTCCTTGAATGAGCTCCCTTCACCCACCTATCCACCTTCACACTGTCCCCCTTGTACCAAGTCCCCCAGATGGTATCAGTGGGACTGAAGCAAAACGTAGCTCTTAGCCTCTTCTTCAAGAGGCTGTGTGAGAAGTGGCCTGGGTGGCCTTTGTGCTTACAGTGATGGATACCAATGCTGCTTCTTTCTGCTCTGGCACAAAGAGTGCCCAGAAGAGCAGCTCAGGACTGGATCACTCGGATCAAACGAGCAGGCCTAGCACACCAGCAGCCGTACCTCCACAGGCCTTCCTCTGAGCCCAGTGTGTTTATGTATTCCTGAACACTCATTAAGCAGCAGGAGGCCCTGGTTTTTTAGTAGATTTAATCTTCTGTCCCCAGCTGCTAGTTTTCCTTTTTTTTGCTATTTACGGTGCATGAGCTCTCCATTAGCTGGGCTCAAAGGACAGCAGTTCTCTTCTCCCCTGTTCAGGCCATCCATCAAACGGGGACAAATGGGGAGCTTCACTCCATTTACTGCAGGGAGTCACCAAAGAACAGAAGAGCAAAGATGGGAAACCCCTAGGTTCCCTACAGCCTTTCTCAATGCACCTTTATCATATTTTCCACGCCTGCAGACAATAGCTTGAGAAGGATCTAATGCTTCCCCCAGAAGAACAGGCCTGTGTGGGATACTGGTTGTCAGAGCATGATGAGCTCCCCATCATCTGTCCAGAGGTGGATAGTTATGTGAAGCTTTTTCACAGCATCTTCTCCTGCCTAAAGCCTTGGAGAGGTAGTGACGAGGAGTCCCAGTGGGTAAGAAACTGTGTCTTTCCAAGAGAGCTGGTGACAGCACAGCTAGTTATGCACAAGCAGCTTTTAGCTTTGGGGCTAGAGATGGATTCAGAAGCAGTCTGTGATTTGGAATAAGAAATGAGACACACTGAGAGAGAGCGGTGAGCAGAGATCCATGCAGTGCAGACTGCCCTCCTGCTTAGCAGGGCATTCACTACAAAGGAAGAACAGAAAAGGTTTCTTCTGGCCTTGCTCACTGCCACGAGCATCCCAGCAAAGTGCAGGTGCACAAGACCTGATCTTTCTATGAAGCTGCTGCCGTCAGAGACTGAACCAACACATCTGGGTCAACGTGGCCTTCTCAAGAACAAAGCACACAAGGAGAGGAAATGCGCACTCATACTGAACGCCGTTTCCTCTTTAGAAACAAAGATGTAGGTTAAACCACTCTCATGGTACCCAAAGTAAAACAGTGTGGAGATCAGGAAGCTCTTCTCATTGCAAACGGCAGGTCTGCTGCCCAGCCAGGCGCACAGGGAGAACCTAGCAGCAGCATGATGAGCACAGGGACACAGTGACTTGTGGCAGGCCCAAAATGTGGACTGAATAAAGGTCAGAATCAAAACGGCTTCACAAGCCCAAGAACATTCAGTCAGGATTGGGAGGGGACGACTTGTACTTAAATATTCCCTGATGTTTGAGGCCTAGGCAGCCAGGAAATGCAATGAGCCTGCACAGGAAATGAAAACGAAGGAAGTCGGCTTCGACGTCCAAAGATAGGGCAGAAAGTAAACAAACGGCACAGACAGGAGAAAGGAGATTGTTCACATTCCTTTGGTTTCAGTAAACTAAGCTGTTGGGCCACGGAGAGGACATCTTCCTCAGAACTGTGATTATTGTGACAAGGACCCTATACAAACCTACATGCCAGAAGTGCCAAAGATGACGATGTGAACTCCTCCACGGCAGTGGCACAGTTTTTCTCACCTGGCTGAAAACATGCCTGTGGGTTGCTACGTACACACACGCTAATACATATGCATATCTATAAAACACAGCACAAACACTGCTTCACTTGCCTACGCATCCAACAGCTAACAACCTAGGCTACTAACCTGCCAAAGCCAGGGAAGGCAGAGTTAATGTTGGAACCTGCGGCTTTCCTCATCCCGAGAATCGCAGGGGCCGTGGAGTGTGAGCATGTGCACGTGCGTGTGTGTGAGTGCACGATGTCACTGACCCCCGAGCATCACGGGCCAGATTGAGGATGGCTAACGCTCCCAGATGGATGCAGGTGTCTGGGTTTCTGCGGCACTGAGAGTTTGGGTGGGCTTTTAGTGCAATACGGTGGTTCAGAGGAGCTGGGCTGGAGCTCCTCAGGGACACGTTCTCCAAAGCAATGCACCCCACTCCCAGCCAGGCACTGCTCCCGGGGTGCTGAGCCACAGGAGAGCGAGGCTCTCAGCCTCCCTGGAGCAGAATTTGGGCGGCAGTTGGGAACACGCTTGCTTGTGGTTACCAGTGACATCTGTGGAGTGAGTGTGGCCTACAGCCAGAGTGCCCCTTTAGCAAATGGGGATACTGCAAGGACTTCAAGGGTCAAATCCAAGGGCTGGTTTGCGTCTCTACAGTAAGGGCACCTCTCCTCTCTCACCAGCGGCACACCCACTACCTGTGCTGTAACATCACAGATGCCTAGCAGATACCACTGGCAGCTCTCTCCCCCAGTGAGAATATACAGCAGATTTCATCCTCCTGCCTCCCACCAAGGAAATCCACACAGAAGTTGATGGTCTGGGACACATGATACTCTTGTGTGGCATCATAACTGGAGCTGCACTGTTGAGATTGAGGGTTCGTTCTCTGAAGGGTGCAATTCAGCCAGGGAGTGTGTGATTGGGAGCAGCCTGTGAGTGGGCCCTGAAAGAAAACCTAAGAGATGCAGGGCAGGAGGGAGGTTTCCCCCTCTTCACAGTATCTCTCCTTTGTGTCAGTGGGACTTTCTTCCACCATTCTCCCCCAGACAGACTCCCCAGGCACACTTCTCAGGGCTGAGGGAAGTGCTGTTTCAAAGGCTGTCTTCCCTGATGAAGCTGAATTCAACTATACAACCCACGCCCCAAGACAGGCGTAACTCACCCTGTCCCCTTGTCCCTGGCTCCAGGCAGATGGAGCCTCTCCCACCCCTCTGTGCTTACAAGAGGCAGAAGGGAAGAAGGAAACCACACAACAGAGACAACTGTGCTTTGAAGTCCTCGGAGCAGAGATGGTTCCCAGGAGGTGATGGGAGTGAAAGGCATAGACAGCGGCTCTGGGAGCCCTGAGCCAAGCAGGAGGTGCTGAGCAGGCTGCAGCCGGAGTCTGCTCGGGTGCTTGACCCTCCCTGAAGTGGCTGGTTCCAACTCAAAGAGGGCTGTGTGTGGGAGAGTATGGGCAGGTAGACCTTTCGGAAAGGGGCTGCGATGGGGATTAGTCAGCCTTGTCCTTCTTCTTTGCGGTGAAAGGGACTTTGCCAGCGACAGCGCTGCCCACAGCTCCGACGCCACCGGTCACAGCCGAGACGCTGCCCTTCACCAGTCCAACGCCGGCAGCAGGGACACTGGTCACAGCCGTCTTGGTGAGCTCCAGACTCTTGCTGCCCACCCAGGCGACTCCTCCCAGCGTGGCCCCCACCGCTCCCCGGGTGATGCTGAACAGGCCGCCCGTCACTCTCCAGATCACCCCTGCCTGCTGCTGTGGATGGTCCTTGCTGGCATCTGTGGGAGAAAAAGAGAGACAGTCAGTGGGGCCAGGCTGAGGGTCTTCTTCCCAGGCTGCGCTCCCACCATGGCCCTGCTCCCGCGTGCAACTCAATGCAAATGCCACTAACGGGAGATGTAATCCCATCCTCTATGTGTTGACTAACAGCAGTAAATCACAGCCAGCACGGGACAGGCTGCTGACAGCAGCGGTTGATGCTGGCGTGGCCACAGGCCCTCAGAAGCAGCTGTTTGGAGGCAGCCCTACACACATGTCAGATGAAGGACTGAGGTGCAACACACACCTATCTGCTGGAGATGTAATTGAGCTCGCACAGATAGCAAACTGCAGTAAAGATACAGTGACACGGACGTCACCTCAGGTTGTACAAGCCCTCCAGAGAGCTCAGCGCTGTATTTAATAGTGTTAAGACTGTTAAGCTTAAGTTGATACGCTCTGTCATGCTGTCTACCTGTGCCAGCTGGAGAAAGGCCAGCACGCTGTGCCCACCCAAGCTGCCATCGCACCTGCCCACAGCCCTGCAGACGTAGTGCTCACAGCTCGCCAGCTCCTGAGAAGGGGCTCGAGCCATGCTGCTGCAGGGGGATCCGGGCCTGGCAGCCCTCCTGGCAGCCCCCGCACAGCCCTCCCCGCTGCCTCAGCTGACAGCGCTGAGCCAAGCAAAGGAGGAGCTGCTCTTTTCGTGGGACGAGATATTTTGGAGTCTCTGCCTTCTGATTCACTGCCAGTTCCGTACAGGAGATGAGTTACTAATAATTGCAGAAATACAACAAAGCAATTGTGACAGGAAAAAAAGCAAGCACCAGCTGGCAAGGCAGCAGCCCTGAAGCAGCAGCATCCCTCCTCACCCACTGCCTGCTCAGAAGAGAGGTGAAGAGGCTGCACAGCACTAGTGCAGTGGGAGGTCTCCTAGCCCCCTGCTACATCCACACCTGGTTTCCTCTTCCAAGCACTCAAGTCCTCTCCACCCCCTTTCTCTGAAGCAACTTGAGAAGAAAGCCCCATGTTTACCTGCTCACTGCTGGCCTCTTTCTTTGGTTGTTAATAATATTCCAGGCAACAAAAATTTTTTACCTGGTTCCCCCTCTTGATGCCTTCTCATTTCCATGCAGGTTGGAGCCAGCACTGTTCCAGGCAGTGTATTTCCTTTACTAGCAAGCAAAGGCCCTGTGAAGGCTGGAATGCCAGCGAGTAGCTCTCTGAGGTGTGGGGCCTCAGCGCGCTGCTGCCCTTCTTGGTGGAGATGTCAGACTTACTCAGTCTGAGCAAACGCCTTCCTTTTACTGTTAGCATCTTCTTTCACCCTGCATCCCTACCACATCTGCTATTCAGTGTACTTCTGCCCAGCAATACTGTGAATTTGTTGGAGCAGAGACTGTCTTCCCACCGTCCACATGACACAAACACTGTAGGATCTCTAAGTACTGCTGGAAAACAAGCCTTTTTCTTTTTCTCCTTTTTTTTTCTTTTTTTTTCAAACAAGCCAACCAGACAGCAAACAGCAGGGCATAGATTTTATCCTTGGAAGCACTGCCTGCCCTGGAGTGCTGGATGCAGACAGCCGAGGGGACAGCCCGACCTTGCCAAATGGATGGAGCTGCTGTGCACCACCAGCAGTGGTCCCAGCAGGCACTCCCAGACTGCAGCAGGCCCTCTGTGGGAAGGGGATGCTCTGGGGAAACAATTCCAGATGCCTTCAGACTCTAGTGGCTAACTTTTAGGTGCTTAACATAGGGTTTAAGCTAGGAAATTTATTTATAGTCAGGGAAGAGATTTAGATTAGGCACAAGCATGAACTAGGTGCTGTGATAATCCTTTCCCAGTTATTTTTGTGTCCTAAAAACTCTTCAGCTCTGGGGGTCTTTGCTCAGAGCCATATGTTTCCCTGAGCTCTGGTGGGCTGTGGAGCAGCCATCCCTCGGGTAGGTTCAGGACAGTGCCTGCGAGCAGCCTGGGTTTGCCAGCTCTGGTGACTTGGAATAAGCTGTAGATTACACACTAGTCTGATCATCTAGGCAGCAAAATGGAGCTTGAGAAGGGCCAGTGCAGACTTTCTGATATAACCCTAAGCAGCTACTTTTCTTCTGGGTATACAATACATTGCCTGGCTTTTCCTCAGCAGTTTCTAAGTCCTTTTTTACTTTCCCTCATTGCTGCTGAGACCTTCTGGCTCCATCTCCAGCTCAGCTGCCAGCTGCCCAGCCATTGCACACGGCTTAGCCAGTAAGGCAGGCATCTTTTGTTTTTTGTCTTCAGCCCAAGGGCAGGACAGCACCCAGAAGGATGGGTGTGCCATCATGGGCGGGATGGAACCACAGGGTCCCCGTGTTCCTGCTGGCCATGGAAGCAGGATCCTGTGTGTCCCTCAGAGGACTGCAATGCAGAAGCTCTGGGCATTAAGCAGCGTGTTCAGCTGCAGAACCAAGTGCTGTATCAATGCAGCAATAATCTCCCTGGCTTCGCCTGGGTAAACTTATGTCCGAGGCTACCTGGAACCTCTCTGTCTGAGGTTTTAGCCCTCCCACGTATTTCTGGGACCACTGCCCAGCTCACTGACCGACACCACTGTGAACATCACTTAGGTGCTGTGTGCTTGCCTGCAGGTAGACAGCCCAGGGACCAGAGGGGAGGAGGCAACTGCAGATGAGATTGAGGGGGGATGCTACTCTGCCAGCAAAGAGCTACAACATATTGGAGAAAGTGTCAGGAAATACTAATGAAGAGAGACAAGGACAAAGGTTCTTTCTGATTAAGCTAGGCAGAGTCAACAAAGCTGCAGCATCCTGGAGCATCAGTGCTTGAACGGTGCCTGCACCTGCTCTGCAGCCACACTCACGGTCCTTACACTCCACAGACAGCAGGGAGGAGGGACGAAGGACCTGGCCCTAGGAGGGTGAGAGGCTGTTCCAGAAGCATTCCCAGGGCTCCAACACAGACAAGATGCTGTACCACCAAAAACATTAATAGTAACACAAAAAAAAAAAACAACAACTCAAATTTGGGTATATTTGAAAAGAAAAAGAGAAATCCCTTACGGCCTCAAAATGCAAGGGGACACATCCTATCGTGGCAGCGTGCTGAAACAAGTCGTATTTGTACTGTACTCCAGAGGATGTGTCAAGAGCTCTCCAGCCAGCCCTGGTTAGTTTGTCTTCTGGACTGCAATAAACCCCATAGTAAGCTGTCATGTAAGATAAGCATCGGATTTACAGTGCAAATTAGCCTCTCAGACAATGGAGTGAGCTAAGCATTTTGTTGGCACAGAGGAGCCCAGATTAAGGGCAAGACAGGCAGCAGAGATGAAATACACAAAATAATCAGAGAGACAGACACACAGCCAGAGCACGGGAACAACTCTGTTCCCTGGAGCCGGCTGCAGCCCATGCTGCTCATAAAAGCTCTTCACCATCTGTCAAGCTCTTTTCTCTTCCATCAATGACCTGCCTTTTTTGAGGGTCCCTTCAGCTTCGCCTCGCCCCACGTCAGCTCAGAACACAAAAAGGAGGAGGAAAAGAGAAGAGTGAAGCACAGCGCTGTACAGACACTGACTCTCCATGCTGAGGTCGGTACCCCACACAGCATGCTGCTCCTGCCCATAGCCTCGCTGTCCCCAAGCTGTCAGTGCAGAGCTGGGGTCCCACTGCTGCGTACCATACAGAACAGCACTTCCTCATCGGGTCCCGGCCAGGTGAGATTAGTACTAGTTGTTCTTTCTAATCGACTCATACAAGCAGCCTCTTCTGAACAGGAAGGTGAGGTGAGGGAGCAGCATGCATAGCTCTCCATCCATAGGACACATTCGTCCCAGCTGAGCCCAAGGCAAAGGAGCCGGGCTGGCTCAAAGACCAAAATGCAAACACTGCCTGGCTCCAATCTGTCCCTCCACAGAGATGAGACGGGATGAGATCCCAGCTCCTGCCTGAATGATGCCTCTGGCAGCCATTAAGTGACCCTGTGATGGCAGCTGGTGCACTGAGACGGGTTCCTCTACCTGGAGAAATGTCTGGTCTGGAGGAATAAGCAAGGGGTGGAGGGTCAGTGACTCACACAACCCAGTCTCAGCTTCGCCACTAAATTTTAAGCAACTCTGAGTAAATCATTCTCTCATTTAATGCCTCTGCACCACTGCAATTGAGAATGCGTGATTTTCTAAAAGCCTTAGCTGTTGAGTCACACCAAAGTGTGCATGGGAGAGAACTTTCCAGTCCTAATGTTTCTTGGAGAAAAAGCTGGAGTTTGGTTCAAGTGCACTCCTAAAGCTCTGAGAATCCCAAATGGATTATTGTTATTTTTAACCTTGCGATTTTCTGAGCCTACCTCAATTTGAAACGCATGGGGTTGGCACTGCTGCTTCTCTTCCCCTTCTGTAAAGCGATGCTGAAGTTAATGATCCCTATTTCCTTGTATTGCTGGGCTGTCATGAAGGTTAATTAGGTACACTTGGTGCAGTGCTTTAAATGGGAAACTGTGTTTGTATCATCATGACTGGCACTGACACATTCCTGTTGACATTCTCAGTAGAAATGCCAGCAACAACTTCCAATTTATCTCTGGAGAGGTTTCCAGCCTTACAGACAAGTCACAATGGCGAGGGAAAAGCTTGCCCCCTCCCAGGCACACCAGCCAGCAGTGGAGCTGCCGACTGTATAGCTCAGAATCTCAGCTTGGGAGAGATGCTTCTTTTCCTGCACAAGCCACTAAAGTAGGCAGGGATTGCTCCGAGGGCTGGGCATCAATGAAACCTCGCTGCACACCTCCAAGGAGGGCCCTTCTTCGGAGAAGGGCCGGCTCTGCCTCCTTCCATGTCTCTAGAGAAGACTGAGCTGACCCTTGCAGGAGACAGCTGTACCAAGCATCAATGCCTGTGATGAAGGAACTGCTGTTCCTGCCCTTTGCAGCACTTCAGGATCAAAGACCTAGATCTGGCTGTGTCAAAGCCAAAGAATTAAAGGGAGCACTGCAGAAACCTTGCACACTTGTGTTTCCTTCCTGCCACACATCCCATGCTGCAGCTGGTTGAAATGGCTCCATGGGCTCTGCAGCTGTACCCCCCCCAGCCCCGCCTGCCCAAGCGCTGACCACTGCAAACCAAGGTGATTGCCACCAGCAAAAAGCCTAGAAATGCCACACTGAGTTTACCACTTGAGCTTTAAATGCTAATTGCCAGAGTCTGCAATCAGCAAGACATATCTGCCTTTCTCTGCTACAGGACAGCTCGTGAGATCCTGCTGCATGCAGCAAAATGGGGGCAGCTGTCTCCAAAGCCTGGTTCACCCCAGGGCTCATCACTGGCACAATAAGCTTTAATTGTTCTTTGCACATGCCCCAGGAGCATTATTAACTGCTGAAACATCTTCCTTGCAGCATTGCAAGAGAGGGTTCAAGAGGGTAAATGAACAGTGATACAGAGTGGCTTGTTTTCCTCAGTGGAGCCTGGGGGAAAAGCACTTTGACTCTGGAAGTGTGAGGTGCTGTACTGTGCTTTGCCTTGGTTGGGAATTTTCTGTTGGGAATTTCCCTTCTGTTGGAAAACATCACATCACCAAAACCACTTGTAAAGATGTGGTGGTATTATTGAAACCTCCACTGAAAAGGGAACTTGGAGAGCTTGGCCTCAGAGCAGCTAATACCCCAGTGGTGAAGCACTAAGCCTCGGGTCAGCCCAAGGATGCTCCCCAGCCTCCCTGCATATCTGCCCAGTGGCTCAAACTGCAGATGAACGTCATGTCCTCTCTTTCCCTTTCACTTTCTAGGAACAGACATTAACTGGAGGAATGTAAGCTTGCTCTCTAATTTTGCAAGTGCAGTTTGCAATGGTCTGTGAGGAACTACCGTAGTCATCTTTCAGCTGGGGATGCCGCCTAACACCAGGAGGCAGCAGCCAGCCCCACCTCCGCAGAGCCCACAGCATTAGGGAAGGCACGTGTCCTCTTGCTGCAGAGGGGAAATAATAAGCACTAATTGATTGGTCTCAGGGAGCTTCTTAGAGACAATCTCTCTGCTCCCACCGGCATGCTTAACCTCCAATCTGAGAGAGAAAAAAGTGCACACTGGGACAAAGTCCTCAAAAGGTTGTTGTCCTCTGGCATAAATCATAAGCGCTGAAGGATGAGGACACTCCATTTTTATCAGCTTGTTCAACTTCTGCCCCAATGAGACCCTAGTCTCATCTGAAACAAATGTCATCTCTGACCACAGGGCGCACTTGTAAGGAAGGTGAGCCCACAGGAGAGCCCAGGAGCAAAGCCACATGGACACTGCCCGTACAGGACAAATGAATCCGGACACTGTGTTTCCACTTCCAACACAATGTCTGTTTTTCTCATTATGGAATGCACAGAGAAGGTCAGGCTTTTGCTACTGCTTATACGGGTTACTAAAAAGCCTACAGGATGTCTCAAGGCCACTGACTGTGCAGAGAGACGATCCCAAAGGGCATGAGATCTCAATTTGCCCAACTGACTGTGGCAGCTGCTTACTCCCCCCACACAAACCTCCAGGTCCTGCACAAGAAACCAGAATGACATGTTATGGGAAGCATGAACAGCAAGGGACAGCTATCAGATGACCTTTCCTTTCCCTCTCTATTGTGTTAAAAGCATCAGAAGTGGCCATCAGACTCACTTTGTTTGAACTTTATGTCCCTGTCTACCTTCCATTTCCACTCCCTGCTCCACCTACGAGCTCTTGATTCAGTCAAGAGGCTTGCTTGGCAGGAAGCACAGAAAGCTCCTGCTTCTCGTGGTCCTGCTGGAGTCTCACGGTGACACTGTGATTTTGGATCATAAAGACAGGATCACCTCTTGCTGTGAATATGGCCTAGCACAGGGGGTTCTTAATCTCATTTGGGGATCTGTGGATGGAAATGGAATCGTTCAGTGGCAATGATGATTTTTCAGTGTCTTCAAGCTTTAATGGCTTGGGGAGGGGAGCTTTCACACAAAATAGCACTTTCCTTAAAAACAACCTTGCCTTGTATTTGTGCCTAGGCTGAAGAGACCACCTTTTAAAGCTTGCTCTTTGACCCATGTTAGCTCAGCTCTTGTCAGAGCACTACGCCTACTCTGACAGCTCTCTAACAGTGATTGCACATTCTTTGCTGAGCTGCTTTCAGCTGCTCGTGATAGCACCTGGCACAAAAAGACCCCAAATGAATCACACGCTCTTGTTAAACATCCTTGTTAATTCAGCTCTGATGAAGACGCGGGCGGAAAAAAAAAATCAATATTTGTTAAATGAAAAAGGACAAAACCTGTAGAGAAATAAAGGTCATTTTCATGGTTCTATGAGGCCCTTACAAACAATGGAGAGTAAATAACATAATCCAAGCTTATGTAAGAAACGACTTTTTTTCCATGCTCTAGTGCTACCTGGTGGATTTTACACAAAGGCAGACTGGGTTAAGCCACTCCTGCCCTGTGAGGCTAGAATTCCTTCCCACGACAACGTGCCTGACTTCACCATTTATCAAAAGGTGCCTGAATATGGTCCCAGCAGCAGTTTGGGAAGGAACACGGAAGGGAAAGACAGTCACATCTAACTGGCAGAAAGGTGCTCTAAGCTGAACGATCGGACATCAGAAATCTCTGCTCATCCATCGGCTGCCATCTGAATTTTATATACTCTACCCCTTATTATTAAAGGCTTAATCTGCCTACATTAAAGAAGCACATGATTGCCGTTCAAACACTCTGCAGATGACACATCCAAAAATTTGTCTCAGAAAATTTAGGAACAAGTCCTGCCGTGCTGACAGAGGTGACCCAGGTTCAGGCATTTCCTCTTGCTGTTCCTGGAGCAACTAAGCAACAGACATTGATGTTTTCCAGCGTAATGGCTGGCACCAGAGAAATCCAGAAATTGCCTGTTTATTCTAATTTTGTGCCTACTTTCCACCCTAATGGTGCATGGAGGAACTGAAGTAAAAATGGAGTGAGGCTCAAAAATCAAAGACACAGATTTTAACTGACCTAAGGTCTGAGTGAACATTTCTGACTCAGAGAAATGACTCGTTCACCACAGTGGCTATCCGGGAGTCTTTCTGTCCATCCAAGAGATAACAAGACAGTTAAGCTAAAAGCTGTTTGCTTCTGAAACAGTGGAGCTGGGAGTCCACCAGGGAGGCTCAGATGTATTTGTCTGCTCATGCTTTAGCATGCCAGAAACAGGCATGTTATTCTGCTGCTGGTAGGTGTTCAATGGCAGAAAAACTTATTTCCCAGCTCAGCTGTCAGGGGGAGAGTGCTGCATTGGTGAGTGGGCAGGTATGCTGCCTCTGGGAGCAAGCAGATGAGCTGGCAGAACAGTGAAGTACAGGAGCAAGTTGCATGTCAGAAGATTTAATCTATTCCAGTGCAAAAATCACACCCCAGAACCATGCCCAGACCTCTTGCATGTCCCCTCACCTCTGTCACACTTAAGTGTGACAACCAGCCCTCCCACTGCTGTGTTCCTAGCGAGCCTGTCACCTGAAAATCTCAGCCCCAAATGCATAAATTAATGGTAGCACTAACACTGTCCAAGAAGACATCACATCTCCTTTGTGCTACACAGACAACGAGCTGCTGCTCAGGAATGTGAGGCCACGAGTGTGGCAGCTCCCTTCGCCTTGTTCCATATTCATGCTCTCGCACTTCTCATTGCAGATTTCAGCAAGGCACAGCAGGGCTCAGTGTGCTCAGCTTCCCAGTGGGTACTGATGGGCTCTACCCGGTGTTTGGGCTACAGATAAGGTGGCATTTTTCTTTGATGCTCTCAGAGATGCTGGAATATCTAGGCCTTCCTTTGAGATCAGTACTTCAGACCAGTAGGACAAACACCACTAATACTTCTGCTCTCATTCATTTTACCAACTGGTGGAAAACCTCTCCTATGCCTGGCTTGCATAATGGTGTGCCAGGGAAAGCTGACAGTCTGGAGGACCTCAGACCCCTCTGGGATCACTGCCCTTCTTCAGTGCAAGCCTGGTTTGAATCAAAGCTGAGATAAAGGCTGGTTTCTCTCTGAGCAAAGGGCTCAGTGGAAAAATTCAGCTGCACACCTGTCGCAGCATTTCAGGTCTCCATGTTAAAACTGCATTCATACTGTCTTGATTCTATAATGCAACCCCGCATGGCAATGTAGTTATGATTTTGCTATTGGGAAATGAAGCACAATATTACTCTTTCTCTACAGATACTCCCCCCCCCCCTTTTTTTTTTTTTTTTCTTTTTTTTTCCCTGCAGTTCTGCTCACAAGGGAAGCAATAAAACAGGACAGTCTATTCCTTTAAAAACGAGTGACTTTTCATGGATGCTTCCAACTACCCTGGTACAGAGCTGCAAGGATCCGGTCAGCTACATCCCAGTTCTCACATCAGCTGTCTAGCTCTGTTTGTGGTCCACACTCAGTCCCATTCTATGCTCTTTCTCAACTCAAGATACAGCCTTCAGAAACTCCAGACCCCAATGTGCCGCACTCCAGCTTGGCTAGAGTCATCATTACAAAAACTCATTTGCACCTCTATTTTCCTCCCTTTGTTTCCAATCAGATGCCTACAGGGAACAACTGGAGTGACATGAATCTCATCAGAGGCTGATGTCTCATCAAAAATCCCATCAAGTTATCATCTAGTCCCAACAGGCCCACCACGGAAAGAAAACATCTTGTCATGGCTTGGAGGACCCCCATGTACATTGTGTCCTCTGCAGGGAATTTTAATGGGTTCAGGAATCAGAAACTGGATTTTACTTTAGAAAGTTAAAAAAAAAAACAAACGGAACACCTTTTTATTTAAGTGTCCTTTTAGCTCATAATGGTGCTTTTCTGGACTCTTAGCAACAAAACAACTCCAAGTTAAGAGACTCCAGGCAGAGAAATCTAAATTCTCCAATAACTCCACAGCAGAGCCCAAGTGGCTGAGCAGACCCTGCAAACACATCTCCTACCTGCTGAGCATAAGCACACATCTGCTCAAGCAATGGCTCCTGCAGTGGGATGTGTGCAGCCCTGTTCACTGCTCAGCCAGAACAACCTTATGGGATTAATTCAACCCCCACATACCTTTGACTTGGAAAATGCCGCTGACACCACAACCCCAGCCCAGGGTGCAGAACATGCCGTTCCTAAATGCTGAGCCCTGTTTCTGAAAGGGATGAAGAGCCTTGTGGCCTCTAACCTGCACCTTCCAGATTCCTGCTTAATGAGTTTTTATCAAGCCTCCTGTGGCCGCATGCAAGCATCCCTCCAGCTAGGGGCCATCCCAAGCACAGACCGACGCTGTCTGCTGAGCACTAAAGGCCTCTCTTCCCCTCCAGCAACAACTTGGCTGTCTGAACTCTGGCTGGCTGATGGCAGCACCTGGATGTCAGCCAATGGCAGTAAGTTTTTCTGCAGCTGAATATGTTTAGTCCCCTTCCTAGGACAGCGGCTCCATTATACAGCTATTGTTTATGACCCCAATTATCTCCCAGAAACTGGTCCTTGCCTGCAGTTAATAACCAAGGCTAAGTGATCAACCGTTAGGACTCTAGCAGACTGGTTGTTAACTTCCCTGTCGACCAAGTTCAGAGTCTTTTACTGCTATTAGAAATTCAGATTAATGATTCATAACAGAAATGGGCTCTCTGGCGATACAACTAGGTGAGGCCAGGTAAGGGGGGAAAGAATCACTGCTTCTTCCTCAAGAAGATGAGCCTTCCTTTAACTCACAGGTGTCCAACCTTTTGGCTTGCCTGGGCCATGCTGAATGAAGAGGAATTGTCTTGGGCTGCATATAGAACATATAATATAGTGGAAGTATATAAGTAACAAAACTTTTTTTTTCACATATATATATTATTAAAACATAAAAAAAGAAAGGCAACAAAAACTACAGACCAGTGGGATATTTGACTGTGTTCTTGTGAAACTAATGAATGTGATAACTCGTTAGCTTATTAAATTATTTTACAAAGGAACACAAGCCCAAGTTTAATAATTAAATAAGAAAACAAACACGTTTGCTTAGTAACAAAACCGTGTGTCTTCCCAGGCCCACACCCGTGTAGGTGAGTTGAGATACTACTGAGATCAGCAATCACTGCATTTTACTCACCATGTGGCACAAGCATATGTAATGTGCAATACACATGGGCTTCAATGCCACTGGTGGGTGTGCGAGGTGGAGCCAGCACTGCCCTGAGTCCTCCCCTCCACAATCGGCTCATGAAAAATATCACTAAGAATCACATAATAACATTAGAAGTTGAAGGCCTTGTGGGGCCGCATGCAGCCCACTGGGCTGAGGGTTGGACATGCCTGGCTTAACTCCTTCTCAGCTTCTCCTGGTGTTTGGGAGATGGCAAAGAACGTCTTATTTTGCTGAGTGCTTCAAACTTTTCTTGGGGCCTGGATAGTGTGTGCAGATCTATATATAATACAAGCTCACTCCCTGGAAACTGCCTTCAAGGACCTTTTCCAAGCTGTAATTCCTAACCTAGTATTTCAGATTCCCCGCAGTTAACAAGAGCAAGCCAACACTGCAAATCCCTGTGGGGCAGGAAAATAAAACCTCAAAAGGAAAGGCTATATAGAACCAGAGCCCAGTGTGTAGAAATGAATCTCAGGTTTTAAGAGGCCATCTATGGCCAATAACAGACACATTGTTAGCCTGTGCCAGCCTATCCCTCATATCTTGATTTGTAAAGCAGCCCTCCAACAACTCATCAGAAAACAGTAGTTGCAATTCAGAGAAAGCTAACACTGCTTCCATTTCACAGCTTGCTCTTGTCCTCTGAGTGCTAATGAAAGATCATCAGCCTGGCTCTCATAGGCTCACAAGGGCCACCAGGTACCCTACAGGACATAATGTTCTGGATGTTCAGCAGCTCTTACTCCATAAAGCATGTAAATCTGAGAGTGGGGAATTACCACCACAGTCTTTGGCAATCAGTCTGGACAGACTCAGTATGAGAGCAACAGAAAAATAAACCCAGGCAGTGCAGCTCTGGGACAGACAATGACGCAGGTGGGAAACATGGGCTACTGCAAGTGTAAGAATGCCTGGTTGACAATCCACATCCTGAGGAGTCTTCGTGCCTTTCATGACCTTGGGTGCAATGAGCTCGTTGTCCACTTTGCATCCTCCCTACAGCTCTCTGTCCTAGTGTTGATATTTGCTCCCTACGAGCTGAAGGTGACAACTCACTGACATGATCATTTCTCTCGTCTCCTGAGCTGACACTCACGTCTTCCTCACCTAACTCTATTGTACGCTGCCCAAAGGATGTTTACTTTCCTACCTCTGCAGCATCAGCTAGGAAAAGGCAGACGAGGATGGAAATCATTGAGGAGAGGGCACTTTTCTCATCTGACCAACTGCAGGATGATGTGGGAACACAAGATGTGCCACCATGGGCGAGGCTAGGGCAGCCACCAGCGGCAAGGTGAAGACAGATGTTTCTGTGCTAACAGTACACAGGGAAGGAAGGTCCAGCAACAGCTAGAGGAAGCAACAGATTTTCTTGGATGTGAGGAAGGTGCGAAGATCATCCTGCACTGAGAGAACAACACTCAAAGAGTGGAACATTTGCGGCAAAAATTTGCTAGTGCTTTTTCTGTCCTGCTCAGTCCATTCTCAGCCACAAACCCCAGAGCCATGAGAACACGATGACATTTTCTTGTGAAAATGGGCCACCACGGAACGGCTTGCAGGCAACCTGCCTGGTCTGGAGGGGAGCTGAGCACTGAGAGCCCCCGGCTGCTGTCCTCCATCGGGGCCTGGCAATAGCTGCCCACCATTCCCCAGGACGGCTCAGACAGCCTTAAAAAAACAATCTTTCATCCTCACGCACAAATTTACTTATTCATGTATTCACAACAGAAGCACTAACGGCCATAATTGGATCCATTACGGGGGTTATTAGAGCTCTCAGTCACTGCCTGTGCAGCCCTGTGTGGTGCTGGGGAAACGCACAGGAAGAACAAACAGGGCAGAGGCGCAGCCAGCGGCAGGGGCTTTAAAAATGCGTTAAGTTGTTGCTGTGGCAACTAAAGCAAAATTTCTGGCAGGAACCGCCATGTGTGGGGAACTGTAAACTTCTCCATTTGTGGAAAACACTGGTCATGTCTCTGAAAGGGAGGTGGAGGAAAGGAAGAAAAAAGGTCTCTTTTCAGAGACTGCTACGGCCAGAGCCAAGAACAGTCTGCTTGCAAGTTTATTCTTACGGCAAACACTGATGATGGGTGGATTATACATACCAGAGCTTCTCAGGAGCCAGCACACCGAGACAGAGCTGGTGCGCACCAGGTACACAGCCCTGCTGGGTGCAGCTGCCAGGGTAGGGACCGAGCTGCCCTACAGCCCCATGCAGCACCCAGCCCCATGCAGCACCGCAGGCTGCTTGCCTCTGCCCCCACCTGCCTCCTCCTCCTGCACCTGGGGGGATCCCATGGAAATGCAGATTGTCTGGGAAGTGACTTTTACTGAGATGACAGATGTTGGAACACCAAATTTTCCATCCATAAACAGCAGGAGATGGAAAAGCAGTGGTTAGGTCTGGAAATACTAGAATTTGGCTAGAAAGGTTGAAGCTGATTTCACAGAAAGCACCGTAAGACAGCCCGTTCTCTTCGAGATGTCAAAACAGCAGTAATGCCACACATCCTGACAAACTTCACATGGTGTCCACCATTTTAATGTCTCAACACAGGCTGCCAGCTTTCAGGTTTGTGTATAGTAAGGACCTCAGTGTCACATTTAATTACAGTGCAGGACCATTGTTTATTTACTACTTTTTCAGGCTGAACAAGCTGTTGTTGTGTCACCTGTCTGGCTTTCCAGGAGATCTCCTAGATAATGCCAAAGCCTGCCACATCACCTCCTGCCTCATCTTCCCTGCTCAAGGGGCACAGCCATCAGTTTGTTGTTTAAGAACTGTGTAATTCACTCAGTTTTGGAAGCTCAGAACCGCATAGGTGCCTGATGTGAGAACGAATTCTCTCCAGTTTAGAGTATGGGTGGGAACTAGCAAACGGGCCCTTAGCAAAAAGATTCAAGAGCAACGGCAGATGCTGCCAGTAGAATATTTGCCTACTGAGAGACACTGCATAGGCAAAATGATTGATGAGGAGTTCAGTTTTTCTCTGAAGTCAGCAGCTTCACTGTGAAGACTTTATTGCAAGTTAAACTCACCAGGTGGGACTGCTTTCCTGTGTGAAAGGAGGAGCACAGGGAACAAGGGAAAATGATAAGGGATGGCATCAGGCCGGCAAGGGGGAGCGTGGCCACACAGCCCCATTGTAATGCAGCCAGTGTCCTCGGCTGGGTCCCCGGTGACACAGAGGCTCACGACTTCCTGACCCTGGCCCTCACCGCTCACAAGGCTTCACTGCATCAATGACCTCAGTGTGAATTTCTTACACTGACTGACAGCAACCTGGAAAAAAAACCCAGGAGCGATGAAAGCGCACAGCTGCCAGAGGGGAGCTGGACGCAGGGCAGCAAGAGGCCCTGCCTCGGAGTGCAGGAGGTCTTTAAATAGATGCACCGGGTCCGCTCTGCACAGCATTAAGGATGGCAGCAAAGCTCTGAGGTCACAGCAAGAAATGAGCACTTGCAAAGCTCAGTGAAGCTTATGCTTACAATACAGCTCTAATTATCCTGTTAATCAAAGCAAAAATCCTTCAGTTTTGCAAATCTGGCCAGCAAAAGGCTGCAAACTCACAGCTCAGCCTTCATTCCTAGCCTACAGCACTCACATAAGGGCTTGTTAGCAAGAAGGTTTAGAAAAGAAATGTTAGGCACTATTGGTCTGCAGCTGCTGAAATATAAAATCTGAAGTATACGAATGTTGTTTGTGTAGACAAAGATCTTTCCTTGGCATAAACATCACCTCCATCCATACTTCTGTTACCTACTGAAATGTGCAGAATGTATCAAAAACCACACATATTTTATTCTGGTCAATGCAATCCATGGCTTCTCCTAGTGAACAATGGAGTTTTCTTCGCTGGAAACTACTCTTAAAGTCATTTGCTGCTTTGAGACACACAGACTTCAGTTTAAATGCTACATAAGAAAATCAGTCTATCAAACAAGAGAGAGGTAGACCACACACAGATCACTTCTCAATTTCCAGAGTCACTGATGCGGTGAAGATGTATGTTGCTGGAGAACAGGACTGTCACTGGCTTTGGGTGGTGAAACATCAGCAGCAGTTAAGGTTAGCTGCAAAATTCTCAGTGTGCACACATACCAATTTCAGACCTGACGTTACAGCTGTTAACACCTGCATCAGAGCATTTCCAAACTTCTTGCTTTGAGAAAACAGCCTGCTCCCATAAGTTAGTATGCTACTGTTGCTGAGAAGCAGTCGTAAGTTTTACTTAAAGTTCATCATTTTGAGGGGCTGGTTACTTCCTTAGGGTTTTTTTTAATTGTGAAGAAACAAGCGGTATGCCAAACACACAGGCTGTGTGTATGATCTTTCTCACTGGGTATATACCAACATGGAGTCTTGCCTTTTTCCCAGCCCAATCCCCCTCCATGTGCAAATACAGAAGCACAGGATAATCATATCCAGTTCTCCACCGACAAGTAATGTAATGGAGGTGCCACAGGTAAGCACATGATTCTCATATAACTAACCAAATTCCATCTTAAAAATAGTTTGGTAATTTGCCCTGGTATGCTTGCTCGGATATCTACAGTCTTACAGGTCTTCTGCTTAGAAACCTACTTTGCAGCCTGGGTTTATTCATGGGCCGTTTATCCCCATCTCTTCTCATGTCAGTGTTGTCTTTTAGTTTAAATTGTTCTTCTCCCTCCCTGGTGTTTACTCCTCTGATGCACTTATACAGAGCATTCATATCTCCCCTCAGCTTTTGTTTTGCTAGATTAAACAAGCCACACAATTCTAGTTCTCATGCATAGACTCCCCCTAGCTCCCATCATCCCCAAAGCTTTTCCCTGTACCTGTATGCCAGTCATGTGGATGTACAGAGAATTCACTAAGGTGTCAGACAAGTACATGTATATCCCCTTCTCCTACAGGGGCAGACTGCATCATACAACCTGGGGTTGCATTTGGTTTTTCAGAATGCCACGACAGTCATCCTTAAGCATACAGTAACCTATTTTTGTAGTGTTGGAAATTGTTGCGTTTATACCATTTCAGTCACTGGTTGTCAGTTTTTGCCATATGATATCCAAGCATTGCTATCAGCAATGGTAATACACAAACTGCTCTGTACACCGCCTGTTTGTACAATCCACACCCAGTGGAAAATTTGTGTAAGGATCTAGAAACAGCTCTCCAGTCATCTGAGGGAAGCATCCGTCAGGGCTAGGCCTGTCCTGCCCAGTCTGCACCAACGGAGCAACTTACCACCTATCTGCGTGTGATCTCCCCTGATACCAACCACTAATTGTGATGTGCCACCAAGGGCGTGTGGAAAGGCAGATGGCCCTGGTGGCACCTATGGGCACCGCAGATGGACCACCAGTGAGGCCCAAGCTTTTCCCAAGGCCCTCTTTCCAACATCTCCTTTGAGTCTGGATGCCGGGAAAAGATCCACCATCTTCTCCGGCTGTCACAGCTGTAGCATTTGCAGCCTTTGTGCTACAGAATCTGACTTCCCTCCTCTAATCACCTCCCATTTCTCCACTTCTACTTTACTTGTTTTGTTGAGCAGAAATTCTCGAGGGCAAGCATGGCATTGTGACTACAGCACTCATCAGAGACTGCAGAGAGCAGCTATAAAATCCAAGGGTGTAAGTAATACCTCCCTCAGATCTCTCAGAGCCTTGCTACCGTGACAAAAGACATTTGGAAATGCTTATCAATAACATTGATTACAGCCCAGATGCTTGGGCTAGGTAAGTATTCTCCGGTACTCACGAGACTGCCTGGGAGTGGGAGTTTGCTTTAGCAGGACTCAAGTTGTTTAGATGACTTTGGGCCAAAAGCAAATTGGTTTAATTAACACCCTATCCATATGGGGCTGTAAGCTGCAGAGCAGAACAGAGCTTGGAGAGGAGAGGAAGAGAGCAGAAAAGCCTGATCCTGTGCTGGCTGTTTCCAAACCTGTTTACTTAACTATTAGCCAGGGTGGCTTCTTCTTAATTTATTTATATAGAATATTTCTGTAACCATCTGCTCTTAAGCTAAACGAAAAATTATCATCTTTCTCCTGCTGCTGCAGAGACTCCCTTGGATGTTCTTAATAATACAAAAGAATCTATCATTTTAATGCAGACAGCTTGGCTAATAAAAATGATCTGTACCATTTGTAATTATGCCACAAATACAATGCAAACAAGCAGCTTCTCCCTGAAGAGACCAAGCATAAAAAACCCCTCTCACCCACCGAGGGCCAGAGACCAGCACAGGAGCATGACTTGGTTTTTCACTTGCCTAACAAAGAGCAGAGAAATAAAGAGGAGGACAGTTTTATCACGTCAGTTAGTCACTTCTGTAACAGGCTGTAGGTGCTTCAGTCCTGGCTGCGCACCATTCCACTTGGGAACATTGCTTCAGACCCTGAATGTAAAGCCACATTCCTGAGCTGGGTACCTTGTTCTACCCAACTCTACAGGACTGCTGCAGCAGAGCTCTTCAGTGCCCTGACGTTCTTAGCTCTGCTGTGCAATGGGCAGCTACTGCTGCTCCAGTCAGCCGATGGAAAATTGAGGCAGAAAGCAACTAATGGCACAGGCCACCCAGGGAAAGTGGTGGAGTCATTGTTCCTGGAGGTGTTCAAGAAACGTGTGGATGTGGCACTGAGGAACGTGGTTAGTGGGCACGGTGGGCATGGACCGATGGTTGGATTTGGTGGTCTTACTGGTCTATTACAAACTTAATGATTCCATTATTCTAAAAGTAATAGCAAGGATGATGGAAGAAAGCAGTGAAATGAATCCAAGCCATCAAACCGTTACTGAGTGATCACAAGCATTCCTTTAGGTAGGGTTCACTTTAGAAAAGCTCCAGTGCATGCAGTTTGCTAACAAACGCAAGGGCAGCTCTCCTGGCACACCTGCTGCCTGGTGACACGTTAGTGTGGCTAGCACTGGACTAGCAGGCATGGCACCTGGATGTTAGTTTTTGACTGATTTTTCCATGAATGGCAGCAAATCACTTGTCCTCCATGATCCAGTTTCCTCCCACAAGAAGAAAAAAGCAATGAAATGCTCAGAGGTTCAGGGATGAATGAAAGGAAATGTTATTTCCTTGAAACAAGTGGTTAAGGGCAGAAGAGTAAGATTACACTTCAAATTATATAAATAATATATGAGCGTACTTCTTTGCTAAATAATTCAATTGATAAAGAAATGTGTGTAAAGAAAGATAATCAATGTCTCGGGGATTTTCAGATCCCTCTGTGGAGAGATGAGCATTGTGAGAAGTGAAACATGAACAAACTGGAAGGCCAGGACGTGCCATGAATTCCAGTAGCCCAGAGGCCTGCCAACTTCCATGGTGCAACAGGAACAGGAAGGCCCACCCTGGCACAGGATGGCGGGCAGGAGGTGCTGAAGAGCTGTGTGTGGGAGCACCCTTTGGAAGTAGAACATGTAACCTCAGCTCGGCCAACTTGTTGGCTAATTTCATTTGCTTCTGTTTCCCAGTCTCTAAAACCAGTGTTTGAATGTGACAGCCACAGGCACAGAGTGTGGGGAGCCAGGAGAAAGGGAGGTCCCTGTGCTGCACTTTGCAGCATTTGCTTCCACCACCACATCACCATTTTTGCCTTGTATTTTTGCATGGCCTATTAATATTCATACAAGACTTTCCATTGTGTTTGCACTTTGCTATCATGCTCACAGTCCTGATCCCCTCTTGTCTTAATAGGATGCAAACCTCATGAAATCAGATTTTATTAGCAAAACTCCATCAGATGCCCTCAGGAATGCAGCACCTCAGTCCCCATTGCTGCTAAGTGAAAGGGAAGCCTTTCACGCTGCTGACATCTGTAGAGCTCTTAATCTCATACGACATTTTAATCTTAAGAACAGAAACAAATAGGAGTAAAACATAGGTCAAGGAATGCTGCTGAATCCTGCTGAGTCAAAGCCCATGGCATCAGAGCCAAGAGATGCAAAACACCTTGAAAAGTTTCTGGCTTGCAATAAACCTGACAGGACAATGGTGCTGCTTCATTAACACCTGTATCTTGTAAATGGAGTACTGATGACTTATTTCCAAATGATTTCATTCAAATTCTCTGTCCTAGAGTACAAATCTGTTGGCTGTCTTCCATGCAATAACCTCATCCCTTGGGGCTTATGCACACCAAACTGATGGGAATTAGCAAGAAAAGGCAGAGCTGCAAAGTGGCAACCTTTTTATTCATCATCTCTGTTCCCAGTCCCTCCTCACTTTTTAAACCACTGACTACCAATGTGCGAGAATTTTCAACTCCACTCGGCCCTGCAGAGCCAAGAGAGGAGAACAAGATGGAATTGGGTGTGCAACACCACCAAGGATGCTCTGCACTTCTGGAACGTGTGCTGTGAGCCCTGCCTTATGGCTGCTCCACACATCACCTCTGGTGATGACGACTCCATAGATCAGTTTTTCCAGATCCCAGGTAAAGTTTGTGCCTCTGGTAGAAAGAAAAATCACTGCTCATGTTGGAAAGTGAACAGATTAGAGTTTTAAGTTAGTGAGTGAAAATAAATACAAAATGTACATTGTCACATCCACACTCGGCCATTTTCCTAACAGTAGAACAGTAGAACACTACATTAACACATTAATTTTAAAAGAATTTCCAGATGTAATAGCTAACAAGAATGTTGATAGCAGCCTCTTACTGAATAAGAGCTGTTCAAGTCTCGACCCTGAACTGCCCAAATCCTTTCTGCTTAATTAACAACCTTTATTCTGTATCAACAATAACTGATAGCAATTTGATGGAAAAATTGCTGACCCGATATTCAGGCCACTTTGCCAGTCAGACACGATGCAGAATTGTTCTGTGGTGGATATCTCCTGCTCTCAATGCTTAGGAGCACGAACTCCTGCCAAAGATCACATCTTCCTCTTGGCAGACAGCTGAGAAAATGAGACCAGGCCCGTATGTATCCAAATTGCAGAGAGCAGAGTTGGGATTTAATCACAGGCTTTCTTGTCGTGGAGAGGTGAAAAGCTCTCTCAACTCACCCGCATTAGCAAAAGGTCCTGAGTGCAAGGACCCAGGAGTATCTTATCTTCAGTTATTTCTAATTATGGGGCTTTAAAATTGTCTTTTTTTTTTTTAACCTGTTTTGTGAACATCAAAGGAAAGGAGAAATCTGTTGCTATTATTATCCATTCATGCTTACAGCATGGAAATTCAGCCATATATATCACAAGACCATTATCTCTGACTACAAGGATTCTTCCAAGTATATTTGATAGGATTATGGGGAACTGGCACTGGGACCAAAGGATAGCTGCAAAGTTTCAAAATAATACTCAGTCATTTAGATTTCCTAATTACTCTACAAGGTGCATACTGTCATTTAGAGCCAGCTGAAGCTGCTCAGAGCTAGCCAGCTGCTTCAAGGCACTCCAGCCAGGAGTGGATCACTGCAGCATCTGAGGCTTTGTACAAGGGGAACACCTCAATTCAGCATCACAGTTTATAAGGTCAGGAGGGACTGCAAATTCTGGCTTGTAAGAAGGCTTTAGGAACACTGTTCTGTCAGCTTAATTGCCATTTTTTCTGAATCAAGATATTTCTGAGTGATTTACAGACCTCACAAAAGCTTTCTCCGAAACACGGAATAGGTTCTACAACTCAACTGCAGAATTACAGGATACTGCAGCGGCTGCTACCTCAAGATTATATGTGTAGCATGCTATAAAGATCATCCCAGCAGAGAAGGATAAAGAATATCCTCTGGATCCCAAATATCTTGAACAAATGCAAGCTTTTCCAAGCCTTTCCATCAGTATCACAGACACATAAAACTGCCCCTTGATACCATGTTGGAGCCATTACTTGTGTGATGCCTGCAGAAACAGATGCTTCGTGCCTTCTCTGCTGTGTTCAACTAAGATTGCAGGAAATCTCGTTCCCAAAGCTGTGCCAACATCATTTAGGTTCTTGGTGTGCAAACAAGGAGGTAAACAAGAACAACAACAAAAAATCATGTTAATTTCAAGCTCCATTAGAAATGCAGAGTTTGGCAGCAAGAAAAATCAATGTTTGTCCAGTGGAAAAAAAAACAACCAACAAACCCAAACAGCACTGATAAGGACAAAAAGGCTGAGGTTTCTAAGACAACATAAAAATCTTAGTACTCAATACCCCATGTTCTCTTAACTGTGGGAAATTATTTTCTTACCACAGAAACTACCGGAGTTCGACACGAGCGGTATTTTGATGAGAAGCCAGCCAGCTCCAGATACTGTCTGGCAATGCTTTCCTTCTTTACACATTTGATCAACTCTGACACGAAGACCAATTGATTTCCTTTTTTCTTTTTTTTCTCCCTAAAGATGTCATCAATTCTGGTTTGTTCTGATGAACTCCGCAAACGCCGCACCAGATACATACAGATCTCCCAGGGCTGACTTCAGGTTTAGCAGAGCTGGATAACAAGCAGGAAGAACATCATTCTTAGGTGTTACTAATAGTCTGGGATAAAACTTACTCACTGTGACAAGAAAAAAACGTTTAAAAAAAAAAAAAGGATGCAAGGGTTGACCTTTCAGTTGTGCCCAAATGGAAGCAGGTTTGAACAAAGCAACCCCCCCAATCTCATTCAGGGAAGCAGCACTGTGAGATTTCTGAGAAACAGCAACTCTTCATTAGACTCCCAGTTTGTTCATCTTTAGGTAAAATCAAAGTCGTTCACTATCACAACTATGTTAATTTGTTTAAATGCAGCAACTCTATTAAGCTCTGGGGCTCCCAGAGCAGCAGCGCACATTAGGTTAAGCTGCAGTTTGCCTCATCTACAAATTTACCAACCGTCAGGGCTGCTGCCTGATGGGAAATCCCATCGATTTAACTCCCCAGCAGCAGGCTTGTATGCTGCAGGCCAGCACTGCCCTTGGCCATGCAAAGTCTCCTCTCCAAGCCCGCAGCACTGCAGGGCTGAGAGCCTGCAGCAAAGCCAGCTCCGAGGGGTGGCTGTGCTTCAGTATGCTGACCCATCCATCCATTGCCTGCCATATCGAGTTCTTGCAAAAGCACTAAGATATCCTCCTGGTTGGAAAAAAAACTCAGAGGCAAAGTAGAAGCCTCCAGTACGCCATTTAAAATTTCAAAAAGCGTCATCATTTTAGTACCCATCACAGGACGTTGTCAGTCTGGAGGACAGAAAGGAATGATTCTCTATCACACGAGGAGGTGCAGCTGGGATAAGGGCTGTTAGTGGGCTGCCTCCTCTGCTAGCACATGGCAGCTCAGCCTGCCTGCAGGCATCCCTACAGGAGTGCAAAGAAGAGTTCAGCAGGAGATGGAATCCACCTGTTCTGCACAGCGGTCCTAACGCAAAAGAAGACCTCCTTTCCAAATCACTCCTCTTTGTTCCTGACAGATTAAGTCTGTTTTCACTGTCAAGAATGAAAGCTATCCCAGAAGAGATCAGAGAATACACTCAGCAGAGGCTCCACATTAAAGGACTTGTACCATAAAGGGCTAACATTGTCCTGCAGCAAGCACTCCCCCATCCCCTGTGAGGAGCATCGCAGCCCGCGCCAGCTCAGGAGAAATGAGAAGACCTCAGTGCAACTTGGGGAAATCAGAGGGCTGAGATCAGAAAGAAGCACAGCAGTGCTAGAAGTACAGCCCACCTCCACACGCAGGAGGGTTTCTGGCAGGGGAAGATGTAAGGTCCAAGGGTGATTTTTCATTGTGAAGCTCAATTTCCACAACCTAACAATTCCTCAAAATATTAACTCTTAAATTCAAATTCCGCAGCCAGGAACTCTGCTCAAAGGTACTCATTCCTTGTAAACTTTGATCAAATAGCTTCTGACAACTTCTGGTATGCTGAGAGGCAACGAGGAAAGCAAGAAGGAGGATTATGTTAGGGGAGGGGATGGAGAACAGGAAAAATTCTCATAGAAGAGGAATTCTTGTTAGTCTGTTCTTGAACAAGCTTCACAGTCAAAATGTTTTGAAGTCAAAATTGGCACGGAAGTATTTCTGCCTGAAGGATTTCAAAGAATAATCCCGGAAGGGTTCCTTGGGCATGGCCTGGCTCCAATGGGAATTAGTTTTCATTTGACCCAATTATACACGTTTAAAAAGCACACGCTGAGTATGCCGGTGGGGTTTTTTGGTAAGCTCATTAGGGACTGGATTTTGTCCTGTACTGTGTGCTCTACATCACTCCTGAAAAACGCTTCATAAAACCCTGAGACTAATTTCATAGAAGTCCACAGGCTATTCCCGAAAATTAAGCAGGTGCCGATGTGCTTTGCTGGATCAGACAAGGGCTGTGGCTGTCAGTGAATTCACTCTGTGCTCCCCAAATGGTTTTACAATAGACACCGACACCCTGGTGCGTCAGAAATGATGCAGATTTAGGGTAGCATAAATGAGCTTGCTCTTTTTAACTAACTTTGCAGATCCACTCAAAGTAATCCAGAGCCTCCCAACTGTAACGGCATCAGAGATTAAAACACTGGGCCAGGACATGCAGTAGAACTGAACCCAAACTATTCAATCAAACGCTTTAAAATAATTGTTATCATTAGAAATAATGATGCCCCCCATTGTGTTGAAATGGCTGTTGTAAAGAAAAAAAATAAAGAAAAAAAAATGACATAAAGATTTCCTTCAAATCAAATTCAATTTAAAATTCTTTAGCACAGACAGGAGGAAACCAGAACCCATTGCTGTGCTCCACAGGAAACATCCTAGTTTATCCAGAATAAAACATGCCCTTTATAGTGCTGGTTAGACGGAAAAAAAAAAATATTGAAAATGAATGGTTGGATTCACAAAACCAGTGGTGCATTTCTTTTTTATGCAATAGCTCAGAGGCGAGAGCGTTCACTGACGATAGAAGAAAACTGGGTTTAATGGCCCTAAAGATCCAAGTTCTTATCTTCAAATTGCTTGTAGAGTACTATATACTTAGGCAATTTTGTATTTTGGAGTGGATTTGTTTTAGTGTTTTCTTCTGTGCAAAAACAGTTAACCATGCAGCCGAGCAAGCCACGGAATTATGGCAAGCACCTTGCCTGCTCTGTGTTGTCACCAGCAGGCTCCAGGTTTCCACCAGCACCTTCACTAGGCTGCTGGAGCACAACTGAGAGCATCAGGCTCAAAACATTCTCCAGCTTGTTGGCAAAGGAGCTTTCCTAAGGGGTGGTAAGTCTTCTGATCCAGAAGAAGGGACTTGCATCTGTTTCTCTTATGTTATTATTTCTATTATGTTATTATTTCTAGCTCAGTGCCTGAGCTAGAATCTCAGATAAAAGGTAGGATAAAGAAGTTTGTTTCCTGTGGTATTTTCTCCCCCTCCTACTTTCTCAGTGGACTTTACTAGAAAATTTGAGTTCAAATGAGAAAATTTAAATGAGACAGAATGGCCTCAAATTGCATCAGGACAGGTCCAGGCTGGATATTAGAAAAACCTTTTCCTCTGACAGAATGGTGAGACATTGGAACTGGCTGCCCAGGAAGGTGGTGGAGTCAGTGTCCATGGAGGCGTTCCAGAACTGTGGAGAAGTAGCACTGAGGGACATGGTCAGTGACCAGATGATCTCAGAGGCCTTTTCCAACCTTAATGGTTCTGTGATTCTACGAAAAGGCTAAGCAATTATTTCACATCCTTCTCCCCAGACATACCCACGTTATAAAAAATGTTGCCATGCTCTACTTTGTAGAGAAGTAATGGCAATTGAGGAACATCATTTTAAATTTTGGTCTTAATGGACCAACCCTAACAGGCCACAGTTCTGCTTTATTTCCCTGGGGAAAGAGAGGAAGTTTGACAGCACACAGGGTTAATGCAAGACAACTGATAATTTAGTTTCCTATTTATTTACCTTATCCTCTAAATTACAGCTAAGGAGTTCAGCGTCGGGCATAGGTACAAATGGTCAAATCAGGTTCATCATTAGCTGCCTCATCTCCAGGGAACAACACATATAATAAGGTTACTTGCAAAATTATTAGTGCAAAAGATTTACTGAAAACGTCTGTAAGAGGTCTAATTCATACAGGCAATAATGGGAAACCTAGAGCAAGAAAATTAAAATGCTATGAATGTTTCTAAACTTGCATGCAAATTATCATATTCCATTACAGTGTATTATTCGAGAACTATTAAGTCACAGCATTATTAAATAAAATATTGTAATGCAAATGCACCAAAAAGAGGAGATAGGGTTTCACTGCAAAAACTGATGGCAAGCATTTTCTTATCCTTCCGCACTTCCCCTTAATGCTGTCCTAGTGGATACTTTCCTCCTGTGCAGAGCCTTGCCCTCTCTATTGATACATGGCAGGAGGCAGCCTATCAAGTTAAAGTTCATGCAATCACAGACTAGCTTGGGTTGGAAGGGAACTAAAGCACTCCCTGTCCCAACCCCCTGCCATGGGCAGGATTGCCACCCACCAGCTCAGCTCCCAGGGCCCCATTCAACCTGGACTTGAACACCTCCAGGGATGGGGCACCCACAGCTCTCTGGGCAGCTCTGCCAGCTCCTCACCACTCTCTGAGTAAAGAACTTCCTCCAAAAATCTAATCTAAATCTCCCCTCTTTTAGTTTAGAAGTATTCTCCCTTGTCCAAATGCTATTGGACTTCATAAACAGTCACTCTCCCTCCTGTTTATAAGCTCCCTTTATGTACTGGGAAAAGATTCAATACCAACTGCTCACATCAGAAAACTCCAACTCTTTCACATCCTTGAAAAGACAGCATATAAAGGAACTGCTGCAAGACTCCAGACTAAGCAACACTAAGAGCTTCTAAGCCATCTGCTGGGATGGTTCATAATACGTTTTCATTCTGGGGGGAAAAAGCCCTGGCTGGATGAACGAAACATCGATATCTACGCTCAATCCACTAATCCATTGGCAGCACTATTGCTGAAGGAGAAGCAAATCCATGGACTGCCTCCACTTGAAGCAAGCACCAAATGGTCCAAATCCCCTGTGGACCATAAAACAGAGAAATGAATATCTGATAAAAAGATAAGTTGAGAAAATAAAAGCCCCACTCAGCTTAGTAATGAAATATCAGGTTATTTGACTTCTTGGAGGAATAAATCTGCAGCATGCTCCAATTACATCCAGACTGTGGTGTGAAAAACCTCCAAAACCAGTTCTTGAGGAAGTAATATAAACCTTTAGCAGGGAAAAATTTACTGTATGCCAAGACAATGCATTTCAGAGGTCACTGTTGTCGTAGTTTAATTGCTTGCCCTGTAAGAACTGCTCAGACATTGTGTTACACTGATGTACTGTTCTACTCCATGAGCTGAGATCCTGCCAAGCTCACAGCAACCTTTTAGAAGAATCCTGCCATTAGATTTTGTCCTCAGGATGTCTTTGGAAAGGAATGATGCAAGACTAAACACAAAAATTGGGCTTTTAAGGAGTGGGAGCAGCATGAGAAATACACTGCAACATGAAGCACCTCATAGAGGATTTTGTACAGACGAATAAAAAATGGAAATTTTGTCAGGTTATTTCTTCATAAAGGAATAGCAAAAAAAAAGCAAGGAGTACAAAATGCAAAAGAGAGAAAAAAAGCCTTCTAATGACATTTGGAAATCAGTGGATTGCAGGGAAACAATTCTGCCTCTCTCATCGGTTACGTGGCTCACAAGGTCTACAAAGGTCTCCTGCCACACGACTTCTGAGAAACAAAGAAGACCTGGTAAGCAGGAGCCAGCTCAAGAAGCCTATGCACTGCAAACATGTAAGTGGCACACGATGCCTGTGCCATTAGAATCCTGTAGCTTCTTCCAGTGTTTATTCCAGACATCCTCTCCCTTTGCTATAACTACCCTTGTTCAATGAAGTCCCTGTGTGAAGACATGCCTCTGTGGGTACCATGAGCAAATCCTGCCCAGCACATCTCCACCGAACGAGTGAGGTAAATGGAGTCCTCCAGGCAGTGCACCACACAGAGCATCGCCTTGGACAGCAGCTCCCTTTTTCTGCTTTCTTTTACAAGCTTTCTGGAGTGGAGATCTTCATTTGTTCATCATCTCCAGTACTAGGAAAGAAAAGATCTAAAGGGGTGACTTCCATTTGGTTTCCTGACATACACAGAAAAATAATGAATTGTACTAAAGCTGATTCATGGCAGGAATCGAGCAGAAGGCTCATGCAATTATGGCATAAATGCAAGTCTGAAGGCAAGAATGCAGACCTGCGTGGAGGCCATTGGAGGCGCCTAAGAGGAAATGTGCTCACTGGGTCAAAATGTCAGAGAGGTCTTGGCTTGCCCTCAGAAGTTAAAAAGATGAAGGGAGCAGGAAAGAAAGAAACAGAAATAAGACAAGTGAAATCCATAAAGGGAAAGAAAAATGTCCCCATAGTTTTTTTCCTCAAGAGTCACTGTGAATTTCTGCAGCTCCTGTCTGGTTCAAAATGGAGGGTTTAATTCCATGGTTTGACAGGTATGACACATTTTATAAGTAGAGACAGGAAAGGAAGATAGTTTGTCACCGTGGTAAGGATAGAAGCAAGCACACTGTTAGTCTGTGAGCCAGACACGGAGTTATCATCTCACTGGTGAATCATGCTACAGATTGACAATCTGACAAACCTAACCCGAGCTGTACTAAGAAGTCAAGCCTTTAGAACTACTTAATCTTCACCAATGGCCGTCCCAGGCACCTCTTCTTCCTGACGCAGTTCCTTATACACTTAGGGTCTCAGGGCTGGCAAAGCACAGGTCATTCTGAAACAAGACAAGACAAATCCTGTGGCGTGAGTGCCTGAGCACAGCTGTCTGGTAAATGTGTGGGAGGTGTTCATTTGACACGTCACTACAGATTTCTCAGCACTTCTGCATTAGGTTCCATACGTGTTCTGGTTAGAAAGGTCTGAAACAGCACAAGATGCAGTAGAGAGAAGTATCTGACTAAGAGCCAGATGCAGGCAGACAAGCAAAGCCTTGACAGTACCATCTGACCAGATCCCCCAGAAATAAGAACACCTGCGATCAGAACACAGAACACATCAATCCTGCATTTCCATTCCTTGTGACACCAGGGAAAAAACAACATGATGGCTACAACTGAATCATGCTATTTTGATGATCAGCTTGCAACAACCTTAGGGCACAATAAAAATCTTTGGCTGCCATGGTCTGTTGTGTTTCATAAGGGCTGAAATTTCAGAGCCATGAGTTGGATGCATCGCTTGTACACTGCTGTCAACATGAGGAAGGGAAGGGAAAGGAAATAAATGTGGAGTTCTGCAGCTGGGCTTTGCAAGTTGAAGGTGATGGTGATCTTCCAACACACGCATCACACAATTATACGATACTACAGCATGTACAAGTCCTTGGGTTGAAACATTTTCAAATATTGTGAAGAAGTACTGCTCAAAGAACTCCAACACAAATGAGGGCACAGAAAGAGAGAAAAGGGATCAGATAAGCAGGTAATCGAGGTGTCAAAATGTTCAGGTGCCTCCTTACACAGTCAGCTAGCTTTCCTTTCAGCACAGCAAGTGACCTTACACTACTGGGGACTAAAGGCATACTGCAGGCCTGCTGGAGTGATCCTATGACAGGCAACCTGTCCTTGCACTAGCTGACACAACTTTCAACTCACACTTTGATGTGAGTTCATCTACTTCTTCCTCTTTTTTCCTCCAAGTTGTCAAGAGGCTGGCTGCAAAAATCTCAATCTACTTTGAAGCAATTATGAACACTTTCCACAGCCCGCTCATGTTCTACAGATTCTAGTCCAAACTCCTCTGCATGTAAATACCATGCCAGTGTGGTGGGTTTCAAACTGTGTTCCTGCGGAGGACTGGGTCATTTGTCTTGTGACTGCGCATCTGGTAGCAAGGAGAGGATGCAGTGAAGAGAGAGGGCTGGTTTGGGAACAAGGATGGAGAAACAGAGCTCCAATCTGTTCCTGGGAGGAAGGCAGGTAGCATGAAGAAGAGAAAAACAACCTTGTGGTTTCTAGTAGAAGGGGAGATGGGTCAGGATTGGACTTGATCATAATAACACAGCATTGTGCCTTTACTCTTCTGGGAAGCTTTGCTTTCTCTTTTCTCAGCTCATCCTTCTGTTCGCTGTTGTTTTCTTAGACAACAGCAGCTGTGCAGCCCTTGAGCTGCTCCTGACACAGCCACCTCTCCCCCTCAGATCTCTCCTGCCATGCTTCTGGTTCCCAAGAACATCTGCTTCAGAAGATATTCTGCAAGGTCATGTTCTCTCAAGTAGAGAAACATGGTACAGCTGATTAGCGTTGAGTAGGACATGGAGTTTGGGGTGTGGGAGGAAGAGGAGGATGAAAGGAAAGGTTTTAGATGTGGGTGCAATTGGCAATATGAAGACAACACATTCTGAACTTAGTCATTCAATAGAGAATTCCAAACTCATGTTCCTTCAACTTTCAACTTAAATATTACCTTTTGTGAGTAGGAGGGCTGGCAAAGCTCAAGTGCTCTGAAGTCCTCCAAATGCCAGTGGGAATGACAAATTCACTCTTGAATTAGAATGCATGCTCGTGCAATGTGGCTCATGGCACAAAATAACTCCGGATTTATTTTTTTCTCCCATGCCCTACTCAGTACCTCTTAAAAAGGGAGGAAAGTGGTTTTTACTGAGGGGTGGGAGTTGCACTACATCCACACAACAAAGTAAATCGTAGCACTTGGCCTTCTACCCTAGAGCAACTTGGTATTATTAAGCAATAACTCTTTGAAAGCACAACATCCTAAACGAAAACAAACAGCTTAGAAAGGCATCCACGAGTTAATTTCTCTAAGTAACAGAAAAGCAAAATCCACCTACATTTCTGACACCTTCCATTAGTAAGTTTTCTAGATGAACAATTCATGACACTGAAGAAATGAGAGCATTAGAATGTGAAATGAAGGGCGATGGATGGAGACCGTACCAAAGAAAATGATAAATCATGATCTGAGCTACAGATCTGCAGTTCTAGGGAACACTGCTTCTTCTGACTCCACTGGGTTGTGGTAGACCACAGCTTTCCAATTACTTCCCTCTGCATTCTTCTGCTGTGGAATTAAACCAGGGATGTAGCTATGAAGAAGGAATTAAGAAGTCCTAAATACGCCACTGTATAAATCAACAGAGTGCACATCTAAAATACTATGCATAATTATGCTTTTCCCACCTTGAAAAGGATGTAATAGAACCAGTGAAAATAATGAAAAGGGTGAGAAATGTTGCAGAGCTGTTGGTTGTGAGGTATAAAGCAGATTCCAGATGAGAAAAAAATAGTTTAGATCTCTCCAGCTTGGAAAAGATATGACTGAGGATGAACATGATGAAAAGCTATAAAGCCATGAATGGCATACAGAATTTGAATAGGGAATGATTAATCATTATTTTTTATAATACCGGAACCAGGAGACAGCCAGTAAAATGAGCAAGCAGCAGGTTTAAAACAAATGTGAGAAACGATTTTTCAGACAACACATACTTGAATTGTGGAATTAAACTGCCGTGGATTTCTGTGGAGGTCAAAAGCATAAATGGCTCCAAAAGTGATTAGATAAATTCACGGAGAACGGGTCTATCAGTGACTATTAAACATGATGCTTCAGATGGAGTCTTTGGCTCGGGAAATGTTTAAGCTGCAGATTGCTAGAAGCTAGAGACATAGACTGGAAAAAAATGACTCCAAAGCTCCTCTAGCAGCGGAGTGGGGAGCAGGTACCAAAACTTCAAAGCCTCAGAAAGGCCTTGCTCCCACAGTGAGTCTGGTCACCACTGCGGGCGCCTCACGTGGGCTGTGGGCCGGCATGGCCAGCTTTCCCATCAACCTGAGGGCGCTGGCTCTAAGAGATTTAAAGAGAGGATAGATCAATTTTACTGTCTTACAGAACAAAGGCAATTACTGGGATTACACAACCGAGAAGAAAACCAGGTGCAGTATTTCCAGAAGAACTCTACTGGAGACTTCCTCTGCCTGCCCTTAATCATGGGAGTGTTGTGGGATGGCTCTCAGTCTCTTGGGGAAATGAGGAAAATAACAAAGTGCATGACTATCTACTTGAAGCTTAATTCTGAATTTCTGCTCTGGATTCCTTCCAATGCTTCCTCTCATGTTAAGGTGCAGAGGATGCATCCAGTAACACTTCGTCACTGAGTACTATTTTGGAGAACTGCTTCCTAGGCTTTGGGGCAGAGGGGCTGAATTCCCAAAGCAATACAGTGTTCCATGTATTAAAATGGAGACTTAAAAGCAGCATCTCACTAAATGCCCAGAAGTGAACTTATTTTCTCTCAGGGCAAGGATGGATGATGATGTCAAAGGCATCTGATATTCCCTTACCTACTCTTTAGCCGCTCTTTAATAGAGGTAAATACTCCGCAGGCTGAGTCTAGTGACATAAAGGAGGAAGGCAACAGAAAAAACCCTAAGTGCATTTGGAGACAACTACATCTTTGGCTGTCAGAGAGTTTTTAGATGCAGTGATTTCTTATGATCTAACACTTACTTGGATTATCACTAAGTTTTTCTTCCCAGGATAACAAAATCCTCTTTTAGATCTTACAGCATTGTGCAAGTCACACAGCATATAATATATGCATCCTATAATAATCTTACGACCTCTAAGAAGTTGCAAGATGCAACCAAATCACATCAGCATTGCTGATAACTCTCTTGACTACACAGGGTTTACACAGTTGTCTTTTTGCAGCAACGTAAGTGACACATCCCATGCTCACCTGGAAGTTCTTCTCAGCTGTTCAAAGCATTCTGGGGCTAAGTCATACTCAAGCATTTCATCGTTATTATCAGCCATGCAGAGAAAAGTTCACAGAACATCTTTCCACGCTTCTGATTTCCAGTTTGTCTGTGGCAGCACGCAGAGACCAAACACAATACATCGATGTGACAAAAGATGATCTAAGGAAGCGAGTCTGTGTCCCGTGCAGAGTCTGTTTGAGCCCTGCCTGCCAGAGCATCAGAGTAACAGCTCACTGATTTGAGCACAGCGAGGTGATTCAATCTTACCTGCTGTATTTTTACTTAAGGTACAATGTGTACAGCATTTCCTGCTGCAACTTGCTGTGGAGATATCCTGATTTTGCTCACCTCACTTCCTACATTCAAAATGTCACCAGCCATCACTTCCCGATAGTCATGTCACACTGAAAAAGGCCAGTGAATCCCAGACACTAATTTTTTTTCCAGCACATTAGGTATGTATACAAACCTTTCAGGCCCAGCGTCTGTGAGCTGTTCAGGCTTCCATGGCTTCCCAACTGCATGCCATGCCATGGCTGCCAGTCCCTGAAGAACAGAGTCCTTGCCACCTGGAACCTCACCTGCTCTGGGCCAGCACCGTCCTCACCTTATCACTATGGTGAGCAGAGCCGTGACATCTTTCAGAAAGCTTTGGCCTGGAGCAGCCACCAGCCAGCACTGAGCTAGTGCTTGTGGTAGGAACCTGCAGGCCTGCAGCTGCTTTGTTTCCCCAGTGTTCTGCAGAGTCGCAGCGGGTCAGGCATTCTACACCAACATGTCCTCTGGGATCCACGTGTGGTGGAATGGGGACTGTTTGGTGAGAGAGAAACAACTCAGGAGCGAGGCTGCATAGGAAGCAAATGCAAACCTGAAGCAAAGGGTCAGCATTTTCCTTTCTGAACTGCTCAGCTTTATGATTTCCCAGCCAAGGTGTAGCCTTGTGCTTACAACAACACAAAAACCACCAAACCCGTTACATTTCAAATATTCATGTACAAGCAGCTCCCACGTGAAAAATCTCTGCTGCTTACATTTTTCTTATGAATGTAACAAAACCAAAACTGTTGCGCATTAAAATCGGGGAAGATACCATGTTCTCTTATTATTTTCTGTGCTGCTGTCCCCAGAGCACAAGTCCCGCTATACACAATCTTTTGTCCTTACGATATACCACAAACACAAATATCCACAGACAAAAGCAATTTCAGCTCCTTTTCAGGAGCGGACGCTCCTTGCACCCTGTAGTGCATTATCTCTAAAACGTCTTCCAAAGATCAAATCCATCCCACGGTTCCTATAAAAGGTCACGTTTTGCAATGTAGCCTACAGAACAATGACATTTCAAGGATCAAAGAAAAGGTTAAAATATTCCTATAAATCTATTCTTGGGACTTTTAAGTATTTTCGACGCTGAGGGAAATGTCATTTTTTTCTCAGGAGCAAGTGAGGGCTCTGGGATGGGTAATGGGTCTGTTAGGTTTTATTTGGTGGAAGAAAGATGCACTTCACTCCCCAACTCATGCAAATAAAACCTAATTTAATTTTAAACCTCATTTATTTATTTAGATTTAATCTAAAACTCCCACATCAAAGCAAACAGAAAAACAACAAATACTATTGGGGCCTTAATAAAAAGAAATTGCAGCATGCCAAAATAAAACTCAGAGGAGCAGCTTTTGCATAATGTTATAAATTACGGTCTCGCAGAGCACCCCAGCCCGTGAAATCCTTCGCTCAGCCTGGCTGATGCCGAGAGAATGCTGAGGATTTAATTCAGTCACTTAATGCTCCATAAAGCTGAGCTGGCACTGGATTTGGGGATCTGGCAGTGGGAATTACAGCAGTGGGGTGGGGAAGATGTGGCAAGGAGCAGCCAGGCTCCTCTGTGGGCCTCCAGGGACCATTTCCAGGTTCTAAATGAAACGAGATCACGTCTCCCAGTTCTTCATGAGCACTAAATCACACTCAGGCTGACAGCAGATACTGTATGCTGAGGATGTGGGGAGCAGCTCTTCTTGCTGGTAAGGAAAGGGGTAGGGAGCCTGGCCTCCATGCCCCGCTGTGTGGGGCTCCAGCTTGCGGCCCATTTCTCTTCAAACAGATTCATTATTTGAAATGGCATGTTTGCTGGTGACACCAAGCTGAGTGTTGCTGTTGACACAATAGAAGGAAGGGATGCCATTTAGAGAGATCTGGACAGGATCATAAAGTGGGCAGTGAGAACCTAATGAGGTTTAACATGGCCAAGTGCAAGGTGTTGCACTTGGGCCGTGGCAATCCCAGATATGTGTACAGGCTGGGAGAAGAGCTCATTGAGAGCAGCCCTGCCGAGAAGGACTTGGGTGTCCTGATGGACAAAAAGCTGGACATGAGCCAGCAGTACATGCTTGCAGACCAGAAGGCCAACTGTATCCTGGCTGCATCAACAGAGGGGGGCCAGCAGAGCATGGGAGATGACTGTCCCCCTCTACTCTGCCCTTGTGAGACTTCATCTGGAGCACTGAGTCCAAGCCTGGGGCCTCCAGCACAGGGAAGGATGGGGAGCTGTTGGAGTGGGTCCAGAAGAAGGCCATGAAAATTATCAAGGGGCTATGGAGAAAGGCTGAGGGAGCTGGGCTTGTTTAGCTTGGAGAAGAGAAGGCTCCAGGAAGACCTCATTGTGCCCTTCCAGTACTTGACAGGAGCTTACAAGCAGAATGGAGACTGACTTTTTACATGATCTGATAGTGACAGGAAAAGGGAGAACAGTTCTACACTAAAAGAAGGGAGATTTAGATACTTGGAGGTAATTCTTTACTCGGTGAGGCACTGGCACAGGCTACCCAAAGAAGCTGCGGATGCCCCATTCCTGGAGGTGCTCAAGGCCAGGTAAGACGGGGCCCTGGCAGCCTCATGAGGTGAGTGGCACCCCTGCCCACTGAGGGGGGGTTGGAACAGGGTGGGCTTTAAGGTTCCTTCCAACCTAAGCCATTCTATGATTCTAAGATTCTACATATAGGCAGAATGGTGCACAGCAACAGTCCAAACTCTGCAGCTACTGAGTGGTGCCTCACTCCTAGCAGCCCCACCGGAGGTGCACGGGGGATGGACAACAAGGAAAAAACCCACTGGCAGGAAAAGCACCCTGTGCATTTTCAACTGGTTCTTTTGATGAACGATGCATTTGTTCACAGGCACAAAGCAGAACTGTTTAACTTCACAAAGCTGGCACCAAAATCCTTAGGAGCAAGGTACTAAAGGGCATGAACCTGATAGTGGTCAGAACAGAAGCTTATCTCATATCTGACCGATGGGAATTCTTTAGAAAGGAAAAGAATGTTCCTCCAGTTACCACTGAAATCCCCATCTTTCATACTTGTGGCAGCAGCCTTGGTGCCAGCATCCCCCATTTCAAACTGAGTTTCTGGTTACATCAGCGATGCCATTAAATCTTCACTCTAGATGGGGAATCCTCGTCTCAGGCATCTGACTCTGTGTGACCACACAACTTTCCAAATTTATTTACTGTATGCTTGCTGGGTTTTGCCTTTTTTTTCTTTTCTTTTTTCCTCTTAGATTTCTTTCTCTGTATCTTCCTTGTTTATTAATCAGCAGGCACTGAACCACGCCAAATGTTTTCCCAGATTGCTAGAAGGTTTATTTCTGTACTGCTTACTCTTTTCCTGTGATCATAATTTCCCCTTCACCACACTAATTGTGGAAATACTGGAGAGATATTCAGTTTCGCACAGCCTTCCTATTATTGCTTTTACAAATTCTGAAGCATCCAGATTCTGCTCCTCTTCTCCTTATACCAACAATAAACATCTTTTTTAGAACCCAGAAAGAATCCCCTTGAATTGTCAGAACTCTCCGCAGACCTGGTCCCATCTCAAATCTTTGCAATTATATTCTACAAACAGGACTTTCCAAGCTGTAACTAGGAGACAAATAATTTTTAGCCCTACAGGTCTCTTTCATATGCAACAGATCATGTGTTTGTGCAAAAGAACTTGCTGGACCTACAAGGACCTGCTACTTCAAAGCTCGCTTGCCTTTTGGGCTGCCTACTGCTTACAAGATGTAAGGGCACCAACAGAAGATTGCAACCTTCAGGACACTGCTAATAAAGACTTTCAGCTATGATGGAGACAAAAAAGAGGGAAAAAGGAAAGTTAAAAACAACTGTCATGTTTCAGAATTGCCTTTGTTACTTCAGCTAGATGACTTTGCTTTGTAACATACCAATGTATTCTGTCCCACTTTCTTAAAATAAACAACTAGTCTATGGCCTGTCAACAAAACTCCATTCTCAATCATCCAGGGAGACCAGGCAAACGCATCTCACAGTGTCCCTAGCTCTGCAAGAAGGGTTTGGGGGCACTTCAAGCTGAGAGCTCCTTCTGCTTTGCCTTAGAGTGATGTGCTGCCTAAGACATGACGGATTTACATTGACAACCGGACCCACGAGTTTATCCTCTTCCTGCTTCAGGATTTCCTTATTTATTGATAAGCTTGTGTCTTGCTGTGGATCTGAAATTCTCTTTGTTCCAGATCAGAGCAGCCACAGAAAAACTATGAAAACTTAAGATGCTAATACAGCGCCTAACAGGAAAGTAGAGAGTGTAAGGGCAGATGTCCTTGCACAGCTTAATTCAGAACACTGCATCTCTGTCACAGAGAGAGTGATGCTAGTTTGCTGCTTTCAACAAGACTTGTGGCATTTACTTTTCATATTCTGTATCTTCACCTTCTGCAGTCAGGCTGAGCAGAGAAAAAAGCATCAACTAGGATTTCAGCACAGAAAAAGCTACCAGGGATGTAATGAAAAAATCCCCCTTTCCCATCTATTAACGAATAAGCCATAATCCTACCTGTACATAATGTAAAACATCTTTGAACCTTACAGTGCTGGCAGGATTAAAGTAGATTAATTTTTTTTTAAATGGGAAAGATATTAAGATTCTTCAACATGTATAAGGCATCAGCAGCAGCTGAGCTCTGTAGTTCGAGTGGAGAAGCGGATTTGCATGGTGTGCATGAGGGAAGAAGTGAGTCGCTCACCTGAGCTGCCTGGATACTTTTACAATCAACAATTACTACTGACGAGGGCAAAAACTTGCCAGGGATTTTAGAAGACAGCCTGCCCTGTCCCCTTCTTTTTGAAAAGTCCAAGAATAAATGAAAAGCGGGACGAAGAGAGAAGAGCTGCGCAGAGCTGTCAGCACAGTGCTCTTCTCGGCCGCTCGGCTTCCACATCAGGGAATCGGGGATGGGTTTCATGTGCTGACCTGAGTGAGGAAATGACAGGGAAGGACAAGGAGGGCTGCTGGCTGCAGAGCCAGCGGTAGCAAAGGTCTCAGAACCAGTCTGAATAAATCAGCACAATTAGACCCCGACCGCAGCCTTTATGTGCTACCACAACATCAATATTTAATAGGAAGCGTGGTGGCTAGGAGATCATTATTAATCTGTAGTTAAGCAGCATTAGTAAAAGCACAGCTTCTGGAAAAGATGAGTTCTTTCAAGCCATTACTTAGGAAAACAAGATCCTAAATTGAGAACAAAGATGCTTAGAAAATGCAGCCCTATATGGGCACTCACTCTAGGGGTTATGATTCCAGGTAAGAGGCAGAAGCAGCACTGGCTGTGTGAGGAACGAGCCCCCAGCAGGAGCATCTCCTCCTTTTGCTCAGAGGCTAAAAAGAGATTGGGACGTGGCAGCATAGTGGGGAGAGGATAGCAGGAGAGAGGTCCAGACGTGCAGCCCAAGAGCAAAAGCCATGCCAGTGCTCAGATAGGAACCTATCTGCAACATGGAAACACTGAAGTACTTCCAAGAGTTTCAGGAAAGATATGGGCTTCAGCAAGATTATTTTTGGTTCTAGCGCTCTCGTAAGAGCCAGCATAAGAAATACTAGGCTTTAAAAGATTTTTAAATGGCTTTAAAAGTAAGGTATATTCTAGCTAAAGCAATGTCCTTAAAGTGGCCGACAAAATCCCTTTAAATTATGAGACGGGGGATAAAAGACACAAGAGGATGGTGCAAACCAGTTAGATTACAGAAGCTCCCCAAAGCAGAGGGCATCAGAGGAAACTGTTCTGTGAAACTTAAGAAATAAAAGGCATGCAGAGACTAAAACAGAGCCTTAGAAAAAGCCTTTTAAGTTCCAATCAATATGCTTTAGCAAGGTACAGCTTTCTCACATTTTTACTGTACTCTTGTACATAAATAACATCCCTGAGTAGACAAGGCTCGCTGAAAACCTTGAACTCAAGAGATGATAGAAATCGCTTGCTTAAAAAAACAAAAACAAAAACACAGAAAACAAAGAAACAAACAAACAAACCCAAAACGTTTAAAAGAACTGTTGGGCCCTTAGAAGAGCAAACAGTATGGCAGAAGACCATCCCAAACAGCCAGGGATGAAACAAGATGGCAACGTTTCCCACATAGCAGCAGCGTTCCAGCCTGACAAGAAGGGAGCCAGAACAGAAGGCACTGTGCATGATGGGCCAGCAGCACTGAGTGAAGCAGCGAGTATTGCAGGCAGCACGAGGTGGGGTGTGCTGTCACAGCATCACCTGCCTTTGGGGCATGAAGACACAAAGAGCATGGAGGGGACACAACATGCTGGTACAGCGCACAGACTGAAAGTCAGGTAAAAGGCAAATGCAGATACCTCTGGCTTCTGTTTACAAAACCAGGGCAGTACACTGTGAGCTGGTAAGCTGCACCTTGGCTGTCACTCACTTGTAGGACTGCACTTAGGCTTGGGCACTACGGCATGGGGAATCTTCTGTGCCTTCAGAGAAGATGGAGAGATGGGAGCTCAGAGTCCCACCTTGAGCATCCTGATCCAAATCCAGGTTCATCACCCGTGAGTTTCCCAGGATGAACAAATCATCAAGGAAGGGCATGATTTGTCTGAAGATTAAAGACAAACTAACTTAGAAGAAAAAAAAAACATATCTATTCCCTTTCTTGCTTTCTCCTCCCCTCCAAATGCTGCCTCCCTCTTTACCAGTCATCACACTCTAGGCTGGGAATACCACAACCAGACACGGACAAGCATGCTCTGGGCAGCCATGCTTGACCAGACGACCTCAGTTCTGCAGTTTATAGTCCCAATTCTGCCACTGCAGCTTAACAAGATGATAATTGTCTGCAACAAATAGAGCTTAACCAATTCTCACCAGAGGCTGAAGATACACCTCTGTGAGTGCTTGAGTGTTGGCACTGGCGCACCATGTTAAAGAAATGGTAGCTCTCCTCCAGTCAGTCTACAATGGAAGCAAGCTGGTGCATTTTGAACCAATCTGCAAAACATATTGTGCGTGTGTCTAGGTGCACATATGAACTAGAAAAGCTGTGATCCAAGACAGAATGTGATCGTATGTGACTCCACAAACACAGATCTCTTCACAGTTACACGATTACATTACTGTACTCGGGAGAAACCAGGATGTGCCATGGGATTGTACCTAAGTTGTGTAACCTGCCTCTATAGCTCAAGTTACACAGATGTAGGACTGCATATAAAGCAAAACCCCTATTGAAACCAGATGCTAAAGATGAACGGAACTAATCTGAAGAAAGATGTTATACAACAAGATGAAATTTTGTTCACTGAGTAAACTTGCCCTGAAGCTAAAAGTAGGGATGCCTGACCTATTATGTGAAGTTAAGGGTCAACATCAAATTAATGGGATCAGTGGCCCCATTAATCTTCCCATAATGAACACCAGCTCAAACAAACCCTTCTTACTGAAGTACTTGAAGACATTTTATATTGGCAACAAATTTACCTTATGGAACTTGAAATCATATAAAAGTGATTTAAATGTATTGAACTCAAGACATTTCCTGAAACACAAAAGGTATTTTGAAACAGTACCAATTGCTGAAGGTAGATTGATATCATAAATTAGTGCACTGACCTTCAACCCCTGGAGAACTGAATGAGGTCACTCATGCAATAAATTCCAAAGTTGCCCACATAGCCTTTGGTGGATATCTGCCCATTGCAAGAGGTTATGCAGTATGGAAGTCTGCTGCAAATGGCAACTTCTGCTCCAAAATAGCAGGCAGCTGGGACAGATGAGGATATCACAGGCAAAGCTATTCTGAGCTAGCAGCCTTGAAGAAAGGATGGATAAACAGAAATAGAATATGAATTTTACAACAATTGAGGACTAAGACGCACTGGCACATGATGGGACACAACATGCCCATTTCCTGCTGTGACTTCCTTTTGCTGTTCTTAGTTATGATTCCAGCTTTTTTTTTTCTGATCTCTTTTACATAAAACTCTGTGCAAGCAGTAATGAAACCAGGCTTAGCTGGTAGTATTACCAAACTGAGACACTGCTTTCATCAAAGTCCAGAAGCTAAAAAGAAGCTAACACAAACTGCCAGCTGCATTCCTGCCTCTCCTGATCCCAGCGATTTCTACAGCAAGACATGAAATGAAATGTCTGAGCAGCGACTTCTGAAGTATGTTCTGCCTGCTCATCAGACACCAACATGAGCCACATTTTCAAAACATTTTATTTCCCAGGAAGGCACTAAAGAGAAACAGCCAGATTCTCAATGGGAGCTCAATATTACCCTCCTGTTAAGAACTTCTGAAAAAAAAAACCTGTCCAAAAAACCTACTTGAGGCCAAGTGCGATTGGCCTGGAATTCCGATTCCCACTGCCTATAGTATCGGGCAGCCTGATCTGGAGGTTGGCAACCCTGTCCATAGCGGGGGATTAGAACTGGATGATCTTCAAGGTCCCCACCATCCTAAGCCATTCTATGATCCTATGACAAACCATCCTGAGCACACTTAAGAGCAACAAGGATGGAGTCTCTATCTCCAGAAGACTCATCTCTGTCCAGATCTAGGGCTCCCTGTGTCCTGGTAAGAAAAAGCAGCATGAATTATAGCCAGACTGTGGCTTGCAGACTGCTTTAAAATAAACCTATGTTCTTTAGAAATCAAGCATTGAGGGAATAAAACTATAAACCTAAGCCGTATTTTCTCACTTATTACCGATTCATTCCCTCATGAATGCAGGAGAAAGAAAAAGGAAGAGAAAGTAAGAAATTTGGGTAAACAAACATCCTTTGGAGGCTGATGGCCGATACTCACATCTGCATGATGGACACCCCAGCAGTGCAGCATGCCTGCCACAGTGGCAGCAGTGGTTAGAAGAACAAAAGGGAACGTGCACATTACCTGTAACTTGGGATTGTGTGAGCAAAGTATCTCTGCCCTCCTCAGCCTCCTGCCTGAGCACATTCCTCTGGTGGAAGCTCCCCAGGTTTTATAGCCAAGGAGCCCGTTTATTTCATTGCACACGTACTGCTGTCAGGGTTTGAGAACGTTTCCCCCAGGCAGCACTTGGATTGCACGTGCATCCTCACCCAAGCACTGTCGTGGGAGGCAGCGCCTCCAGACGCCCTTCCACCAAAGCCTGCGTCAACAGTGGAGCTCTTGTGTTGGATTTGGGGAGAATAACAGATTTGAGCTACCTACAGAGTAGCACATTGCTCTGTAGCTTTGGCTAACAGCTAGAGCTCACCTGGCAGAGCAGTTTGCCCTGACATTCTCAGTTCGGCACATTTTATAGTGGGAATTTACTTCCCTTATTGAATGCAGGAATTCAGGTACTGAATGTAAAACTAAACCCGAGGCTCTCACACAAAGCGATGCTGAGGAGACTGCTGAAAGGCGCTGCTACAGAAAAGCCTGCAGTATTACACAGCCTCATGTCCCACAGAGGACTATATGCTAACACAAATGAGATTTTAACAAGTTTTCAGTGAGAATTTCCATTTTCCATTTAAACACATAGTGAAACTATGTGCTTTGCTAGTGAAATTGCTTAAAATGGCATGAAATTGAGTGCCCCCCCAATAAATGCCACCTGACAAGACTGATAAAGCAAATACTGATACTGCGACTAGACAAGATTAAATTCTACTATTTAGAGTGTAACAGTTTGTAATTAGGGCAGCAATAGTCTTTGTTAGAAATGTGAAATGGTTTTGTACCAAATGCATTAGAAGGATCATCAAATTCTATCGCTACTTCATAGCTTTGAATAAAGATTTTATCATATACTAGGGAGCTCTCTTTAATAAACACTTTACCTGATAAAATAAACCTATTAATATTGAATAACTCCCTGCTCATCTGCAGATGCCGTACAATAGCAAACCACAGACATTGAAAAGCACAAAATTATTCAGTGAAAGCCTCTGCTCAAATCCAACTATTTATTGCTAAGAAATTGCATTAAAGACACTGGACACCAGCAGAGCTTTCTGAGCAGCTATCAAATCTACTGTGTGTGCATTTGTTGTGTGCACCACACACGGCAAATAATCAAATGAGACTGCTTTTTTATTGCTATTTGCTTTGTGGCTTGCGCTTCAGAGTGGCAACAGGACAGGACAAACAAAGCATTTCCTGAATAACAATTATTTACTCCCAGATGATTAAATCAGTTTGTTTCAGGTCATGTTTGTATACAGAATGGGAAGCAATACACAGTGACTGTTCGAGAACACGGAGCCTTCCACGGGCGTTTCTGCTTTACAACTAAATAGAAGCTCTTTAACTAATACCTGTTCAAGTAATTAACCTATTATAAAGAAAAAATAAGGCAATGCACCAAGGTTATGCTTCTGAAAGTACTCTACTGTGTTTCTTTCATTTAAATTTCAAAGTGGATGTCAACGTTGTTTTGTATCTACAAAGACAATTATTTCATGCACTGTCAGGTTACTTGCAAATTATTACAAATACACCAGGGTCCATGAGGACACCGATTTCAAAGCGCATTGATATTCCACAGTCTTCCCTCTCTGTAGTAACTGGGTGGATTGGATTCCCCAGTCTAGCTTTCAGTTATTAAACTTTTCCTTCTTCCAGATGAAGTGAATGAATACATGATGCAGACATTTTATGTGATCCTTTGCTTTTCAAGGTTTGATCTCTAGAAATGCAGGCTGTCTCTAGACTGTGTTGCTCATTTTCATATGGACTGACTTCTGCAGTCTCACAGCTCTCAGTGAAGAGAGCTCCCAGGCAGGACTGGCACACTATGGTAACACATATGGTCTGAAGAATAGCAAGTTTTTATGCAGCCTTCCTGTTCTCCTCTTTTTATATCGCATTCATTGCTTCAGGCCACTGTCAGGTAACTGAAGATAAATGTTCCCAGGTTCCTGTCAGCTTTCATGCCAGTACAAACTATATTGCTTAATATTTTGACTTTTTCAAGTTGCGGACAGAGTTTCAAGTAAGAATTTGTGGTCTGTCTCCTGATCATTTGAAAATAATCAGCCACAATAAGAAACCCTGGAGTGCTCAAGAGACAGTTAATCTCTGGAGCTTGGACTTAGAATCACAGAATCATTTGAGTCAGAAGGGACTTTTAAAGGCCATCTGGTCCAACTCCTCTGCAATGAACAGGGACGCCTACAGCTAGATACGGGTGCTCAGAATTCTATCCAGCCTGGCCTTGAACATCTCCAGGGACAGAGCATCCACCATTTCTCTGGGAAACCCGTTCCAGTGCCTCACCACTCTTACCCTAGGCTTTCTAGCCAGCAATGCGTTCTTGCATTCTAGAAAGCCAACCATATCCTGGGCTGCATGAAAAGAAGTGTGGTCAGCAGGACAAGGGAGGTGATCCTGCCTCTTTACTCAGTGCTTGTGAGACTTCACCTGGAGTTCCAGTACCTTACCTCTGCACCTGGAGACCCACACTTCTGGAAACTAAAGTTGCTTTGCAAATCAAGTTCAAGTTCAGTAACAATACTGAACCTTACTAAGGTTAAACGTACCTCTTATGTTATGCAGTTGTCATTCCATGCATTGATACTACCTTTTGTTTGGTCCAAAGAAAGGAGTAGAGGCTCTTCTAATTCCGGGTGAAGATTTTATCTCTTTATCACAAAAATACCTGTACTTGATCTTTTGCTTAAATTGAATTTCTGCTTGCGCCTCCTAAACAACCCTCCCTCTTCCTGTTACTTCTAAACTCTAAATACGGTGACTGTATGCCTTATAAATTGCCTTCTAGTCAAGTTACACATATTTAGCTTTCCAACCAGCCCCACATCCTCTTTAGTCATCCTTGCTGCTTCTTTCAGATCAGTGCTTTCACTATAAACCTATAAACAGAGAGAGAAACAAAAAATATCCTGTGTCAGCTCATAACGTGCAACAACTGATCCCATTTCATGAGACCCAATACTGAAAATTACAAATCAAGACTATCTGCAAGCTGTTTGATTAGACCACTGTGGATAGCCTGGTATATAAGAAAAAACATCTGGTGCTGGTGAGGAGGACAGGAGCACACTGACAGCCAAGCTCTGAAACAAGGAATTCTGGAGAAATCATAAGCCTAAATGCGCAACATGGTTTTGGTGAAGAGTTATGATTCTGGTCACTTTTCTATTCCCCAGGCAACAGTATACACCTGCTGTCTACAAAAAGCAATGTACTTGTGGCTTGAGAAATCGTATTTGTCTCCTATTCTCTTAATGATCATCCTCAAAGATAAGCTTTCTATCTCAAATACCACAGCAAGGCTGCTGTTATAGGCAAGAGCTTGACATCTACAGCATGCATGTAAAACCTGCTGCAAAAGGCCAAGCCACAGCCATCAGAACAAACAGAGCAGCACCCAGATCTCCTCTGTGATGTACACACATTTCATTCACAAATGTATCTTGCAGACAGACTGACATTCAGAGATCGACTTTGGCTTCTGGTTGCGGCAGATGAAATCTCCTAGGTGAGCAGAACAGAACTCTCTCTGGCACCCTTCACACAACCCCACATCCCACTGGTGAGCTCCTGCTGCAGGCAGGTGCAGTGGAAGCCTGCATGTCACCACAGACAGCAAAGCAAAACTCTGCTGGCTGCTGAAACTTCTGCACCCACTCCCTTACATAAAGTCAGAACACAGGGCAAATATAAGCAGCTTGCCCTGAACACCTTTCCAGCTTAAAGAGAGCCCTTCTTCCTGCATTGCTTCCTCTGAACAGGTGGACACCTCCCAAAATTCAACAGTAGGGAACACTTTACCTTTAACAAGCTCCAGCCACTCTAACCAGATTGTCAATAAACAGAGCATATTGCACAGATGGACTAATAACGCAACCCTAATTCAATTGCCTAGAACCATCTTCTGTGCACACTCTATTAAAAGCAGCCACTCGGCTTGCAGCAGCTTAGAAACCAGGACAGGGTCCCCTTCTGAAGGAGAGAAGGAAGCGCTGACTGACGAGCTAGCAGCTGTGAACCCGCTGTCTCTCTGCAGCACATTTACAAGTTGCCTGCACCCTTTGCCCTGCATGCTGTGGCCTGCAGCCACCTCACTAGGTGAAAGCAGCTCATCCTTATCCGAGAAGCCTAGAATATTCACAGTTGAAAGGAACCCACAAGGATCACTGTGTCCAAATCCTGGCTCCACAAAGCACCACCCAAAATTAAAGCCCTATGTCTGAGAGTGCTCTTCTCCTTGCTGTTTCTGCAAGACCCCCATACCGAACGATGAGGGCTCCAAAAGGAAGGGGGAGGAGCAGCAATTACAGTCAGGTTACTGCATGACTCTGGTCTCTAGCTTATGTGCAACTTCCAGGTCGATTTTCTTAAGATTTGTTTATCTCAGCACACATTTCACTAGCCAAGCAGTGGTCTGAGCAAGGTTTGGCTATGGGAAAGAGGGACAGGAATCCAAATCCATTGATACTATTTTCAAAGTTTGCTCTATCTCTTTAAAAGTCAGGCTGCTAGAAGCCACGGGCTGATGCATAGCAAGGGATTATCTTTCACAGGCAGTACCTTTGAAGTGCACAAGATTCAAATCAGTTGCAAATAGGAGACCTGAGGCCCATCAGCAGCCTTGCTGCTTGGGGCCAGGAAAGTCCAAAGAGCTGGCTCATCCTTCCATCTGCACTCCAGATCGAAGGGATGTAAAGCAGGCCACGCTGAGCCTGGCTTTCAATCCATCCACCCACTGCTCTGTCTGCCTTGGATTCAAGGTGGGAGCAACACAGCACCTTATACCAAGTGCACGGAAAGGACTGATTAGAAAATGAATTTCAGAAGAGCTTTTATAACATTTGCTGCTCCTATTTCCAGCGTTGCCACAAAAGTGCCCCAGAGTCTCTTTGCTCCTTCACTGAGGAATGTATTTATGCAGAACCATGACAATTCCTACTTTCCCCTTAATCTCCTTTCACTAACTGTCCAATGGGCAACCTGATCTACCCTACCCTCTGAGCATCTTTTCCTCCTCTCCCTGCTCCTGAATGGTATTAGTATGCCTGGGAGATCTGCTGAGACCCCCTTTGAAGTTAATGTGACTGGATGGCCCACTGTGGCCAGCTGTGACCAACTTGTACCCTGCTCTTGGCAGAAAGCTCTCTCTAGCCCACAGCTTAGTGGGATTAGCTACCCTACCTCATTTTTAATATATCGTTCAGTTGTGCACTACCCTGGGGCAAAGCTTACTGCGCATTTCCATGGATGTCATTCGAGGGAACGACTTGGATTTTTGCCGCAGTTGTCTTCTTCTCTGACATTTTGACAAGCTGCTGGACAGAACTACTTGGGAACTTGCATCAGTGTTTGCACTTTGAAAAGTTCTTTTGCAACAGCCACCCACGGGAGAAAAGGCCAGTGGATGAGTAACTAAGCATGAAGAGATTTTTATGTTAATGCAGCCATGTCCAAGTGCTTCTTAAGCAGTATATTTAGGAGAAAAAAAAAAAAACAACAAAAAACGCTGTGCATTTATAACCAGCTCTTTTGAGAAAGCAGCTGCAATAGCAATGGAAAACTCAGTTTAGTCAAAAAACATATTGTGACGAATAATAAAAAATTAGTTGAATCCAGAGCCTGCGATAGTAACGAGCTCAATATGGCCAGCTAGAACTAATCATAACATACACAGAGATGCTCCTGAAGTCCTGCCAGCCCCTTCCAAACACTAGACTCCCTGTTTTAAACAACTGGACTCTGTAAACACCACCCCAGTGCCGACCAGTAGCACAACCAGTGACATCCAGGCCTGACCTCCTGCTCCTTTTTTACCATAGAAAATAGGGAAAAGTGTTATTATTAACTTCAAAAAACAAGCAGCATGAAAGGAGAAAACATACAGCATGTTCTAGGCAGAGTTTTCCCAACTTGTTTTACCTAAGATCCATTTAAAACCTGAGATCCAGCACAGTAACTTATTACAATACTTACAGGCCTCAAACTGGTTAAAAATGAGCCAATAGAGACGTCTGATAGACAGAAATTTAGCTGACTGATCTTGCACGTAGATAATGAGCTAAGAAAAAAAAATATTGTTGCACAAAGGAAAAATGTCTATCAAAGTCCAAGTATGCTAATTATAAAGAATTTAATGGAAACCCACTTCCTGACAAATTGCACGTTGAGAAATGAGACAGCTGAATATTTTAATACCAGATCTCCCTGAGGGGGGAAAAAAAAAAAAAAAAAAAAAAAAAAAAAGTATTAAAGAATAAAAGGAAAACAAAAGAAAAGAAAAAAAAGGGGAAAAGATTGTTTGCTTCCTCAAAAAATAAAAATCTCAACAGAGAAGCAAATTCTTGTACTACGAGGTTTGGGGAAATAGGGCAATGTAGCTATTCATCTTGAGAATTGGTGGTGATGCTTCTAGCAGAGACCTGCAGCCAGGCCCATTTTTCTATAATAACCTAATTAAATAGTTGTCTTTCATGCAAGGGGGATGGAATGGTCAAAGGAACACAACAGACACCATGACAAACTGGCGTGGCTGGCTGACAAGTGCTCCACTGAGGAAAGTCTGAAGTGGAAGCCTGAACATGAAGAAAGTGATTAGAGAAAGCGCTGACTTCTCTTTGCTCCATGATGTGTTGACAGTGCAGGCTACTATGATTTAACTTCCTGCCAGAGAACAGATCGAGGCTAGCTCTCCCTTTATTCCTTTCTTCTATTCCTATGAAAAGTCCAAATGAAAGGGCATTTGGTTCTGCTCAGAAAATCTCGGGTGAGTTCTTCGGAAAACTGGGCTGATCGGGTTCTGCACTTCCAGCCACAGATCACCTTGGAGCTCTGCAAGAAGAGAAGCAGCGAGCTGAATTAATGAGAGGAATGAGCTGTCATCGTAACAACATTTCTGAATACAATAACCACCAGCTAAGTCTGCAAAGCTACGCTCAGAACATCTTCACTAAGTTTTAAACAGAAGCTAACTTAGGGAACAAAAAAAATCACCAAATCTTGCTAAATCGTCATTGGTGATTGCAAAGTTTTGAAATGATTCTAAGACTATGAAACCCACAAATGCGCGGTGTTAAAAGCTCCCAGGTGCTGTGGTTTGGACAGCTGCTCAGGAACTGCAGAGAAGCCTTGTATGTAACATCAAGCTTTTCATAAAGCACCAGGCAACATCCAGAAGTCTTAGACTAGCAAACCTTATTCCCGTTACCTCTATACACAAAGTACAATTTGCCAGGAGGAACCACCAACAACCAGAAAAGCCTTCTGTTCAGCTGGGCAGTTTGAAGCCAGCTTTTAATGGTTCCCTTCCATATCTAAGGATGTGACTGCCCCATGCTTCATGATATACACGTATGTGAATGCAGGGAGTTCTTGGTCTGAGATCACAAGAGGTTGAATGAGAAGGCAGTAAAAGTGGGGTATTAAAGTGGGACCTGCTATAGTGTCCTCAGAAGCAATTGGTCTGGAATATAAAACATCAGAGAGGGAAAACACCAGCAGCAGCTAAGGGAGAGCCATTAAGACGAGCGCATCTCAGTCACAAACATCTCCAGCTGGCTCCCGGAATTAAACAGAGGATTTAATTGGCACTATAGAAGCAACTGCATTAATTCCACTTTTCAAGGACAGTGATAAACCTTTGATTCCTCAAATAGCAAATGTATTAGGCAGAATATCTGGCTCCTTCCAGTGGAAGTGAGGACTGTGAATGCAGAATAACTGAAGTTTTATATGCGCCAAGGAAACAGGAAAGACTCCTGTTTCAGAATGGCTCACAAGCTCAGATAGGCTCCTTTTTCTTGCTGTCACCGATTTCCTTCAGTTAGTGCATGCACAGCCCACTCCTCCCCTCCCTCCCCATGCCAGCGGCCGTCACCCAGGGACATGCCATGCCATCTGCATGGCCACTGGGCTGTTGGACACTCAGAGCAGGATGGTGTTGAGGGTTGTTTTGTTCTTTTGAAGGCTGCAGGAAATCTTAGGGATGCCAGCAATTTCTGTGACTTACACTAGCAGCACTAGAATAACTAAGAACTTACTGTCAAAACAAAACAAATATAACAGTTTCCTGAAGACCAGTGACAGAATTTGAACAGCACTGAATGCAGTCAGTACACAGAAAAAAAAACAAAACCAAAAACAAACAAGCAAACACTAAACAACAAAATAACAAACAGCAATTTCTAAACCTTAAATTCCACTAGAATCAGGTATGTGAGGGAACAGACGTAACAATGTTATACAAAAAAAATTTAAGAAAGAAAGAAAAGATGAGAGACTCCAGCTGAAACTGCAGAGATGTGTTGGAGCTGAACTGTATGCACTGAATCCCAGCCACTCCATGAGGCTTCAACAGCTCAGCCTTTCTGAAAAGAGACCTAGGACCTCTGGCAACCACAACATGACTGAAAAGACCTCAGGATCAAGTCAAATTTAGGATGGTGGTTTGCTTGGCAGCAGGAATCCAGAATAGTAATGTGAGAGTTCTGGCAATGCCCTTGCAGCTGGAGCCGTGGGCACACATCCCTCCCCAGCACCAAAACTCTGCAGGAGTCTCCACCTTGGAAACAAGAGTTTATAAAGAAAGAGGTGGTTCTAAACTTTGCATACAGCGCACACATAGACAAACTCACATGTGTTGGCATCCGCATGAAAGGCTTTAGCTGGTGCAGGACAGTCTTGTGGAGATTCACAGAAGTGGAGTCTCAGTGGAGATTCACAGAAGGATGAAACATTGATTGGTTCATTGCTATCAAGAGAAATTGATGCACTGCTTTTTAATACCGGGCTGAACTGGACCGTGGATGCATTCAAGTGGGAGAGTGGATGCTCAGGAAGACAGGACTATAGGTGCTCTTTCAGCACATAAACATCTCAGAGCCCACGAGAGGGTAGGCTATGCCCTTACCACAGAAACAGATGGCTCCTCTCCATACAGATATTCTCCTCTTCATCCCCAGTGCAGTCTCTGTCTCCCCACAGGCCATGCATATCAGAATGAACCTTCTGCCTTTCCAGTAGCCAAGAAAGATGGTTTTACTTTCATCTTTCCACATGAATTCCAAAGGGAGCCAGGCGAAAAGGAGGTGTGGAGAGGCAACATTTTGACAGTGTGCAATAATGAAAAAATGACAGAAGCCACAGACAGAGGAACAAATAAGTCTCCCTGCTTGCCATGCGCAATGATAGATAAAAGAGAATGGATGAAGGATCAAGCAGCAAGCAGGCTGCATGCAGAACAGACAGTGCACAGCCTTTTTCCACTGGGACCACAAAGTCTGATGGGCATGTAAGCAGCTGCTACACCACTCCCACATTTTTCCTGAGTTCCCAGCTAGAACAGATGAGGACAACTGGAGTTCTGCTGATGCTATTCTAAAGGCTAGTGACTAACTTTAAAATGCCTACAGCATGACAAACGCTTCATTTGGGACAACTGAACAGCGTTCTGGAGAACGTGACCCCTCTGCCTTCCTCACAAAGCACATCATTAATTAGGGATCTTCAGCCCTTTGGACTACACTTGCAAAGTGGACAAGAGATATTGCCACTAAATGTACTTGGTAGTTGGCCAGAACAGACTATGCAGCAGTTAGAACCTATAAATGGAATGTGATCTCCAAAGAGTTTTGGGAGTGGCAGAGGTAAATCCCAGCATACATCAGCTGAGACTCACTGCCCCTTTTACATTTCGCAACTGTCCAGCAGATTGCTTGAAATAGCAGAGAAAGAGTCCAGTCCATTTTTCAGGAGATGGCATCCACATCTTATAACTCTGTATCTTATGCAGCCATTCAACATACTAGTTCCTAGCTGACATTTCAGCAGAAAGGCTAAGAAGGATGAAAGTGGTCTACTCTTTCTACCACAGAAAGAAACCCATCCCTGTGCAGAGACAACATGAAAACGTGGGGCTGGTACAGGTGCACAGCTGCTGTCAGTGCTGTGCCGCTACATTTTTTGTGAGTCACTTCCTCTTCTCTCAAAACACGATGGAAATAAGCTTTCAGCACTGACAAGAGATTGCATGAGAATTAATTTTCCTACCAGAGACTGCTCGTTCATTCTTAACCCAGTTAACCAGCTGCTCTACGGAAGCTCCTCTCCAGTGCCACAAGTCACCCCTCCTCCAAGATTTGCTGTGCCTTGCGCCCTACCCCTTTTCTTGCCCTCCCTCTCTTCTTCGAGCATTATCACCACTCTCTCCTCCAATGCTTGCAAACTTCAACTTCTCCAAACATGGTTCTGCCTTGTCTTTCACTTTGTATTCGGACTGCCACCAGCCTTTTTCTTTTTCCTGATGGAAACAGCATCCTGGGCAGAGCATTCTGTCTCTATTTTCTGAAGCCCCGTGGGAAAGATGGGATCGTTACTTGCCAGGACACGTGCCCAAATCCATCATTATGCAAGTCAGTGCCGGAGCCATTTTGCTTCAATTTGCTTTTCTTTGGGGCCCAAGGATCTGCTCACTCATTATACTAAATGAGGTGGTTTCCCAGCTTGAAAGTGCATTTTTAAAAGTCTTATTCTGCTTAATGATTCTTTTTGTTAATTTTAAATAGATTTTCAGAAAAAAATCTTTCTGCTGGTAAAGGACCCACAGCGTGGAAACTGTGGTTGGAGCTTTTGCTCCATGCAATGCATTCTTAATGACTTGAATATTTATCCAGAGGAACTTTGCTCTCTGTAGGTGAGATATATTTCATGCTCCTGATTAACACAGAACTTAGCTTTGCTCGGCATAGGAACTGTGCTAAGCTTTTCCTCACAAGAAGTGATGAATTAGAGACGATGCGTAGAGCATGAGAGTGCCTGAAATTCAATATCATACTAACACCGCTTTGCAACTGGTATCACAGGTGACAGCTCTATTGCTCAAGATCTTGTTGTGAGGGAAATATCACCTCAGAGATCGCTTCTTAAAGGTCAACAGCTGCGAGCATGTTCAGTCTGACGATGTGTGCTGATAGGGCACAGATGTCCAGGCAGTCAGCCTGCCAACATGGGTAGAACTCCACCCACAAGCATCAGTTCCCATAGGAGAAGGTGCCATCCCCTTCCTTTCCTAACAGCTAACTACCACCATCCACAAATCTTCTAACTGCACAGCTAACTTTCTAACTCAGCTCCTGAGCGCTGAAAGCACTTCACACCACAGTGCAGAGCAAAGAGATGAGCCAAGAAGCTGGTAGGCATGCTGAGGAGAGGACTCCCAGCAGAAGTAGGGACCCTTCTAAGATGACAGAGTTTGTTCCAGTAAATTCTGTTGTTGTTCAGCCATTCCTTGTAGAGACCAAGTGCAGGGGTTGCGTTGGCACGTCAGAAGCCAGAACATAAGGCCCAAGGAGCTCAATGGAGCCATTCGCCCAGGGCTGCATTTTAAGAGGAAGCTAGGTCAATAGAAAAGATCATTTATTGCAGGAGTAACCCAACTCCCTTTGTGTAATTCAGCTCTCCTCAGAAGAGTGTGTGCTGCACACTCCATTCCAGAGGGACAAACCGCACTAACTGCTGTGACACTAATTGCTACACATCCAGAAGGCCGCAATGGAGAGAACTGCTCCTCTCTTTGCTAGCAGAATTGAACCTTACTAACAGTTCAGTCACCTATGAAGGGATTCTGAACTGGCAAAACATAAACTCATAGAATCATTTGAGTTGGAAGGACCTTTAAAGGCCATGTAGTCCAACTCCCCTGCAATGAACAGTGACACCTACACTAGATCAGGTGCTCAGAGCCGCATCCAGCCTGACCATGAACGTCTCCGAGGATGGCTTCCATCACCTCTCTGGGCAACCTGTGCTAGTGCCTCACTACCCTTTTTGTACAAAACTTCTTCCTTATTATCCAAACTAAACATCCCATCTTTCACTTTGAAACCGTTTCCCCTTGTTCTTTTACAACAGACCCTGCTAAAGAGTCTGTCCCCTTCTTTCTTATAGTCCCCCTCTACATAGTGAAAGGCCACTCTCAGGTCTCCATGGAGCAGGAAGGCAACCTGCACGTTGAAGCATTTCTGTCATGATTAGTCTAATTTTTCTCCTCTGCTTCCTTCTTGCATTCACTTAATAGGTTTCATTTTAGGACACAGACAAGCTCTTTGGACCAGACACCATGCCTTGCCATGACTGTGCAAAGCGCCTACCCCAACTGCCTGCCAATTTTACTGGAGCCTCCAGGCTCCAATATCTACCTGATACAAGTGGGAAAAAAATCATAAAAGCTGGACACATCTCAAATAATATCACATCCAGTCAAGATGTAACATGCATCCAGAATACAAAGACAACAGTGCCAAGATAACTCCCCATTTCCATCACAGCCCAACACAGGTAGGCTCCCTAAGGGGACGAGGAGCTGTGAAGTCTTTGGTAATCAATACGTTACAATTGCTTAAAAGCTCAGGAAATGCTGAAATGAGAATGAAGCAGTAAGTATAAGAAAGGGGACTACTGAATGACGCTCAAATTACACGCTACAGACATAGTATTTTAAACAATTAATATGCAGTGCTGGTTAAAATGCACATTCGGTGAGTATTTGTCTCTGCTGAATATTCAAATGAAATTGCAAAAAATATCTGTAGTCCTTCAGATTTCAATGGGAGGCACATAGATAAAATTCTCTCTTGGCCAAGTAATTCCATCCTTGGACTAACAAGTGTTCAGCTCAGTTTTCAAGGTCTGTACTTTCTACAAGTACTGTCTGTTTCTATATATGAAACTGTAGGGAAAAGTAAATTGTTTACTCTTCCTTTCAAAGGGGATTGCATTTTAGAAATGGTTCAAGTATAAGAGTGCAGTAAGGAGCGCTGCACCAAATCACTGCACAAAGTTACCTCGTCAAAATTGCTCAGCTGACAATGTTCCCGAGGAGCTGTTCTCCACTTGCCTACCATTTGTACCCTAAAACCAGACTGTCTGGATTTCCTATTGATTGCTTCTGATAGCAATGCTAATCACATGAGCTAAGCTGCAATAGTTGGTTAATTTCATTACGTTTGGGTACTGAAAAGCCCTGAAGACATCTGAAGTGGACTTCAATATTTTTGTTTAACAATTTGCATCCCTTACTGTCTCTCTTAATGTGTTTGTGCCTGTTTAATCTTCTGTAAACTCTTATCTCTGTCCTTCTGATGTACACAAAGTACATTTGAGGAGGGCTGCAAACAGAAATGGGAATTCTTGGTAAACAAAACTTGACATATCCCTTGAAGGAAGCATGTTTATTGCCCATGCTGTGCTCTGAGTGCAACATATATACTGTGCAAGCGGGGGTTTGCAGTGCAGACACCAAGCCAGACTACAGCAAAAGCCCCACATTAAAGTCTGCCTCAAGCAACCCTTTATTATTGCATGATACACCTCCGAAAAATACTGATGCAAAAGATGTTATTAGTTTTGCCACACGCTTCGTTTTTCAAAGTCAATTCTATTGTCTAAGCAAAACCAGGCACGTTTCTGGCTGTTGTCATGTGAATTTTCACTTCATGGAATAAGGGGAAAGAAAATCATTTTGTTACTTTGATGAAGACGCCTTGTACATTTTGACAAACTCAAGTCCCTCCAGGGTGCTTACTGGCCATGAAGCTCTTTCATATCTCATTCATTATCAGAGAGAGACAGGAAAATACTTCCTCATTTCTCTTGCGTATGAGTAAATTAGTGAAAACCACAGAGACTCGGTTTCATTAAAAGTGATGGAGTGAGACTGGCTGCAGCCACTGCACAGTGGGGACCGGGCTGAGCTGACTCAGTGCCGTCTGCCCGGCGAATTCAGGAAAAAAGATTAGCTGGAAATTTCTCTGTTGAAGCACTAACTGCTTACTGCAGCCAAATTCCAAGACAGCTTGATGCTAAACTCAAAAGCTAGTGAACATCTCTTCTTCCTCAGCTCCATCACTCCATAGCTTTTAGATGTCCATATGCCAGACCTGCATTTCCCTGCTAGTTTCTAACCGCAGCTATTACCATCACCAACTGTTACAGCTCCTACCAAGTGACAGCCAGTGGGTAATATCTCTGCACAACTTTTCCTCAGGAGTTTGTCAGGGGCAAAAAGCCCTGAGCCCCCGGATTAACTTCAAGCACAGCTCTCTCACATGATGAGGCAAGGAAAGGAAAGTGGGAAGAGTCATTTGGACACCAGCTAAGTCAAACCCGAATCATTCCACCAAAAACATCTCTAAGAACTCATGCTTCTCCTGAAACCTTTCTCGTTGCTGTGCTGCAGTGACTACTGCCACAAGAAGAAACAAAAGTGATGATGCTGGCAGAGGATGCCATCTCCTCCATGTGCTGCCTGCAAAGCTTTTGTGCAGAGCACGGTCCAGTTGTGGTGGTCACTGGGGGTGCTCACACAGCAGGATAATGCAGGTGGCTGACATCAGATAAAACCTTTCACAGAATCACAGAATCACAGAATTGTAGGGGTTGGAAGGGACCTCCAGAGATCATCGAGTCCAACCCCCCTGCCAAAGCAGGTTCCCTACACCAGGTCGCACAGGTAGGCATCCAGGCAGGTCTTGAACACCTCCAGAGAAGGAGACTCCACCACCTCCCTGGGCAGCCTGTTCCAGTGCTCCGTCACCTCACTGTAAAGAAGTTCTTGCGCACATTTGTGCAGAACTTCCTATGCTGCAGTTTCCAGCCGTTTCTCCTTGTCCTGTCTCCACTCACCACTGAAAACAGTCTGGCCTCGCCATTCTGCCCCCCACACCTTAGATATTTATAGACCTGGATCAGGTCCCCTCTCAGTCTTCTCTTCTCAAGGCTTTGGTTATGGTTACATAGGAATGCCCTGAAATCCACATGGAGGGTAATCAGTTCAGTTCAGAGGCAGAGTGTCAAGGGAGAAGGAGTACTCAGGATCCACTAGCCTACATCGTAACAACCCCATACCTGCAGACAGCGTGATGCATACTAGCTTCCGTGCCTTGTACAGCTCCCAGTTAGGCTTTATGCTCTCTGCCAGTATAAACTGATTATCTACAAGGGAAGCCCACCTCCAGCGACAGAGGGACCGCCGTCTGTAACTTAGGATTCCCCATTTCTACACACAGCATGCTCCCTATCTATGTTATGTTTAACTCAATCTATTGCTTCAAGTCCCTCCATTTCATACATTTTTTCTTCTCAACCTCTGCTGACCTCAAAGATGGCAAAAAGAGCCACCTCTAATCAAAATCAAGCCTTTTCTATTAAAGTCCACACGGCTCAGCTGGTTAGTAAATCCCCAACCAGGTGGCAGAACCCTGCTTGGATGACTTAACACAAGTGACTTCTAGCCCTACTTAGCTCAAATTTCCAGAAAATCTGTGCTCCTACCGAGCATGATAGCATACTGCACATGCTCCTTTACCAATGTTTTCTCTCAGAGAATGCTCTCATCTTTTTGTGAGCTATTCTCCCGTGATACAGAGCACTATTACCCTGTAAAGCTCACTGACTCAGGAGTTATGGGCATTTCACAAATTACTGGATCAGCTACATGAAAATATGAGATTTTGGGACATCCAGCACACAACACCCATCTAGGCTCAGTTACCAGTGCAATAGCTAAGCTGCATGCAAATTCAATCTTTAGTGCTCACCCTGTCTTTTTACACAGCTCAGCGACCAGATGGCTGCCCTCTGAGGTGGAAGGGTAAGAAAACACAACCTGATGAACTGTCTTGCTGCTACTTGGCCACCACAAGGGAGGAAGCAGCATTTTTTTCCATCTATAATGCAATAATGACCCTTCTTCCCTCCTGTTGCAGGAATGATGCTCCTATGAAAGTAATTCAAATTACTCCAGAATGATCGGTAAGATAACAGTACTTCATGGTCAACACACAAGTGAGTTCGATAGGATAGGGAGAGGAGAACGGTGTTTCTCCAGCAAGATGCCTGGTGCAAGCTGCCAACAAAGCACCACACCAGCAGGTATGCCATCTCAAACTCTAGATACTCAGAACCACAAGGGCTGAAGAAGCTTATTAATGAATTGCTTCAAAAGCCACTGGCAGAGGCAGGCTATTGGTCGGCACTCAGGCTTTCTCTCAGTGTGCTGTGGGGGTCCCACAGTGCAGACAGAAGAGTGCAGGATGTACAAAGTACACATGTGTACATGTGGATATGTGTGGCTCACAACATCTCCTCAATTTGGACCATGCAATGCTGCACAGCTCACAGAGACGCTACGAAACACAACATCCTGCTGTGAAATACATTACTTTGAGCTTCACAACCCCAAAACTGCCTTTATTTCATAGCCTATTGCCAGTGTTCTCAGTGCAGAAAGTTAGTCCGTGTGAGTTATTCTCTGATCAGCACCCAAGAGATATATAGGCTGCACTTATGTTTCATGTTTGGAAAGAAATACTAATGCTGTGCTGTACTGCAACCCTTCACCATTAGCAAAAGCAGTTTTGTCGAATAGTGTTGTCATAAAGCAGCTGCTATGTTCCTCTTGAGAGGCAGCTATACCTCAGCAGTGGGAAACGTGGCTCCTATGCAGGCAGCAAGGCTGTGCTGTGCTCTTAAGTGTGGCGGTGTCCTTCTGCGGCAGCTCTAGGGCAAGGTGGAGCTGGTCTGGTGATTCAGGGCAAGACCCCATGGGTAAATACAGATGTATTTCTGGTACAAGTGTGACTAATACCTTCCTCAGAGCTTGCTGACAAAGGGAGTGCAGAGCTGGGCCTACAGCTGTCCCCTGGCCCAAAGCTGATTGCCTCGGTACGATAAAAAGGCACCCGCATTTCATGGGGGGAAGCCATGCGCCCAACTGACCTTGTCTGTTTGCAAATCAAGTATGAAGCATGCAGGGAAAGACAGGAAAAATGAGAACATGAGAGCAAGCCTTTGAAATATTCAGGCAGTTCTTTTTCGCATGAAAGAGATGGTACAAGATGGCTTTTTGCCCTTTTTGCTCACATTACAAAGGAAAAAAATAGAAGTCAAACATGGCTTGAAGCAGCTGGATTCACAACCATGCCTCACCTCCACTAGAACCCCCAGAGATGCTCCCATGAGCGCAGTGATGGCAGAGGGCTCTGAGCAGCTGCCGGAAGCCTATTTAACCACCCAACAAGGACTCAGCTCTCCACTTCTTTGCTTTTGCTGGCTTGCATTAGATACATGTGCAGGGTAATTCTGCTTCACAGGTAAGGTTTGCACTTGAAAATTCCGCCTTATTTACTAATTTGAAGTGCCCTGGATGGAGATTTGGATGAGAACAGCAAGCCTCTAAAGAATCCTTCATCTACCTTTCGTCTTTCTTTGTAAAAGTGGAACATTTAACAGAGAAATACAGCATGTACAGAAGGAGGAAATCTTCTGTTTGCCAAACTCATACAATTGACCCATTCCATCTTGTAGGTTTCCAACCCTCCAGCACTTCGGCTTATGCACAATGCACACAAACAGAAGATGATCTCAAGTCCAGCATGAAAGATATAAAGTCTGTGGCCTATTTACTCCAGATGCTCTCCTGAGGCATCTTCACAGCTGTGGGCAATGCAACTTTCTAAATCCTCTGGTCAATAACAAAGACTACGACTGCCAAGAAAAACATAATTCAGCCTTAACCCAAACTCAGCAACTTCATATTAAACATTTATGAAGAAAAAAAAAAAAAAACAAACAACAATTACAGAAAAACTCTTGAGAACACAAGTTCCCAAGCTAAATCTATGTGTAATCTGTCCCTGGCTAGCTACCTCCCTTTCAGAAGGAAAGAAGTACACCCCAATTAAAACTTCTTTCAGCCTGCAACTGTAACCATGGCACTGTTACCACAAGGCATCTGGTTTCAGCAAGCTTCCCAGCTGTTGGCTCCTTCTGCATCAGTTGGGACGCAGGGAGTTTCCCTTTCCTGCAGACGTTTGCATAGGACTGCATGCTGGCACTGCCAGGGTTAAACCAAAACATTTCTTTAATTCCAGCTACGTTTTCACCCCAGCTTCAATACTTCCACTGTGAGAAGTGAAAATATAAATTCAGTTCTGGGAGAACAGAAGCATAGAGCGTCTGCAACGCAGAGTCAGGCAGACTTCAGATGGGGGTAGATGTCCATGAAAGGATGCAAAGTCTCCACTTTAGCAAGCCAAATCATTTCACTGTGAGCACTGAAGACAGAACAAAGTGGTCACTGTATGACCAAGACTATACAAGATTGCTTTATTCCTGTTTGTGTTGAGGTAGGCACTTGTTTAAAACCACTACCTCAAATATTTCAGAAGCACAGTGACCTCACCTAGCCAGTTAGAGTCAGTCTGTGGAAAACACATTCACAATTATCTTGACAGTCTTCCAAACACAAATCATTCTGGCATAAACAAAGGGAACAGTGATCCTTCTTCCCCCCTTTCCTGCACCTGACTCCGCTCCCTGGTATTTTCGTATCAACCCCTTTACAATCTCAGTCCCTCCTTCTCTGCAAGGATCTTTGTGTCGACGCATAAAGCATGAATGCCTAGTCAGAAATAAAGCCACCAGCTTCCCATCTGCAGGACCCAGACAACATTACCTACTGTCTACCTGCTCGTCCACTGGCTTCTACGCAATGGCTTGTTTACTGTCCCTCCTCGGGTGCTGGTGAGCCAAGGAAAACATCCTTGTTGCAGCCCTGCTGCATTAGCCTTCTGCCTGAGGCTGACAATTCCTGTAACCACAGCCACTTTTCTGTTATGGCTGCGATGAAGCATGGTGTTGTCATCAGAGCTCCAAGACCCACAGACTCACCCCGAGTCTTGCACATTAGCCTCGCCCAATGCCTTGGGACTATAAGCAAACTATCCCTGAAAAAACAGTAATAAGAATTAAAACTGTTTATTTCTGTTCAAGCTCATAACAGACATTTTCCAATCCAAGTAGCTAAAAACAGCATGTTCTTGTCTATTAAAGGCCTTATCTAATCTAACACTTTCCTCAATTAAGCAGTGCAAATCCCTCTCTAGGCATTCTTGTTTCAGCCTGAGAGCTGGTTTTGATTTGACCTGAGTTCAGTAAGTATTAAAGCGTGCCTTTGTATATGAATCCAGTAGGAGGGCGCTCAGGGATGTAGAACTGACCACATGCAAGAAGGTAGGGAGAAGACAGATGGGGACAAACAATTTGGACAACATGGTTGGCACGCCGAGATAAATAACTCCGCATTGTTATGCAGAAACATCTCCGGTTATGGCACAAACAACAACACAGAAAACTGCATGTATGTATTTACTCTCCACAGTTGGCAGGAGATGGTGATGAGTTGAGAATAAAGCAGAAGAAAATCCTGAAAGCTTAAACCCAGTTCAGGGAAAGTTTAAAGAGAAAGACCAGGGCAAGAACAGTCATGCCCAGTGGTTAGGATAAATGTCTGCAACTGGATGTAGAACAGGGACAAGAATTGAACTAGAAAGCGAGGTTAGAAGTCAGAACATAAGCTAAGGGACAGAAGATTTAGAACAATAGCTAGAAGCTCAGCTGTTAACCTGAGGTGCAACCCAGAGTTCAGTCTTCATTAATCACTGCAGCCAATCACCCCAGGTGCCTGCTCACAACTACCACCTTCAACTTAAGGGCTTGCTTTAAATTCCACCTGGGGGACAATTATTTTTAAGGCTGGCAACACCTGTTATTGTTCAAAAGTCAAACATAATTCATTTATTTTGTGGGGACGGAAAGAGAGTGGTATGATGGACATGTTATATTTGGCTTTGTAAGAAACTTGGTGCAGTTGTTTTATCACGTTTATTTTTCTTAGGCAACGTCTGCAGATGCCAATCTTCCAATCTTCCAGAGAGTGAGTACAGCTAGAAAAGAACATGTTACTTGATTTGTTAGCACACCCTACATGGGCAACTAATGGGTACCTCTGAGTTTTGAAAAACTTAACAGAGAAGAATGTAATTTTTTTTTCTTTAAAGAGGGAGGTGGAGGGGGTGTAATAGATTTGGAAGGCACACATCTTCAGGAAAGCATGAAGACTGAGCTGTCAACAGGCACGACTTCAGGAGACTGCATGCAGAAGATTGGTGCTCCCACAAGCTTTGGGGGCACGTGAGCGGAGGCGGCTGACTCGGCAGCTGAGCAAGACTGTTCTGTAGCTCCAATGAAAGTCTTGTTCTTGAAGTGAGACGTGTTCTGTGCTGCAGTTGCTCCCTGAAAACGCAATTACGCTGGCCTCTATTAGGTATGCCTCAGTGGCAAACCAGCTTGGCAATATACTCTATCTGTGAGTACTCTCATCGGAAGAGTGAGCCTCCAGCAGCAAAAACAATCAAAAAGCAGGCAGGAGCAGGGCTAATCCACTTAAGCGAGACTAAAACATCCTTTATTATTAATAATGATAAAAAACAGGCTTAACTAGTGAAGCTGGAAATTATCTGGCGGTCAAGCAAAGCACACAGTGCACAGATACTGAGTGTAACCAGACTTGTGGGGAAGGAGGGAAGGGAGAGGAGAAAGGGGGTGCTGGAGACTTGGAAAGAAGCAATTAGCTCTCAGCTTTGAGTCTCTCATGGCTTTTCATTGGCTTCACCCCATCAACTCAGAAATCAAAGAGCTTCGAGCATCAGGCATTTGCGTCTGCTCCATCTTCATCACTGCCAGACACAGCCTCGCGATTAGAAGAATGGAGAAATAAGGAGCTTACAGATTCACTTTCCCCAGTTGATACGGTGACTCACTGCACAGAGGTATCGATCCACAGGTCTGGCCTCTGCCGATAACTACACGCCACAGGGGTTAATTCAACTCCCCACCACCTGGCGCTGCCTCAGACACTTTGCAGAGAACAGTTATAAATTATATAGCCCTCCAAAGACAGAAAGCAGGAGAGTATTCTTCCAGCACATTTCCTTTGTTACCCATCCTCCCGCAACTGGACCTGTTCTGCTGCTTCCAAGTCTCATTTGTTTTCTTCCTGAAATTACATTGCAGTCACCTATTCAAGAACAAACAGCCCTTAGGACACTGAAAATTGGAGTCAGAGAAAGGAGAAGAGTAAAAGAAAGAAGAAAAGAAGAGCATCCTCCCAAAGCAGTGTTATTTTATATAATATACCAATGCGCAGACATGCATGCATGTGCATGCATACAGACATCAGAAAGCTATTTCTACAAGGAAGTTGTGAGCACACAGAAAACTAATCTTCATCTTAGAGAAAAGCTGGTGATTCTAGAGATAGCAGTGTCAAGCCCTTGTGAGGGCATTAGAAGGACCGACACATAGGTTTTGGTGGAGGTAAGTCCTCCACTCCCAGTGCAGTGGTGGTGTACACCAATGGGGCAATTTGAAAAAAAGAAATGACAGAAGTCTCCTTATTTTAAAAACTCATTTGTACAGCTCTAACCTGTACCTGGTTTGTAGATAACAAACATGTCCCTGCCTTCAACTGCAACAGTTGGAGATGAAATTTAGCATTTTCAGTCCTTGCAGGTTTGTTGGTAGTATCAAACAAAGTTCTGAGCTGTACCGATTGTCACAGTATTGCTTAGCAAAATTTCTGGAGAATACGATCCCATGTGAGCACTGAATTGAAAATCTGACTACTCATTAAAATCCACACTCTTAAAACATTGAATTGATTCACGCTTCTGATTTCTCCTAGAATCCTGTTTCTTCCGTTCACCCTATATACAAAGCTACTGCACAAATCCCACCTTTGTCCCTAATAATACAGATTAGAACAACTGTTATCACCTCCTTTTGGTTGTGGCAAGCTGTTTACTAAGTTGATACCTGTCAAGAAAGCTTAACTATTTTCCAAATGGAAAACTTTGGTTGCCTTTTTAAAACAAAACAAATAAACAACACCTGCAGTTAGTCCATTTTTCCCCCTTACTCCTGATGACCACCAAATCCTTAACCAAATCACTGTAATTTTAGTGTTTTGTCAGTTCAGGACATCTTCTCTCCTTTCCCTTAGCACTCAGATAAGAGCTCCAGTTTATAAACTGAGAACAAGAACAGAAATTACCACTTACCAGTATTGTGAACAACTATTTTTGGCTGGTGAAATACTTGGGCTGGAAACATTTGAAAGTGAAATTCCATTTGATGCACTGTCTTAGATAGGCACTGTTAGCCCTGTCTGCAGCCTTGCAACCCAGAGCTTCACTCAGGGTCACAAATGTCTGTGTTCCTCAACCAGTGAGGGGTCACTCCTCTCCTCTGTCCCAAACAACAGTCAATACCAGAAGGTTTAAATCAAGGTGCAAAAACACTCCATAGCAGATTATTACAGAATTATCTGCACACAGAACAAACTTTCCCCTTCCCTTTATTCCTTTAATTTCAAGTACTGTGCAGTTCTCTTTAGGAGATGAAATTCTTCCTTTACTATCAGAGACGATTGTTTCAGGAGCACGGGTAACTAACCATGCCTGGCTGAAAGGGAAATGGGACTTTATCTGATAAAGAGTGACTATTGCTTTCTGGGCTGTGCTGAGCTAATTAAATATGGCTTGGTTCACTTAGGGTGTAGCTGCAATTAGTGGAAACTTAGGAATGGTTAACCAAATTAATTGCAGGTGTAAGTTTAAGGTGTGTTAACTAAGGAACATGGAACCCCTGTGCAGATGTTTTCAGTCAGAAGTAAAACGGGGTCTGAGCAAGCTAATGAGAACTCAGAGCAATTTATTTCTCAAGGAGAGTGCTGAAGGAGGCCTACTGAGCTTTGACACATCTGAAATTCAGCTCCGTCATTAACTCGGTTTCACTTAACCAAGTGTTTCTGTGCAGACAGGCCTGAGTGAAGCGCCGCAAGTGCTCGGGCCCTTGTGATTCTATTAGATATGGCACCGGACAAACGGAGGAGAAACCTCATTCATCTCTGCATCTAATTTTGTCAGATCTTATGCAGGCACTTGCTTGTTCACAGCTAAGTATTTGTCAGCAGCAGACAGAAAGAGGAGATACATACCTCAGCTTGAGGTTTTGGCAATTTTCTGCATATAAGCATGTGTAAGATGCAGCATAACAGCCCTTTCATTTTGTCTCATTCTTTTCCATGATGCTTTTAGAAACCAAAGTAGGACATTTGTGCATTCCGCGATTATAATTTTATTGACAGAAGAAGATATAATAGTTACATCTAATGTATCCCTAAGGGTTGATAATTGGATGTAGATTATACTCTGGAATGGGAGATCTGACTTAAATGCATCTAAATCTCTGAAATAGACTGGAATGCGATGGGCCGGAAGGTAGAGGCAGGAGAATGATGCATCAGGTATGAATATAAAATGCGCTTTCATTTCATCATTTCCAGCAAAATTTAATGGTTGCATTCATCCGCTGTCCCGCCACAATCTCCTTTCAACGCTATATGGCAAACACACACATAAAAGAGGGAACAATAGCTGTGAACAAAACCAGCAGTGCTCAGACTCCGCAATTTCTATCAGTAGGTAAAAAATACCAACTTATGAACTGGAGCTCACTGATAACCACCACTTCCTGAGCCTGGGTTGCAAAACAAGAGAGTGCTCCTCGAGCTATGGAGCATCTCTTTAAGCAACAGCCGGACATACCGTGGGTTAGACACACTGCTGCTTTTTCTTGCTCAGTGAAAAGCTGAAGAGCATAAAGACTAGAGACAGTTCTACCACCGAATGGTTTGATGCTTAAGGAACTACAGAATGAAGTTAACATGGGTAAAACCAGCGGTGAAAGGAGCAACACAAGAAGTCAAGGGGCAGCACAGTATCACCGGAGTTACAAGGAAAAACCCAGCCCTCGGAATGGGAAGTATTACCTTTTCAGCTGTGCAGGAATGGTTTGATTCAGATCTCAAGTACTCTCACTGGTACTGTGCGTAAGCTAAGAGAAGTAAGCTAAGCTGGCTTTAAGCAGTCATTCTGCCCACTGGAAGCTGTGCAGCTCCATTTAACACTGAGGTCCTTATGGGGAAATTCACCTATGCACTGTGCAGAACAAGCATATGCTCATCTGCCAGAATACTGAAAGCAAGCCTGTAGAAATCAACACTCGTCCAGATGGCAATACAAGCTGTATCTACAGGTGAGTGGCAATGGCTTTTCCATCCCATGCCACTCCAGGATTTCACACATTTTCTTCCACCCTCTCCGAATGAAACCACAAAGCTTTTTAAGCTCTTTGGTCCAATAGAGACTGAGCAAGATAGACACCACCTAACAGTGCCAACAAGTCATTGGCCAGGACTTCTACCTAGCAAGGGAGTGAAAGAAGCCATCTTTCACATCTGAAGTGAGAATACTGAACATGGAAGGGAGTTTCACAAGTTTTATTTGGAATTCCTTCCTGGAGACAGGATAGTCTTCCCATGAAAGTTTCTGTAACACAAGCTATTCTCTTTGGCTAAACTAGCACTGCCTAAATATTTAATTTTTTCAAGATGTCTTCACATAGCTTCAGGTATGAGATCCTGGAGATGTCCAGCTGCAGTCTCTATTTCACCATCTCTGCCCCACCGCTCAGAGAACCCTGATCACCCATCTGCGAAGCACCCTGCAGCACGTGTAAGAAAAATCAGGCATGAGGAGAAGCATGAAGTCTGTGAGAATTATAGAATCATTTAGGTTGGAAAAGACCTCCAAGGCCATCAAGCCCAACCATTAGTGTACAAATAAATTGATCTAGCAAATAAGACTGAAAAATAATTTGTTTCAATTCAAGGGATCTAAGAGCGATGCCTGTTCCTTCTATTTCAGCAGAGCATCCATCACCATCTATCATGTTTGCCTCAAGCCCCACAACCCAATACATTACAGCACTGTTAAAAGAGGTGCTTCTGCTTTGCTGTTCAAAGTGTGTATATTTGTAGCATTAGTACTGACAGATTTAATGGTGATTCTTAGCGTACAGATTTGTTTTGCTTTACTCAGTCCTTTTCAGCCTTCTGCAATTTAGATATCCCTCAAGGCATTTTCTAGGGAGGGTGCAAAATCGTGTAAGAAAGTCTGAATCCGTGAACAACTAGCCGTTTTTCTTGGTTGCTTTTAAGAGAGCCCTCCCAGGAAAGCAGCAGTCCCCAGGGGCCTGCAAACCGAAGCTCAAAAAGCTTCCGCTAAGCAAACAGGGATAGGAGCTGAGGTCTGAGGGAAGCATCACCTCAGCTTTGGAGAAACTGAGCAACTTGCACGCGTAGTAACAGAATTAGAAAGCTGCTGCCACCTATGGTTAACAACAACAGGGAGGAAGCTGCCTAATTGGCTCACAGAGTAAGAGAAGGTGAGCTAGAGCACTTTCCCAGTTAACACTCACCCACTCTTTATTATCAAAGCAGCTTGTGAACATGCCTACAAGATCACGTTGTACAACAAGAGCAGAGGTTACTCTGCAGAAAATGCACAACTCCAGAATCAGACCTCAGCCAGCCGATACACACACAGCAGGTTAGCAGCTCCAGTCGGAGCTGTACTTCGGCAACAGGGGGCAACCAAACAGCCCCCCGTGCCTCAGCATCACTGCAACCAGCTCTGAGCGAGGGACAGGCTACGCCATGGCTACTCAGGAGCAACAAGAATGTATCAGGATAAGAGAGTAGGAGCACACAGTGCACAGTGTGCCCAAAGCCTCAGCTGAGAGTCTGATCAATGCCTCCAAAGACAAAATAATAAAAAATAAAAGCCATCAAAAAGTCCAATCACTTGAATTTGCACTTAAGGGCTGGGATTGTCACAGAAAGGAAATCCAGGTGAAGTACAAAAATGACCAAACTTCAAAACACTGTACGGTATCAAAGGGAAAAAACAACACACTTTTCAGAAAGATGTGGGTAGGAGAAATACCATTGTAAGAGAAGCAATTAGGTGAGAAGTGCTGACTCTGCTCCCAAGCAGCTTCCAGCAGCATTTCTACCTGTCCAAATTGCTTTGGCATTTTGAGAGACCTGGGAGAAGGAATGGCAATTCTTAACAATCATGCATACAATAGAAGGCTGGGTTGTTCTGTTTAATTAAAAAAAAATAAAATGAAAAGATCAAGAAAAAGGAAAGTGAGAAGAGTTCAGGGAAACCAGTGCTGCTGAGGAGACAGCTGCTTGCTCGCCCTTCTCCTTTGATGGTTTCTCATTAAAGCCCCGTGCTGAGCCAGGTGCAGCTGCAGCCAGAGGCAGGAGGGCGAGGAGCTGCAGACAAGGCAGCTGCCCAGAGTTCACAGCCTCGCCAGCCTGCAGCTCCTGGTGCCTACCTGAGCCCAGCGATTTCCAGTGCCTATTGGCAGGAAGGGCCCTCCAGCATGCACCATTTGCTTCTGGATCATCAGCGCTCACTGGGCTCTGTCTGTCACACACCATCACATCTCCGTGCTGTCACAACAGGAAGGAACATGTCTTAGGTGCAGCTTAGGCCACAAGGGCCTAGCAGACTGAATTTCCAGGCAGTGAGAAGCAATCCTCGGCGCCACAGCAAGGCATTCACCACCCAGTAGTACAGATGAAGGAAGAACCTGGCGGATTGGATGGCTCTGTGCACGCAGCTCCCATTAACACTAATGTGAGCTGCATACGGGCACCAAGAGCCTGCCAAACAACAGGCAACAAACAGCAGTTTTTCATTCTGCACGAGTAGAAGAAGGGCAGGAGATACTCAGCCACCCACTGCAAGCACCTGAAAGCTATTTCAGCATGGAGTCACATCCAGCAGTTTAACAAAATCACACAGGAAACGTCTGCTGAGAATGCTACAGAATATGGTATACTACAGCTTTGCAGCAGGTTTCTGCATAGAAGAGACAGGTCCAAAAAGATGATAAATATGCATGATAATGTACATTAAAAAGCTCAAAACCTATGGCAATTTTTTAAGAGATTGCCCGAGGCATAAATCCTCAGAAGCCTGAACAGACTTAAGCTAAGCTAACGTTCTCATGCAACTAATAAAAATGTTCCATTTTCTCCTCAAAACACAGAATATTCAATTTTTTTGGCAGATACACTAGATATAAATTTGGATTAAAGCTTCAACTATTGCCAAAAAAAGCCAACTGGAAAAAAAAAAATCAAAGATTGAAGAACAACTCACCATCTTTGACTTGTCATTGAGATGCACACATTATAAGAAAAATGAACGCTGTGGTTTAAGATGGGAGGAAAGCTTAAAAATACTGTATTTCCAAGAGTAGCCTTTCACACAAAATGCCATTCCTGCAGTGGAAGGTTTGAGCATTCATAGCATAATACCATCCTTGGGAGCTTGTAGGGGCCATCAGCCAGACAAGCAACGATGAGCCCCAGCATCAAGAACCCCAAAACAGAAGCAGTGAAAATAACATTTTGTGCCTTGCATGAGCTTAAGTAATGTTTAATGATTTTACGCATCATTTCTATCCCTGCCCCCCCCCCCCCTCCCTCCCATCAACCTTTCTCTGGGAGAGAATGTTACCAATTAAAGGAACAAAATTACAGTGGTTCTATGTTGTCAGAAAGAAAGAAAGAAAGAAAGAAAAAAAAACAACAACATTACTGCTACTGTTTACAGTTTTATACTGCGCAGAAAAATATTCCCTCAAATTATAATAGTAGTAGTAATAATACAGTGCTGTGTATGTTTATTGAAAACAATACATTTTACAAAGCCTTAGAGAGCTTGTTAAATATTTACCAAATAAGAATATTTAGCATTTAATAAGACACTAAAGAATAATGGAAGTAAAAAGAAACAGGCATTTATCTGAAGCTTGCAAGCATTAATTGCAGCCAAATGATGGCCTCCTATCAGAAATGCTGCTCAGCACTTGGACATCCAAGATGGTCAACACTGTTGCAAGGCAAGTGCCGTTAATTCTTTCAACAATTCATAGTTATTTCAACAGTGGTTAGAGCTAATTGAAACAAGTTCTTAATAAACAGTAATAGATTTACCTTCCCACCCTCAGGGGCCTTGGGGAGGATTAGTCGATATTTGCTCACAGCTTCCAAGTTGGAAATGCTGGATGAAGACAATTATGATATTCTTAGAGAAGCATTCTTCAGCCGCTTATGTTTGTCTGTAATTAGATGTGGTGATTAGATTACACTTTATACTACACTGCCATTTTCCTTTATCAACACCCAGCAAGTGGCTCCAGAGGGCACCTATGGCCACTTAATGACTTCAGTGCTTCTCAGCTAATGACCATCAAAAAGTCTAACCATAGCCAAAGGAAATGAAGTAACCTGCAGGTACGCACACAGTGAAAGACACAATGCTTTCCTTCCTTCAGAGGCAAGGCTTGGAGAAAATAGCTAATGATAATGATTTAATAACGGAACAGATGCTTGACTGCATTGTGCACGAACAGCCCCAGAGCAAAGCCACCCCCCTTGCTCACTCCAAAGCATGCCCAAGCACACTTGGCTGCTGACTGTTCAACAACCTACCTTTCCCTTTAGCACATCTTGAAAGTGCCAGGCTGTGTCTCACAGGTCCCTGCCTGAGCTTTGCTCTATACTATCAGCCCTCAAAATGGAATTAGGAGGCTTACTTCTGATGGAGACTAGCAATGACCTCCCATTACTGTGATAATGTCAAGAGAACAAGTAGAACAAAGACTCTTGGACTGTCCCTCACCACGTACTGCAGGATGCAGTGTCAGAAATCATATTCTCACTGCCTGTCCCATCTACATTACTGAAACAATTTGAGCAGGAGAAGAAAGGTTCATGGAAAGACACCAGCAGCAAAATTACATGAGGTTTGTGCCTTTCAGAACAGGGGTTCACCGCTGATTGCTCATGCAGGATGAAGTCGGAATAGCTGCTCTTGTATTAGCTGCTCGGGGTCATATGCTTCTATCTGCAAAATCACTGCCCACGGATACAGCTCGACTCAATACTCTTGCTGTAGAGAGGCCAAAGAGAGTTAGAAATGGCATCCCATTACCAGCCTGCGTGTGGCTGAATTGTCCTTGCACAGCCTCGATCGCTCCGTGTCCAGTTGTATCTGGCTGCTGAGGCTTTAACTAACATGCACAAAACATACTGGGAAAGATAAAAGGGATGAACCTCTCTTTTTCTGCTCCCCCTGCTCTTCCCTCCCAGGCTCTGAAAAACGTACACTCCTTGCATCACAAGATAAGAAGGCCAGCCTGTGATATGCAAAAATGAGAAGCAGCTTCATTTTCTGTTGTATATAAATCCCTGAAGATCATGTGGGTGGGATTCAAAGAAAACCTCTCCACTTGTGTCATCTTTAACAAAATCCAGGCACCAATGCTTTAACACGCAGCAAAAACTTCAACATTTTTTGAGGCAGCTCAAATAATAGCCTTGCAGGCTGAATGTGATAGATCTTCTATTCTGATTCCCCACCTCTTCTCCCTTGGTCACACCAGGAATGCAGGAGGGAGGCTGCAGGGTATTCCTTTCCAGCCATCTATAAATAAGTAAAGTCCGCTTCATTCTGCCTTAAAACACAGCAGAGTGGAAGCAAGAAAAGAGTCAGCAATCAGCTACAAAAGATTAAAAATAGCAACCATTTGAAGCTACCATGACAGGTCCAGGAGAGGAACTGAAGGCAGCTCTGATAAAGTATTTCTCTTTCTGGAAGACTTTCACTGCCGCAGGTAGCCAACACCACCAGCATCTGCAAACATGGTGGTCCAGCGTAGACTGAGGTGTTGGCTGAGGCTGCAGAGCAGCCCACACCAGCCACGTTTAGAGGTTGTAAGAGTACAGATGCTCAGCAAAGCCAGCATTGCTGATTTCCAAGCTTCCTTCTAGTTCTCCAGCTGAGACCAGAAGAAGATGCTATACTGTCACCATCCCAGCCTAATTCATGGCTTGAAACTTGTCACTTGCAGAAATCTTAAGTCCCAAACCAAATGGCATGCTCACAATTTACATTCTCTTCCTCTAATGCAGGGCTTTAAGCAGTGTTTTTCTAGCCTTAAATCAGTGTCAGCCCATTACCGAGGCAGCGTATAGCAGTCAGAAAGTTAATGGATTTAAAGGGCGGGGGTATTGATGGCTATGAAGTGGAAACTATTTATCCTGTAAATACTGTAACAGCTAAGACAGCTAGTCTCATTACAATTTATTTGTTTCAAACACCATTGGAGGGAAAGGCTGTGGGGTGCTGTTACTGGAAAGGACGTGAGACTGAGCTCAGAGCTGGGGATGAGCAGTGCCACTTGGACAAATAGGCCCCCATGCCTACTCTCTGAGTCACAGTCTCCCTTTCTGCGTGCAATATCACGTACACAGGTACACAACCTGCTGTGCCCCAGGACAGAACAGGGATGGCCAACGCCTCTGGTAGTTTGGGAAGTGTCATGTGGGAACATGTAGCATAAATCACAGGTCCCCATAGTGGCTGTGAAAGCAGTGATATCCAGATGCCTCCTGCCCTTGCCAGCCCAGAAAACAACCTTGAGAAAAGACAGAAAAAGAAGGAATGATGGATTTTTCAGCCAATTAGCAGCACATCCAATAAATATCGAACTGTTCTGTCCATATAGGAGCATGCGAACACCTTAAGCCTCTAGCTCAGTGATCCCAAGTCTCCAAACCATTCAGTTCTGTATAACCTCTCAACTGAATTATCTGAGAAAAAATTGGGAGATAATCCCAACGATTTCCACATAAAATCCTGCTGGGCCCTGTGAGCATTAGAAGACTGGAGTAAGAATGAACAGGAGGAAGGGAGGAAGACAGTAAAAGCTCTGCTTTTTATTTTCCTTCAAGGAATAAAGAACTTAGGTTTGGTGGGGTTTTTGGTTGTTGTTTTTGTTGTTGTTGTTGTTAAGAGTTGCTTACTCTGCTCTGTTATCAATCCAAGTAGCATGCAAACCCTCCTTGACGTCCACAGCCAGCAGGAGCCCTGCTGTTTCTCATTCCCTGCAAAGGATGCTGCCAGTCAGTGTGCTCTATTAGATGCTCTTTCAGCAACAACCCCAGCCCTGACTTTCCCTGCAGCTACAACTCTGCGCTTTTTGACCACAGGAATGCTTTGTTTTTACATACAGCTGTTTAATAATTATCCAGAGATCAATACTCATCTGCTTTGGCAAACACACTGTTTCTCAGGAAGAAAAAGCCTCAGTTGGTGGCACCCAATGCTTGCCTCTGAGCCCTGCTTTGTCTGCAGGCCATCGGATCCTTTGGTCACAGCTGGGAGATCTGTGCTCCAAGGGCGAAATCTCAAATCAGAGGCACATACCCTGCAGCCATACCCTGATCCCTGGGCCAGCTTAAAGCACATGCAGACAGGCTTGTGGGGATGTCCAAAACGCACTATGGCTAGCTCTCCCTTTTGATACCAGCACACCAAGTTCTACTGGATGGAAATCCAAACGAAACAAAGGATGCCACAAAGCTATTACAAGAGAAATTAAGACTTTAATTCTCATATGTTGAGAAAAAAAAGCACAAAACCCCAGCCCTTTCACTTCTTTGCTCTTGGCTGTTAACTTTCATTTGTTTAGATGCCAGCACACTACACTTCATAAAAATTAACACTTTTTTTTTTCTTTAAACACAAGCTTATTTTCCTTTTGCCTGTACCAGCTGTTTATCTCCTGACTTGATGATTCTTTTTGGAAATGTGAGTTGACATCTGGGTATAAGCGGATGCTGTAAATTGCCAGCATTTCTGTCTACTTATGCAAGCAAAGATTAGTTTCTCCAACTACAGTAGCATCCCTCCAAAGAATGCTAACATTATGATACATAACAACCCTCTTCTTTGACTGCTATCGCATCTTCCTTTTCATTCAAGTACCTCTTTTTTTCGGCTGAAGGCAAAGCAATAGATTACGGCACCAGGCAATACAAAGAAAGTGTCATTAAATGAGAAGGCTTCCCATAAAGTTCACATTATCTCTTATGACAGACAGCAAGAGCTGGATGAGAATGAAGTACATATCCTGGAACAAGTCAGAGGTGACAAAAGGAAGTGAATCCATGGGCTCTACCTAAATGAGCTTGAGCACAGCAGCTGAGGGGATCTGGCTCAGAACCTTTCCAGAGAAAGAGAAAATAAGAGAGAGACAGGTGGTTGTGTAAGCACCAGGTTCTTCACCACGGCGTGTCAATTTGACCGGTTGCTACAGCTGTCTCCCTTCATCCCCCAGTTTTATTTATTTCTTTCAAAGCTTGTGCAATTTAGCCTATCTCATGCTTTTATAATATCATGGGACACACCAGTAATGCTTTATACCCCACACGCCACACAGACCCACAATGCTGTGCAAAGCTTGGGACTTTCCTCTACTGTGCCCCCATCACAGCCAGCATTCCCTTGCCTTCAACACAACAGACAGGAAAATCCATCATTTATCTCAAAAGATTACAAATTCAGACATTGGCAATTGAATACGCATCAGGTACCACAGAATCAAATCCCCCAAGTTAATCCATTCCTCCTTAAAGCAACTGTCTGTTAGTAGGATGGGAAACAAACAGATGCACCTCAACAATTCACCGCACATAATTCATCCTATTTCAGGCTTTAAAGGGCAAAGTCAACACCTTAAATTACACAAGGAATGCAAGACAGACATGGTGTGTAAGTGTCACATATTCCCTTGAGAGAAACACATCTCAGACGATGCACAAGTCAAAATCAGTTTCACACATAATCCTTGCAGACAGAAAATCAGCACTGATGGAAGTTTTGCCATGGCTCTTGGGTGTGAGAGACTCAATGGTAATACAGTGGGTCCCTCAGATACAAACTAGAAACTGGTTTACATTAACTGAGTGGATTTTTTTGAACTAAATGAATATTTTCAAGACTTTTTTTTTTAAAAAGTCTTTTGTGCCCAGAGCAGGGAAAACTAGCATTCAGAAAGCTTTCTCATAAACAACAGTTCCAAAACAAACAAGAAATCCCCATCACAGTGAGCAGAAAAGGGAGCAAAAGTAGCACGGAATAAACCAGCCTATTGTGGTTCTATCTACTGAAGACATTAGTTATCTACTTTTGGACACAGAACAACAACGAATAGAAATGGGGGAAAGGGGAAGGAAGGGACTTGGGTATCTGACCAGAGAAAGAGGATAATACTTGGTTGGACAAGATCAGTTGTATACAAGTGTCAACAGACTGGAGGAAGAATGTGTTGTTACGGGGAAAAAAATAACACACAAGTTTTACATGTCCTTCTATATAAACAATGCCTTAACCCCAGCCTAAAGGCAGCCTACCACTACGGCGTAAACAAGCATCTTATGGAACTCGGTGTTCCACAAACAGCGGGCATATTTCAATAAGTCTAGAGCAGCAGTAGCTGTTGCTGATTTCTCTTCAGAAAGGGCTGTTCCCAATGCTTGAAGCCCGGGCCATAACATTTTAGTCTCCTTGCAGACTTGTTTTTCACTTCAGGAGAGGAGCCAAGTTCTACATAGACATCTGGAGACACTACAGAAAACAAAGCATGACAATCTACAATTAAGTGCATTCAGGTTACTTCACAACGTAATATGAGAAAACAGATTTCAGGCAAGGAAAAGGAAGGCAAGAGGCACACTCTGCTATTAAATTACATCAGCGCTGCTTTTGATTGTGCTGAGACTCCCATATCAACAGACCAACTTGTTCACTCACTTATCCGTTCCTGCTTCACACCATTCCCCCACTCACTCTTCCAAAACAGTCTCCTTCACTCATTTAGCTTTTACAACCATAAGGGAATATGTTTCTAAAAATAAAACTGTTCTGATGTTATTCTGAGATCTCAAGCTCTCACTTTCCCTAACAGCCCAAGACATTGTTCAGTCTCAAGGAGAGTATCGAAACACATTCAGAAGTTGAGGCAGATTTGTTTGTATGAGGGGTTGTTTGCAGAAATGTCAATTTGCAATTCCCAAAGCCCAGCAGATAGTAATGCGAGATGGCACCAGAGACACAAGGTCTTCTTGGAGACCCTCACTTACTATGCTTAATTGTTTCAAGCTTGCTGGTCATATTGAAATTGTTCCATTCTGCTTTTGCTAATGGTTCCAGGGAGGAAACAGCAGAAATGTTTCCAAGAATGCACAGAGTAGGAACAATCAAGACTTTTAGTGCTTTCCACTACTTGTTTAGTGCTCTTCTCACCTTGCTTGTAGTCACACTTTCTGACAGCAGCATTTCCAGCAGAACTAGTGTGACACAGGGCTTGATGCAACACAGACCTGGGATTTGCTAATGTATCGAACCACTTGGAGAAGTGAGGGCAGAAATCCTTTTTGAGCACAGGCAGCTCTGGCTTTTTTCTCACAGGAGATACAGCAAAATGAAGGACAACAGAGGAGACTGGGTGAAAAGAAAAAAGATTAAGGAAACAAAGAACAATACCATTGACAAACATCTGATCTATCTGCTTGTTCCAAATTAAGAGAGACTGAAGATCATTCCTGCTCCAAGAACTTTCCAACTGTCAAAGCTGTTAGAAAAGAGCAAGAGTCCACACACAGTTGTGCAAACAGTCCAATGACTAATTTCCAAATAGACAAGATACCTCCTTCCCCAAAGAAAATAGGCACATCCAAAACAGCTACCATCCATTTTTTTGGTCATCTTTTAGAAAGCAAGTATCACATTGGATCTCTGGGTAAAGACAGGTGTGACAGGTATTAAATTGGACGTTCTAGAATTTATTAAAAGGCAGTGTTTGCCTGTTCTTGAGATTAAGAATATTGTACCTGTACTGCAGTTGCTCACACAGAAGGAAAAAGATATACTGCATGCTGGGAGATGGGTGACTGAGCTTCCCATCTCCTTTCTTTTTAGCCTTTCAAGTGGTGTGCAGTACTTTCCATTCTCAGGAGACAACAGTTCCCATCCTTCTGCTAAGCAGAGAAAAACTCTGAGGTCTGAACATGTTTCCTGCTGAATACAAAAGCTGCAATCTTCTGTTGTTCTCCACCAGGCAAGTGCCTCCTGTGCGCCTGCACACAACCTGTAGCAGGACATCGGTCCTGATGAGGTCTTTGCTCCTTACCCCATCTCTCCCTGGACTGGCAGAACTCAAGTGCTTGGTATGTCAGAGGACTAAAGTTAAAAAGTATAAGCATCGCTGTGCCCTATCTGGTGAATATTTGGGTTTGGAAGCAACAAAGGAGTTCTTCATTACTAATAAGAAAAATAATTAAAACCCCTGACAAGGCCTGACAGCTCACCAACACAGGGCAAAGCGCTGCAGGAACAACTGTCCCCATGGGAACTAGCAAGTACAGAGCACAGGAAAATGAGAACTGTTTGAATTAACAGGGAACATTTGCTCTAAATAAAAGCTATTTTGAGGAATTAAAGCAAACAAATGTCAGTTCCATGCAGCGGCGTGCTGGGATGTGATGTGCTGTAATGTGTTGTGACACTTCATAAATTAAAGCTTTTTCTTCTCCCCCGAGGGGAGAGAATTCAAGTGAAGTCAGACACTTGAACTTGGAAGTTGTGCAGGTTTGACACGTATCACTTTGTGATTCCACTGTTCCCTGCACCTCCTGTTGCCCAGCACCTCCAAGCCCACCCTGGCCTCCCTCAGCATCAAGGACGCTGATGCACGAAGAGCCTGGAGCCCGGGCAGTGCCAGCATTGCCTCACCTCTGCTGCTGAGCTCCAGATAACGCCCATCAATCCACAAGGTGAAATAACTGATGTCACAGCCTGAGCTTAAGCTTGTTTCACAGCCTATTTATCTAACCAAACAGCACTGCTGTGAGCCCATTGCTCTGTATGAAGCCACCAGCCTCACAAGGCTAACAGGGGTCCGAAACCCAAGCTCACCTACATGAGTGCCCCATGCACAGAGAGCATCCACACTCACCACAGCCCTCTGTTATATGCTGCTCTCTGAGAAGTGCTTCAAACACAAAGAAGGAAAGAAAAAGAACAAGGAAAAGATGCAAGAAGACAATCTGGGTGACCTTGCTAGTCAAGAAAATAAAAAACCACCCAGCCACTACCACAATCTCCAGAGCATTTTACAGTCCTCATTTGGAAGGTGCCAATAATGAGCTCAGAGCTGAACAACCTACATAGATGCCAAGGGAGTTCATTAATTAGATGTGAAACCCAAAAAGCTGAAAGACACCATGAAATTACACAAACGAACAACTTTATGTACAGAAAGTATGAAGGCAGAGTAGATCTCAGTCCAGGAGAAAAAGTCCTTAAAACTAATTTGATTTTTAACTCAAACTTGAAGCACTAGTGATTTTTTGTGACTGGGCCTTCAAGACGAGAGGTACAGGCAACAGCAACACTTAATAGAAGAGGAAGACATAGTTAAAAATTAATTTTTATATATCTACAAGCTATAGTCACTACTTCACAGCTGCAGAAGCTGCAGCATACTGACATTTCACTATGGAATTAAATCTCTTGTCTGTATTCTTCTTTAGGGGTAAATACAACGTCTCCAAATGTCTTCCAAGAGTGCAGTCATATCCTCACAGCGCAGCCATAGCAAGCAGCATCTGTACGAACAGAGCGAAGGGTTCTTCCCCAGGTGATTCACCCTGTCAGAGCACAACTGGCTACCAGCAGTGAAAACCTGGTGGGATAGGATGAGAGCGCTGCGCTGCAGCACAGTGTGGCACAGAGCTGAGCACAGGCTGTGGCGGCAGCGCAGTCCCCGCTGAGCACGGCCCTAGGAAGACATGTTCACTCTTGCCCCCTCCTTCTGCTGGCAGTGCCTATGCCCCAGTGCTGAAACACAAGCCTAAGACCTGACCAAAGCATGGCTGTCACTGAGAGAGTGTGTCTGAGCTTCTCCACCCTGCGCATTGCCCGGACTGTGCTACTGCAGCTCTGCAGCAAAGCTCTGGAGCAAGCGCACCCCCAGATACCTCAGAGTCTTTCATACCATCAGGTGAAGGTGTGTTGTTAAAAGATTTGGAGAGCCTTGTGCTACAGACCCAGCGTAGAGGCAAAGTATACATCCAGACCTGCAGGACTCTAAAATATCACTTCAATTTCTGTAGTTGGGCCACTGGGACAGTGAGAAAAAGCCTGCATCCTTTGGGACAGCAAGAATAAGTCTGCATCCAAAATCTACGTGAGGTCTTTCTCATGTTGGCAACTTTTTTTTGCAGGTTTAGTACTTGGTATTGTTTCTGAACAAGACACCAGCAGTACTCTACCTCAGTTCAGCAGCAGCAAGACTATCCTTTTCAGCTAGAACTTTGCAATTACCCATGTAGACGGGCTCATCCAAGAATGATAGCTGCTTATACTTCAAATCTTTGATCTATTGTCTAAACTCTTGAGTAATAAGGGACAGTTTGCTCCCACTTGTAAGCTCAGACCACTGCTGGGTTCAGACAGATGTGCTCTCACAGTTCTCAAGGGAACATTTCAAAGTTTTAATGGAGGTGGCAGCTGCTCTTTATAAGCTGAAGGCAACGACACTTCATTTTTTAAATGAAGGCAGATTCTGATTTATAAATATGAAAATTGAATGTATGCAAAAGCACAACCCCGCTTCTCTTTGCGCATACTCAATTCAGATGGTTGAACTGATCAGTCACCAAACTGAGTTGAAAGTCATTATGCCGAAGAAAAGACCTTGCTTGCCTAACCTCAATCCAGAATGAATCTAAAACTCTAGTTTCTAGCCCTCTGAATATGAATAGGGACAGAATGAATACACTGACAGGTCTTTTATTATAGCTAGAGGGTGTAGCAATAATTAAAAACCAGATCTTGTATGTATGCAGCTATGACACTTTGCTGAAGAAATACTCTTACTTTGTCTTTTTGCAAGATTAGGTTGTCAAAATGATATTATTTTTTTTGAAAGCCTGTGAGAGAGCATCACATGGGATTTCAAGTAAAAGAAGCTTAAAGAAACTGTAAAAAGGGGATGAAAGGCTAGTGAAGTTCTCCAGCCCCAGCTCTAGTAGTCTGTGAGTGTAACTGCATGCAAAAGACAGTAACACAGTGCTACAGCTGAGGTGTAATACAAGAAATAGGGAAATTTGAATTCATGGTCTCTTCAGCAACAACTCACTTCTGCAAAGCTGGGATCCATAATTAGTGGAGAAATCAGCCAGTAATAAATGGCACGGGCAGCTTGGCCGTGCTGCTGCAGGAGCCCTAACACCTGTAGGTTTACTGCTCCAATTAGCAGGTGAAACATGCTCTCCACCTTCTTGGCTTTAACTAATTTCTCATTTGATCTTTTCAAGCTCAGCAAAGAGCACTTTTCTGACTGAGCACCACAGGCAGCCCAAGAAAGCGTGTGAAGTCAAAAGGGATATGAATTATTAAAGAGTCTAAACAATTGAGGTTGAGGGGGAAAACAGAAGTAAGAAAAGCTCTGATAACTAAGAAATGACAACACACATTTTAAAACACTCAAAAACGTCTTTTTGAGGCTGAAACTAATAGTGAAATAGAAAGCCTACACTGTGAGGGGGCTGGCAAAGCTTGGATAAGGGCATATGGAGATCACAAAGGACCTTAGCATTGGGATGGGGCTCATCTCCTGTGTCCAAGGAAAGGCTTTTCCCACAGAAATCACAAATGTGGTGACACATCTGGAAGGATGAGAAGGAGAAATAAAGTGATGCCCTACTATTTCAGTTCCAATTGTGAACATTAAGCTCGAGCCATACAGATTCTCATCTCAGCAGTCCTTCGGACAAAATCAGCTCTTTCCAATGTCCTTGTTACACAAGCACAGCTTACAGTGAAGTTAGTCCAGTCGTGCTTGGGAGCTCTTTTCATGTATGCAATCATATACGACTTCACATCCTTGTCTGATTTCAAAAAGCCTGTTTGCTGATTCAGAAACTAGCAGTACCCTAATATATAGTCCTAGTGATGTAAGTCTTGGCTGAACCTCAGGATACTTTTTGGATACTACTAACACAGATAGCTAAGTTGACCAGCACATTTAGCTCCGGTCTAGCAGGTCACAGAGTAAGGATCTGCCTCATACCTCCTACCTCTCACATTCAAACCACAACATGGTAGCTGCCTCTGGATGCCCTGCTTTTTAAAATAATCACCATTTCTCACACGCTAACATCCACCTCCCTCTTTTGTCAGACTCCTGAGGTTTCCAGACAGCTGCTTAATGCTTGCTTTCTCCAGGGATTTATATTTTCCCTTATGCTAGTGAGCTGCAAGTTGAACTATTGTGTAGTATCTCACATGTCTGCCAGAAGAAAGAAACGTGATGGAAACTTGAATTGTTGCCTCTTATTCTTCAGGATATATAAGAGTTTTTCCTCATTTTCAGAATGCTTTTCTGCTACATTTGTCCTGCTCACTCTTCTTATGAAGTCAGAGCGGTGTAAAAATGGCATTGGCCGAGTCAGCAGAGGAGGAAAGACAACCTATATCAGGTCAAGCAAATTGCAGCAGTGGGCAGCCCAGCTGGGCTCCTCATCACAGAAGAACAGTTGTGCGCTGCAGACAGCTTTACCTGGGATTGCTGAGTGCCCCTGCCAGGCTCCCATCGAGGCGCAGAGGACAAAAAGTATCTGTAATAAGCTCCATTTTCCTGAATTGTTGAGGAGGAGGAGATAGAAAATCATTCCTATAACACTCCTGGAAAACTTGAAGAGGTTATTGCTATGGAAACTGTTCCAGCAAAGCAGGTGCAGAAAAGGGGAGAAGCAGAAAGAAACGTGGAGCACAGAATTCTAATTCTTAACACCCTAAATGAAAACTGCACACCTCAGGCGACACAATCTATTTTGGATAACATCAACAATTTACCCTTGGTTTTATATAAACAAAACCACAGGTGGAGGACAACAAAGTGAAAACCCAAGGCTATGCTGGTGAGCTCTAGATGAGAACCATATGAACATAAAACAGAGCATGCTATATGGCAGTAGAGAAAATCTGGTACAGAGTGGGATCAGCTGCTTTCTCCCAACTGAACTAATCCAAACTTTACAGTGGAGCTTAAGTTAGGAGAGGAATAGAAGTAAGGAGTTCTGGCTGGAGCACACCAATGACTGTACCACAGAAAAAAAAAACAAAACTGCTGAAATGAAAAGGGAATGGGTCAGTGAAGAAACAAATCAGTTAAAAAATCAGGTGACAAAGAGAAAGACTTCACTCTGCAAATAAACCACATCAACTGTTCTGCGTCATAACACTAAATATGAACTCCGTTCCCTTCGGTAAATACACATGTGCATAGTTCCACATTTTTGTCAATACAAGAGTGCAGCCACAAGCGTAAAGCACTGTGGTAAATGTTCAATCAGCACTGACTGTGTCTTGAGTTTGGCTGGCCAAACACACCAACAAAGGGAGGCTGCTTTTAAAGGGTGGAGTCCTTTCGGCAGAGCTTAAGACCTCCAGATGAAGACTTTTTAAATGGAGGACAGATTACCAGGGGTTGGAAGGGTGATGAGCTAAGAAGCCTTTGAAGATCTTCCTATATTCATGAGTACAAAAGCCAGGCTCCCAGGACAGAATTTTAACGTGCCTTTGAACACGGCCTGTATCCCTTTTGGCTGAACAACGCCTGAAATCCCCAAATTCTTGCCACTGTCCCCACCAGCCAGCTAAGAGGAAACCAATCCAGTGGAACAAGTCTGCTGTTGCGAGCACAGGGAAAATACAGCATCTCTGCACACGGCACAGCTCCATCACAACACAAAACAACGCTGTGTGCTAGTAAATTTAACAAATGCAAATCATTTGTTCAACTGTAAGGCGCTTCTGAAAATGATTTACCTTTCCTAGCCAGAGAAAACCTGCCAGAATAGCAGTGCAGGTCCTCCCAACATCTGCCAGGCTGCACAGGGTTAAGCTCAGCACTGGCCATGCATTTTTACTCAAGTGTCTAAGCTTCTACTGGAGGGGAATTTTACAAATAAACTTGCAGGCTTTGCAGATCAATTTTCTACTTGGTTTTATCACTCTTTTCTCACAAGCAGACCTGATGCTTTTCAGACACTTTTTTTTTTTTTTATTCCAGACAAGATTTAAAGTTTTAGTGCTGATTTTGAAACAGTACGGGCCCCTCTGTCCCCCCTTTTCCCAGTACTTGAAACCACATACGGAGCTTTGGTGGTATTTGTATTTCCTTCAAGAGTATTTAGGAATAAACAGCTATGAAAAACATTACCCTACGGCTCCAGCACTGCAGAGCAGGCAATACAGACCTTCACTGTCTGAATACACAGCAAGCATTTAAATGACAATATTACATTAGAGTGGCGGCTGTAGCCATGTAAATAATTGTGCATTGTCCCTGCTCATTGATCTGTTCTCATACGTGCACATGCACACATCTGAAAAAAAGCTAAAAAATCAAACCCCAGACAGTAATAATCTAATAAACTCTAAAGTGAATCAATAGACTACTTAACAGCAGAGAGATAAACTGCATTTAATAAGAGTTAGAAGGGACAGAGAGGAGGCTGTGCAGCTTTCAGCCAGCAATATCAGCAGCACGGTCAGAGCGAGGGACAGGAGCCCGAGGTGGAGAAGAGAGCCCACAAAGCACAGGGAGTAGTGCCCTTAAAGGGAAACAGAACGTCCGATTCAGAATGCTGGTTTTAAAGCAACAGGAGCAGGGAAGAATTTGACACAGGTAAAGTCTAACAGAACTTGGTAAATATCTGGGAAAGGGTGACTTTCCAAGCAATTTGTAAATTTAGTTTCTGCTAATGCAAGGGCTCTCCTATGGATGTGTAGTAGTTGTACAAAAACATACAACTGTACATTCTCATACATCTCTGGTTCCTCTATAAGGAAGCACTAAACATTTTAATTACAAAGTTGTTTTTAAGGACCGGTGGCATTTAAAGACATAGAGACTGAGCCAAGAAAATTAAGTGATGTGCCAAAGCTTAAGAAGAATCTGCAGCAGAGCTGGAAAATGAATTAGTTCTTTTGACTGGAAGTCTTGCACCCCTTTTCTAGTTGCATTGTGCCTCATAATCTCCAAGATAACAGAACTGACTTCAGGAGATTACAGGTTCTTGTATGCAATGCAGGCAGAATACTAACAGAGGAAGTAATGCACAGCAGGACCATATGTATCAGGGCATTACAACTTCATCTCATCACAATGTGTTTCTCACTTCCAATTTATGAAACCTCAGCAACAGTTCACAACTGCCCCATTAGCATGCCAGCAAAAAATACCAACAGAGGAACACACGTGGGATCCTGCTACTTCACTCCCTCTTCCTAGGTCAGGTCTGAAGTATCTTAGGCAAACATGGAGAATTTGTTTGTTTTTTAAAAACAAAACAAAACTTCCAGACAACTTAACTCATTAGCTTACTTCTTCTTAAGCCTTGACTTTTATACACATCTAGCATAAATGCAGCACTCAGGGAATTCTGATGTATTCAATTTGTTTTTGTTATTAACCAGGCTCTAGGCGTTGCCATTTTGATTCTTTGCTATGGCTAGCTCTCCCTGACAGATTTTCCTGACAGTGAGAACCTGAGAGAAAGTTGACATATTTAGAGAACAACTGAGTAGATTCATCCCTGAATCCACTCCCTTCCAAGTCAGCAGGAGAAACAGACGAGCCACCACCCAAACCACTCTGTTCCTGTCACATAGCAATGCCCTCCAGAACTAATACCTGGCACTCATGCTCTGTTTTTCCTCTCAGTTGCACAGACACCCTGCAGAAATAATCACAGGAGAAGAGCAGTTCATAGATCTTATCAAGAACACATGCTCTGAGTCTCAGACTTTGGGTTGTGCTCGGTGCTAGAATCATTCCTACTCAAGGTCTCGCAGTTATGAGCCAAAGCAGCTCCAACCATTCTGCCAAGAGGACAATCCTCAGGGCTATCATCCACACCCGAGGCCCCACAGTGCAGTACACAAAGCCTGACACGCACAAGCTTTAACCAAGCTTTCTGCAAATCCAACAGGTAGAGTGTACCATTTTAAAAAATTCTGAATGCAACACCCCTCACCGTAGCTGAGATTTTTCTTACAATCCTTAGCAGAATGAAGGAGAAAGGGAGACGCTTTACCCGTACTGAAGGAAAACCGGGCTCCCCACTGCCTCAAACAACCAGCTGCAGGGGCTCCTATCATCTCAGACTAGCCAAAGTTCCATGAAATTGAATATATTTTTTTTATTTCTTGCAACTTTCTGATGCTTCCCTGGGACTGAAAAGAAAGTACCATACAATATCAAATATCAACCATAGTGAGGAGTCAGATCACCTCTCTTCCATTAAGGACTTTTTGTAAGTTCTAGTCAACCTCAAGACAGCAAAGTAAGCATTAAATAATTTCCAGGATGTGCTGAAAGTCCTGTCTGACTACAAAAATACATCACTTAGTGCTGCACTACTACTCAATCATTAAAGATTTTAAATTGTGATCCTTTTCTTTACCTCTTATCTCCTCCTTGCACATAACGTTTTCCATTTTCTCATTCCTTTTCCAATGATTGTTACAGTCTGCTCAGAGAAGCAGATGACTGACATCACTGACACAACATAAGGCTCCTGGAACTGGAGACACCTCATGGCATCGAGGCAATGAGCTGGCAGGGAGAACCAACTGCCCTGCCAGGCAGCATGGTCTCTCCGAAGCCCTGCACAAAGCTTCCTCCTCTGTCTTCAGGTCACATTTCCTGTTGCAATTCTGTCTGTATCACAAACAGATGTAGCAACGCTTTCATTCAATGGATGGGCCACAGACCACGCTGGCTTTCCCTGGAGGATATTGGGCATGGCCTACTTCCCAGCACAGGGGGAAGAGGCCAACAGCCAGCACTTCTCTCAGCAGACCTACCAGTTCTTTCAGGTAGCACTGAGCGTTCACTGCTGCTTTTATGACCATTGCAGAAGATGACTTAAAGGCAGTTTTTGAAAGAAGATATAATGGAGAGTTAGAAGAAAGAAGAAGGAAGACAGTAGGGCAGAGCATCGCTGCTGATTCTGCCAGACTTAGGCTTCTTTTTGCAAACCCTCGGTCTTCCTTTTTCCCTCTTCCTTCTTTAGGCAGAGGCTTTGTGCACTGAAAGCTGCATTTTGGAAGCACTGCTAGACAATTAACAATGGGAGATAAAAAACAGGCATATGAAAAAAAAAGTACCAAAAAAAAAAAAAAAAAAAAAAAAGGAGAAGGAACATACAAAGTTTTAGATTATTTTATACAAAATAAGATGTGTACTGTCCTTACAGTTCCTTTGGTTGAAAAAACAATAAGAAATAACTATTGTTTTCATGCAGAGAGAAAAGCAAACAAACCAACCAACCCGTAAGGATTTGCAATCACACTTTTCCTAACTGTCTCAATCTAAAGTCCCAGCTTCTTCCTTTCTCACTGGAGTAGATCAGAAGCACACTATCAAGAAATACAAGCAAAGAGTCATCTATTCTAGGGAGTATCAGACTAAAATCTCCAAAACCAGCACTATCCTCAGATCTTTTCTTTGACAGTTTTTTAAAATCAAGATGAACGCATTATTTTATTGCTGCAAGGGTCTGCGGCTTCCCCTTTCCTCCATCCTGTTCTCCTTTCATTTGGGGAAGGGTGCATTTACTAGGGAAAGAGAATAGCTACAAGTTATTCAGTTACTGTTATGGAAACTGAAAGAAAACTGAAAATCAGGACTTTTGCAAGGTTTAATGCAGCATAGGGCCTAGTACCTCTCTCCTCTGAGGAAAAAAGTAAGCAAACAGGCAATCCTACCTGCTGTGGTACGGAGTAAAAAAGAAAATTGGAGAAAAAACAAAAAAAGAAGAAAAGCAGACCCAGACACACAGCTTTCTAGTTTTTTAGCATAGCAAAAAGCAACATTTGAGTGCAGTGGTTCAGTTCAAAGAGCAGCCCAGTTTTATGTAGGTAATTACAGCATCCAAGCACTAACATAACCCTACTGCACCTCGTGAATCTGTTCTGTATCCCAACACACCCAGATAGGAGAAGAAACAAAAATTAGAGATGGGAAAAGCGTTTTGTAGCATGTCAGTATGCAAATCAACAGAGGAGATAAAGCTACTGAGCTAATACAAAGCAAAGCAAGGAGCTATGCTGGCATGCTACAGAGCAGATTCCTTCACTCTGATGATGATGACTGCATCAGGTGAGCTGAGAGACCCTCTCCAAAAATTAGCACACAATTGTTCTGTGAGGAATAGTCACAGACTATGCAGTAAGGTGCTAGTCAAGTCTTCCAAGCAATGACGTGCACACTTACTGATTCCAGTCAGCATAGGAAAATAATAAGCACACTTAAGAGAAGAGCAAAGGAATCAGTAAGCAAAGGAGAGGGAGAGGATGCCCAGATAATGGAGAAAAATGCATATGGGTTATTACATAGCAAGAAACAGGGAAGAGAATTACTTCAAGGTATTTTCTCCACACGGCTGTATTCATTCCAATTGAAGTTATTCAATAAAATTAATTACATTTGTGATTCAATTAATGAAGAAATACATTCTGTTCAAGTAACCATAAAAGAAAAGCCTGGATGCAGTCTCATTGCTAGTTATCTCACTTGAAAACAGGAAAAGTTTTCAAAACCATTCCAGCAATGAAGAATCAAGGCAGGTCAGCAACAGCACTGCAGTCCATCAGGGCCACTTCTCAAAATATTTGCTTCAGTTTACCCTGGTGGCAGCGAAATCCCAGTCCAGTTTTCCTCACCTGACAGCATAAAGAGCTGCTGTCAAGGGACTGGTGGCCATCTGTGGTTCCTATCTACTTCTGCTACGCTCACTAATTTTGGTGACCATTTGCATGACTGTATTGACAGCTCAAGTGGAATGAAGTTCATCTGGCTTTAAGATTTTCCTCAGTTCCAGAGCACTGAATGAGCAAATGCTCCCTGCCATATTCACTGGGTAGCTTTAAGGACATCTTGATTTTTTGCAGAAAAAGGACAGAGGACGAGGTAATGATTTTATTTCTGCTTCTCTCACTTACTGGCCCTGAAGGTCACTGCCAGTTTCTAAGAAGGATCTGCTTTCTATCTGGTATAGACTAAGATGAAGCCATGAAAGGGGGAAAAAAGCATTTCTATGCAGTGAGCAACTATATCAATTAGCTTTGTTAGCATGAAATACAAGGACATTTGAATCATATGTCATTCACAGGGACTTTATTTAATAAACACACAGAGTATGTTTTTGGAAGGACTTAGAGCTTCCTTACATTCATTAATCATCTATTTGCTGGCCTTTGCAAACCAGAAAGCTGCTTCATGTCCCACGTGGGCAAAACACACTTGAAATGACGTAAGATGGTCACTGCTCATTTCCAGCTCTACTATGTCCCTTATCACACACTTCACTTATCACTTACTGAAATCCAAAATCTTCACAAGCTAAGGGGAAAGGGTTCTCTCTCTGTCATTTTATGCGTGCTTTATCCTCTTGAACATAATCATTACTCTTTAAACAAGAAACTGCTTGGTGTGGCTCCTCAGTCCCTCCCAGCTGTGTACCTGCTAGCCAACTGGTCAGCCCACAGACTCCTAACTCCCTAAAGCAAGATGCTTGGTACTTTTCACCCACGCAGTGAATTAGAGCTGTGTCATGCTGTGGATGACGTGATTCAGAGTACAACTGAGGAGCCTGAAACTGACTAAGTTTGTAATGGCTTGCTGCTACAGCAGGCACATACGCACCTAAGGCAAATGCAAAGCATGAATGAAAAGGTCAAACACACACTTCAGCCAGCCAGGATATTAACAAGGGGAAATGGGTTCCTTGGATTTGGACAGGTTTGCTTTTCCAGCACACCTCACATCAAGTCTATACTATCTGCACAATTTCTGGGAAAGACTGATGCTTCCTGCCTCAGAACCCAGGGCCTCGGGCTCAGTCCCACGAGCACTCAGAGCTGGCAGAAGCTGGCACTACTGCTGGGAGCAATCCTGCTCTGGCCTCCTCCCATCCTGCTAAGGCTGGGAATGAGAGACTGGGGCTGACCAGGAACTCACAGTCAGCTCCTGGACTGATTCACTGCAAAGCTGCACAGCTGTCTGCACTGACAGCAGGGAGAAGCAAGGGAATGGATGGCTGGGGCAGAAGCAACTTTTCTCGGAGGCAAAGCTGCCTGCCTCAGACACTTTCATGCTGGAGTCAAACCACAGCCAAAACATTAGAGAAGTTCTTGAGCTGCTTCATCAGGGAAAGCAGAAATTCTTTGAGTTACTTCTGAAAGCAGAAGCAGCAGCAAATCCTTTCTTACACAAGAATGGTTCTGGTGACAAATAGCTACACACACACACGTAACTGCATGTATAATGACACACCTGCATGGCAGACCTAACCAGCATGGCTTTCGTACAGCCCACAGTTGAGCTTCCCTTCCTGAAAGCAGAGAATCTGCTTCACAGTTGTCAGTGTGTTTACCATAAAAGCTGCGAACAGACGGCAGTAGAGCTGTCCTTAATAAGAAAACATTGTACACTCGGTTTGCAGTCTGTATGATGTGCTTACTTAAAACAAACACAACCACAAAGCAAAATGCAAAAGCTCAGAACCCAGCAACGACAACAAATAAAACCTGCTCCACTTTGCATCAAGTAAATCATCTCCCTAGTTTGTGACAAGATACTGCGGCATCTACTGATAGAACAGCAACCTTATTTACATCAGAACAAGATTACATGCATCAGTATGAATTTACTTGCAGCTAAAAGCATTCATAGGAATTGGCATCTTTTCTACATTGTAATCTGTGCTTTGAGAACAATTATATTTCATCATAATATGGAAGCCTGAGAGTTTCAGAAATTTTCTTTCAAACAAGCAGAAAACACCACAACGTTTATGCAAGAACAAAGCTATTGTTGGCCTGAAGAAGTATTATAACTTCCAAAACCAGCAGTAATCATCCTAAAGCATATAAAGTCTCAGGCAAAGGAGAACTTAAGCATGAAAGACAAATAGATATCGTTTTGAAAATGGCCACTGCCCTTCATGCTAGGAAACAAAAGACCTCGTGATTTATTCCATAAAGACAACATTTCTAATGACTACAGCTGGTCGCTTCAGATAGCACAAGAGCAAACCAAGCTGTCTGTTGCAAGGAGTGGCTACAGTGGGGCTGGGAACCCGCAGTGCCTAAGCACAGAACCAGGAAATTGCTTGGGTTGGGAGGAACCTCCAGAGGCTAACTGCTCAGCCTTCTCTTCAGAGTCTATTAATTAACAGAGAAGCCAGCTACATATGCATAAATGAGAGGAGAAGCTAATTTTAGGCTGCCAGGCCTAACCTGACCACTGGGTGATCAGGAGGGAATTTTTCATTCCTCTCTTCTTTCACACCAATCTATATGAAATAACTATCATGGGAAAGAAATTTACTTTGTGATCTGCCCTGGAATCTCAAGAATAAGGGGGAAAAAAATCGGCCTTAACACACAGACAACCTAAAACCAGCAAACCAGCCTAACTTCTCTAAGCCCAACCAGAACTCCGCACAACTCCACAGACTTCAATTGTCAGCCACTCAATAAAAAGACCGCCTTCTTTAGCAGCTCCTTGTGGAAGACACCGTCTTGCTCCCATTGTCTTCTACAGTCCTCTGTTAGAACCAGGGCTCTGGCAATTTAAGGGGTTAGTGAGCTGGGATTCAAGAGAGTTCTGCAGCTACTGACATGATGAAAAGACAAATGGCTTAAACAGCTCTTCCATTAAACCAGTGATCTTCCGCAACTGACGCTGTGTGGACACTCCAGAATAGGTGTGTTCGTTTCTCTTGCTCTGAATGGCAACGTGCAGGAATGAAGCAATGCTGCTGAAGGCATGGCATCAACCAGAGTAGCATAACAATAGCTGGTATTGTTTGCCCTGTGCTCATAAAAGTTAGGGAGAATGTGCTATGGCTGAGAAGCTACCTTTGCCATTCGGTATTGTATATTAGCAACAAATAAAGTTCACTAAAAATGCATTTTCAAAATAGCTTAGATAGTAACCTACACCAACCCTGTGAAAAAGCCAACTGAGTTTCAGTCCTGAGGTCTCCATACAGAAAACACATCTAATACAGACAACATCAAGGAGAAAATAATTAGAACTGCTTCAAGAGGGTTTTGATGTAAGGAAAAAGATACTACATGCTTGTGAATGTCTGTATGAATGAGTAACAGTATTGGTTGAAAGACAGGCATTATGAGACTCCAATGGCTTCTAAGAAGCTGATGACATAATTTCTTACGTGAGTATTCATTCTAGTTTGACATGGACTTGATCCATAGGACTGCACTCTGTTAATCGGTGTAATACAGGGGCTGGCCAGCTCAGCACATTAGCAGCGGATATTTTCATTTCCAGTTTGCTAATCTGAATACAATTCAGACTAGATTCCAGCCAAATCTTCATATTACATACATAAAAAAGTAGTCTTCTGTTCTATGTGGAGTTGGGGCTCAACAACTAATTCCTAGACAGAATTACTGAATTTTCACCAGAGCAATTTAAAAAGGCCTAAGTATCTTCCTCCTCACTACTATCAGATCTTGAAGGATCAGAATGGGTGGCTTAGAATGGAAAATGTTCTTCATTTTTTGACAAACCTTTCTATCTTCTGGGAATAACTAACTTCAGTTGAACTCAAAATCTTTCCCAAGCTCCAACCATACTAAATCCTTTCATAAATCCACCTTGACCATTTAATCTTCTAACAGACCTGCAAGAGCCACACTGGAAACTGCTTCTAGGAACCGTGCACCTTATTAGTATGAAAGCTGTAAATGAATAAGAGAGCCTGTTATAAAATGTTCCTTTCTATTCAGCTGAAAATGAAAACACACTGGATACATGAAAAAGAAAGAAATTATCCTTCTTAAGAAAACTCGTTAATAAAAAGAAAAAATTGCTTCCTTTGTGGATTTCTTTCTTCTTCTCCATGCACTGGCAAGTGTTCAGTAGTGCAGGGTATTTATTTTCTTTATTTTCATCTCTTTCTTCAGGTCTGACATCCAGGCACTTACCAGATATATGTTGAGGCTCCACACTGCAAATAGACTCCTTTGTTAAGCAGTATTTTATGGGCCTTGTTTCCAGAGACAGACAATGCTCTGACCTCTTGAATCACAGCTCCTTTAGCGAGACGGATTTTCCCACCTATCAAGGACAACCCGAGAATACTGGCGAGAGCCCAGGAATTGGGCACTGAAAACCACGTTATTTATGAGTGAGGGAAAGATTAAAGAACACTTTGAACTTTGAAATTAACAATGACTTTGCCATTTAAGTCTGACACAGCTCAGGGTTGTGCTAAATGATAAATACAACAGTAATGAAAAACTCCCTCCTGTGCCATTCTACATGCTGTTTGCTCTCAGTTCATTTTCACGCGCATCCTTCAAAAACACCGAACAAGAGATTATTGGAAAGTCACCACAGGTCTTGCAAATTGATCATGTTTATAGTCTGAAGCAACTTAATCTACTAACTATAACATTACCAGTTGTTTGGATTTTGATACAGACTGCACAATATTAGCAGTATGCATGAGGCCTAAGATCCCAGAGTTATGTGAGAGAATATGAGGAGAGACTCTCATCTCAAGTATAAGTAAAAAAAACGATTTTGTGAGATCATTAATAACAAAAACAAAAAAAACATGTTATTTTAATATAATACATAAATAATATATTGTATTACTTTGTATTATTTGTGTACACGCACACATATACTCACAGTTGTATCAACTCATTATTATGGCAATCTCTGGATGGCATCTGACATTCCTGAATCTTCTCTCCTCTCACAGTGTCTTCTCCACAGACCACAGCTGAAAGCCTCCAGTGTGTAACTTCAATGCTTGTAGGCATACATACATTTTTAATTGTTGTTAAAAAAGGTGCTACCTTTTTTATTCGTATCAGGATCAAGAGGACTGCATCATCCACCAACTGAAGTGCAAAATTATTTTTCAGTCATAAGCCTATCTCAAACTATTTAAAACAGACACTGGGTATTATGACATGGGACAAGATTATGAGCCTATTTAATTTTCCCATGTCTGCACTCCAGTATTATGACTTTTTATATTCTTAGCACAAGAAAAACTTCAGCTACGTCACGATTTAGAAAATCTGCCAATGTACAGGTGAGCAATTATACAAAGTACTGAAGATTAGCTCTGTATGTGTGTCAGGCTAAAACCTCCACCACCCTGAACATCAGGCTTTTTGTGCTTGATAATGGAGTTTCAATCCATTACGAAGTGAAGGGGCAAGGGCTAATGATACAGGGGTAACACCAGAAACAATCTGTTTGGAGAGATGCACGTGAGGTTCAGCTGTGTTATCATCTAGAACAAGTGGTCTACAAAGCTAAATACACTACCTAATAAGGAGTGACCATGAGAGAGATCCAAAGGAGAGGAACACCATCAGAAACAGGGCACAGATTTATCATTAACATAAGTAGAGACACTCACTCCAGGATGATAGCACGAGTCCCTGATTCAGAAGAGAAATCATTAGCAGATGATAAGCCTGGATGCTATCATTGAAGTGCTTCAGAAGTGAGACAAGACTGTAAGAAAATCTGACTGACTGGATAATCAGCATTACCTGCAGGGCCAAAGGAGCTGTGGTGCGACATCACACTTCTCTGATAAATGGCAGATCTACACCTCAAACACTGCTTAAATGCAAAGAAAGAACAGGTAGCCGAGCTGCCCTTTGACTTGAAAAGACTGAAATTCCACAAAGGTTCTCAAAAGATTTTTTTTAAAAAAGTACTTTTTCTGTGTTTGAAAAACTACGAGAGAATCAAATTAAAGTTTTCAAATTCAAAATAAAAGAAAAAAATGACAGATTAAGAATAACTGCATGCTACGGATCTGAATGAAAATTATTTAGGGGAACTTCCAACTCTGTGGCTATTCCTTTAGTGCTGGTTAGATCACACCAGAAACTATATAAGAAAGAAAAAGAAAGGTTAGATCTCTTTTAATGATCACTTCACGGCCGGACAGGAGCAGGGTACAGTCTGTGACTCAGGGTTTATCTCTTAGGTCACAAACAAGCTCACTGTTCTGCAAGACGGATAGTGCAGAAAGCTGCTGCACAGGCAGACAGAGACAGTCAACTTACTGTCCCTGCATTTTTCATATAGCAGTGAAAATACTATCTTTCCTCTGTTCAGTCACAGAGTCAAGAAGACAGCAGAATAATTTATCAGGCAAACCCTTCAAGGCTTCCTTTCAAATCTAAGCTCCCCCAGAGCACCGTGTGCTTTCTGTATTGGTTACAGATGTCAAATATCAGTGGTCAGCATCTTTTTAACATGTAACAGGCTCACCTGGAGGAAATTCACTGGCCTTTGCCACCTGCAATGCAGTAAACAAATACTGATTTTTTTCTCCAAACTCCCCATAACGTGGAGATTAGACTACTACTGACCCTCCCACACAATATATAAAAGCCACAAGTCTCAAGTACTTTCAAAATGTGAGTAGCAACTGTACATTTTATTTTTAAAAGACATCTGAAAGATCTGGTCATTGAATTGCTCCCTCTGCTTATTTTTCTCTGTTGTGTACAGGCATCTCTCCTTGTACTCCCTACCACGTGCAACAATTCTTTTTTCCACGTGTATTCTTCATAAGGCTAATCAGAAAGCATTTTTCCTCTGCTGTTTACCTCTGTCTTCCTAACCTCTCAATTTCTGTATTCCATTATTCTAAACAAGATAGAATTGTATTTTTGAAAGTGTTTGTAAAGGGAAGAAAAAGGGCCTGTACACTCCTTTCTTACAGAGGAAAATGCTTTGCTCTTCTGGGTCACCAGCTAGCAGAGATGCATTGACACAGGCTGAAGCAGACGCTTACAGAAAACCCTCTCTTTGTAGAAGCAGCAGCAGAACGAAGCAGAGCCTGATCTCACTGTTTCCACAGAGTTAATCCATTAACTCTCCTTTTTCTTCAGTCTATTTTCCTTGAATATCTAGGTCAAGCTACCAGGCTTCATCACTGGGACCCAGGCTGGAGTGCTTGCAGACTGTGACAGCATTGCAGCATGGGGCTGCGAGATCCCCTGTGACAGTGCTGGGAATGGTCCTGTGGGCTGAGGCAAACCATCAGCCAGACCACGGATGATGCCATCAGAACCTTCCCAGTTTTTCTTTTTTAAAGCACACAGTGCAACACAGAGCAAGGAGCAGGCTAGGAGTGTCCCCAGCACTTGCTGGTAGCTCTCTCTGCCAGCACTTTATGATTCCTCCAACCTTCTCTTCAGGCCAGCACTGACACTTCCATTTCCTCTATATTTCTTTGCCAGTCTGCCGGGAGCAAAAAAGGTAGGAGCATCCTCATTACAATTCTAGACACAAACTCGTCTTTTATGTCATCAGCTAGACAATATTAACTTTATTTCAACACCTCTGAATACTCTCATTAGGCTGTTTCCTCTCTGGTCTGTGATCTGTTTTCTGCTACAGCTAAATGTCATAAAACCCAGCACTACCTGATAGTCAATCTCTCCCAGCCACCTCTCCAGTGCTCTTTACCGTGGCTCACCCGGTTCCTATGAAATCTTCTAGAAACAGACAGGCATTTGGTAGACACACATCCTGCTGCTATGTTTAAAAAAAAAACTCCCAAGGCAGCCGCCAGTCTTTCTCTCCCTATGCAAATTCTCCCTTTGAGTGACAGCCGGGCTCCCACTGCTATCTGCCTGAAATGCTAGGCTATGCGTACCAACAAGGTTATCACTTCAAACAAATTCTGCATTTTAATCCAGTTTGTCACCCTTCATATCCACTTGCTTTAGTTAATGTGTGAACAGCCATGTTTACTAACCTGATCCATTACAACAAACTAAAATTCCAGGAGTCCATTTTTGCAGGAAATGTTGCTACTCTCTCTTTTCCTTTCAGGCTACCATGCACAGGGAACACCCCTTTATCACACGAGCCCTCTGCCCCAGAGGTAAGTGATCTGGCTGGTAAGTGGTTCCTTTGGATTCCTCACCCCTATATGGCTGAAGCATCCACACAACATTTAGGTTAAAAAACAGAACAAAAATAGATGCATCTTCAGTAGCCCTATACAATGCTTTTCAGAATGCTTCTGCTTGTGCACCTCTACACCACTGTGCTCTGACAGCTGGACTGCTCACAAAGAAACCCAGAGACCTTCCCCTGCAGACTCTCATCCTGATCAGAAATCCCAGTATGACTGGGATTTGGTGTAGGGTCTGAGTTGTCAGAAGCAAACCCAACTGTTGGAGCTTTGCTAACAGAAGGGCCGTAGCCTCTCACCTGCATGCATTTACTTCTGCTAAAGAGTAATACAGAGATCCTGGCCACAAAGGAAATATATGAGCTCATCATCGGGGCTTCACTTTCACTGGGGTTACTGAGAAGTTGTAACAATTCTGGTATGAGCCGGTCAAATGCCAGTAAAACCAGATGGCTGTTCTCCTGTCACATCGCCGCCATCTGCATTATCTCAACTCAAACACTGCTTCTGTGTGACTAGACAGAACGACCCATGAGACAAACCCTACAGGTACGTATCCAAGCAGGACGAGACATCACAAGGATTTTCCTCTCCCAGTGAGCACAGCCCCGGGGATCCTGGCAGCCTGGTCCCAGCTCCCAGCCACCGCTCCTCCTCCAGCCCGCGCACGTGTGAAACAAATCACACGGCAGATTTCATGTCCTGAGCATTCATACGAGCCAGGAATTTCCAAAGAACTGGAACCAAGCAACAAGGTAGCGTGACGTGATGCAAAAGACTTAAATAGGTGGCAGACAACTTGCACTGGTCATCTTGAACAGAGAGAAATAATTTCTTTATGCCATCCACCACGCTGCTCTATTTTAGGCTATTTTAAAGAGTTCGGAGGTGTTTTATTGGTACTATTTTCCATACGGCCTATAAAACCAGGTCACCTTAATACTCCCAGTCCAGCTGTGCATGCCTTGGAAGCAAAGGGAAATTGTAACTATATTTTACAACCTGTAACGTCACTAAAATAGTTCTTAAACGTTAAACAACTACAAAAAAAAAAATCGGTTTTATTAAAATCCCAGATATTCTGGCACCTTCCAGGATTAGAAACAAATGTGTGTATTCTGGCAACATTGTTTTTTTCCAATAAAACTGCCTTTTAGTGCCTCTTACAATTCTGGAAATTACCTAAAGCAGGCAAAGCTACTATTTGAAACAGAAGTGAGCAACTGGTGCCACTGGCCGGCAGCCCCAGCCCTACACAGTTGTAACCACTTGAGCTAATACTTGTACCTCTGAAGAACCACATTCACTTCATTACTACTCTCCCCATGTCACCGTTTCTGCATATAATGAATTCAATTACAAGATCGGAGTCACAGACAAAAAAAAATCTATAAAGACTTGAAACCATAACAATAGTGAAATGAGCAGAAATAGAGAAGATTAAAGGAGTATAAAATGTACCGTCCAAGGGATGTAAGGTTTATACTAAAATGCACACGTCTGAGAAGCACTACGTGACCAGGTAACTAGAATACAGTTTGTGCATATATGTTCACTTAAAGAAAAAGAAACTAGATTGTACGTGCAGCACAAATACTGATATTGCCTGACTTTTGAGGGTGAACATATGAAGAACAGCGTTCCTAGGCTTCTCTTTGTATTGCTTTTTGAAAATGGATAGATAGAAGTGATAGATAGTGACAGAAGACTCCAAACATAACACCAAAGTCCATCACGAGGCCCTCTAATCTACACAGCCAGCAAATCAAAAGTATGTCTCTCCTGTTTTCTTCACGGCCAGACACTTTTTCTTGCAGAGGTCACACGAAAAATCAGGTAAAAGGTCTTTAAGGAATCACACTGCAAGCACGAAACCAGCCTTCATCGGAGAAAGCAGAATCACTTTTTAACAAGGAATACTTCTATGATAAATTTTATTAACTTCCTACTCATGCAATCCTAGTGATAGTACAAGTTCTGAAAACAAACAGTGACTGTCTTCAGGGACCAATGGGCCGTTATATTCAGCCCTTTTGTACTCTAAGTTGTCCTCTTGATATTTCTCAGGAGTATTTACCTTTCAGTGAAGACGCCCAAGAATTTAAAACTTAATTTTGCTCACATTGACTAAGTCTCTGAATGCAGCCTACTGAACTGAGAACACTTAGGTAACTGTAGGTCCAAAGGAAACTGACACCACATATGTATGTGAAACATGTGTGTGTGAAGATACATAGAACATGATGGACAAAAATGTGTGCCATTCTCCCTTTTCACAGGCAGGAATATCCTTTCTGTTCCAGCTGGCTGAAATTTCCTCTGCACTGTGCATTAGAGGTCCTTGCTCTGGGAAAGGAACAGACACTGCTGGCAGGAAAGGGGAGGCTGCTATACACCGTTACCATATATGCACAAATACTAAGACAATACATCCAACTGCATTTAGACATAAGACATAAAATGTCTATTATGGATTCATTACGCACTTCCTTTCTATTCTTTGAGAACAGACCTTCAGCTTCACAGAGGAAACTGACATGAAATTGGAGTGTGGGTTGGAAGCAAGAGGATAACTTCAATATGATGGAAAAGTACTCATTTTGTTTTCTTGTGAAGACTGAAATGAGACAGGCTAATTATACGTGGGGAATGTGTCCTATCCCCCAAGACAGCGAGTATTGAGGGGCTTATCAAAAAGAACATGTCAGAAACATGTTTTTCCCACAGTTAGATTGAAGTTGCACGTGTAAAAACAACTGTGTTTCAATCTGAAGTGATACCAAATAAGCCAGAAGCTGTTCGACACTCATTTTCCATTGACGCATTACTTGAAGAGCTCATAAACATATGTAAATACCACAAAACTGCTTGCTTCTACTCAACCGGGTTTACAGACAAGCCATAGTACGGTCACTTCACAGAGAGAAACAAAGGGAGAATAATTTCTAGAGTCTACGTTCTTAACACCTTTTGCTTGTAAAACCTCAAATTTGATAGGGGAAGAGGGAGATGGGCAACACAGTATATTGCTTTTCTCAGTGCTTCAGGAGCAAATGGTACCAACCTTCAGACTCCTTGTGACCAGCTGAAGGGGACAGGCATAACTGCCTCCCATCATCCCCACAATTTCTAGAATAACCAAATCCTTTGGAAACTCCTGCACGTAAGTTTTGTCTATTTAAGTAGGGACAAAATTCCTGCTGTGAGTTTCAAAAGAGCTGAACCACAGCTGCTGAAATCAGGAGCTGAAAGCTGAACTTCAAGCTGTATGCTTGAACACTTAAAGCAACTCATTCCTCATAAGCACAGAACAGGTTCTACTAAAATTTTTAAGAGAAGCAGATGTCTAATCCTCCTGAAAACATCAGGTTAGATATCAGTGGAACACCAATAACTTAAAATCAACTGTCAGAGGAGGAATTAGGCTAATGTGCTCTCTCTAGAAAATAATAAATTAAAAGGTACAGTAAAATGAGAGCAGTTCTATGTGCATAATGCATGTTATAACTTAAAAACAGCATTATTGCTGCAGAGGAAGACTACCATCAATAAATAGCCCTGGATTTCTAAACGGCATTGAGAGGATGTTAGGCATCCTCTGATGCCTAACAGAGGAAACTGGACAATCTGCAAGAAGGACCAATTGCAAAAGACGCTGAAGGAACACTAATGAAACTGTTTCAGTTCTTGTACTTAGCATGTCAGTGCTTTAATTGAACCTGCTAAGAAATACATCTGTATCATTTGTCTTGTAGACAATTACTGTAACTCAGAAGGGAGTGGCATTTCCTCTACTTTTCCATACCCTTCCAGCTAGGAGTTGGTATCAATCCATCAATGGTCAAACAAAATGAGTTGCTACAAATGGCAACTGTGTTCTGAGTGACAGCAAGAGTAATTCAACTTTCAGAGATGTACAAGGATGACATTTCCTTCCGAACTTCAGGTTCCACAAACCACAAAAGCAGAAGTACATAGAGGAAAAGTCAAGCACTCACATACTATCAGAAATCAGTGCAAGCATCTCAAGGGTCTCATGAAAATGTTCACCTAGATGAAACTGCAAACTCTTTCCCTTAGTGCACTCGATGTCACTACTGGAGACATGTTGCCTGTTCTACAGCTCCTTGCAATGCACCACAAGTAGCTTTACACAGCAAAAAGACGATAAGGAACAGGCACTGCTGTTAGCTAACATTAGCAAATACCTGCAGAAATGGCAGGCCTAGCGTGCAATAACGGTGAAGTCCTTTATTAAACAACCTGGTATTTACATATCTTCATTAATAGTAAGATGCATTAATAAGCAAGAGCCAGTGCAGCAGGGAACCTCTCAGAGGCTCTCAGGGGATCAATTAAGATAGACTTATCTGAAATAAAGCTGTTTAAAAGAAAACACGCTGTTTAATCCAGGGCAAGGGAAAGTCTCTCTACAGAAATGGCTGCTTCTCAAACCAAGTTGTCACGAAGCTCTTTCTCTTGTTTTAGAAGCATATTATAATCCTAAGAGAAAGGAAAAGTCTGGGCTGCAGTTTTTCCACTTGTTGCATACTGCCATGTATAATGAAGGAATACATCAACCTGAGATGATGACCTTGCTTCAGTCAGCAAAACACAAAGTTTTACATCGGAAGCGGTGACAGTCATTTTGTCATCCAGTGAAGCTTTGCCCAAAATCTGCCTCCCACAAGGCCCAGGTTAACCTCAGAGCAGAGACGCCTTTGCTGAACATGAGCACTGCTGGATAAACAGCAGATGCTACCGGTTTTATAGTCTGGAGACCAAGGTGAATCTGGACATGACAGATAGGTGATGGCTTAGTCTAAATACTCATCTTGGAAAGGTTTCCTTGAGGGATGTCCCCAAAGATCCTAAATAAGACACGTTCTCCTGCCAACAAGTGTTGTGCAAATAGTCTAATTAGGAAGTGTTCTTTGCTGCCAGAGGCAGCCCGCTTCACAGCGTGGTATTTCTGCCAAATCACAGTAAAGGCAATGTGCCCCAACCTTTAAGATGTCTAATGCAGATTCTCTTGTTGAAATGCTAGACATTCTTCTCCACAGACTCCTCTAGGTGGTATTTGAGTTAATCTTTTAATTAATCTACTTGGCAATATCATTAATCAAGGGTGGACTCTGCCCTGCTTATTACAAGACCCTCTGCATTTTGACTTCCCTCACTAGATTTAATTAATATTGTAGTTGGATGAAACAGCTTATTCTATTTTAAGACCAGTGTTACTTCCCCAGTGTTACTAGCACCTCTGCTTCAAGTAACTAGGACATATCCACATTTTCAAGATGGTAGCTGGGGTAGCTGGAGAAGTGAAAGCTCTCAAGTTAGATATCACACAAGTTAGTGTGGAAGCCAAGCTGAAAAAAGACCAAAGAAAGGTGCTCTTTGATGACATGTATCTGCCCTGCTTAAAACTTACTGTTAGTTTCCCAGAATGCCTCCTTTTTATAGCATCATTATCACAGAATAACAACCAGCCTCACCAGTTGCATTAACAGTCTCTTGAAAGTATATAAAAAGAACATTGTAGCAAGAAATGTCAATTAAAAACATGTTAAAGTAGATGCACTGGGACTGCACTGCTCCAAGAGACAGCACGGTTCCAGTCCCATGCTGCAGAAAAATAGAGGTGGCACATGCAGCCTCTACACTGTTTCCAGCACCCTTCATGGGTGAGCAAAGGACTCCAAAGAGAACGTCTTTCTGGGTTGACAGATGATCTCCAGGATGAAGGAGAATAGAGGAGGATCATTAAAAGGAGACAGCAAATTATCTTGAGGACACACACACACACAAAAAGCAGTAGACATCTGGAGACTGCAAGAGTCACATGAATTCCTTTGGTTAGGTATAGTTACTTAAACATTACACGGAGCTTGTTATCAGAAACCTCCCTTTCTGAGCTCAGAAAATATACTAACAGGTACCTATACCCTCTTGATTATTGTAAATGAAAAAAAAAATGCTATGCTAATTTGCACAACATTAATTTATGTAAATGTAACCAAGCCAGGAGAGTTCAGGCTAACCTTTCACCATTCTTGAATAAAGCAGGTATCTGAGGGAAGCAAAACAGAGGTAGCAAATTGTCTGTAGTAACATTTAACCTCAAGTGGATTTTATTTGCAGAGCAGGAGAGCAAAAAGAGAGTGGAGAAAGGGCTTATGCTGACAATGCCATTGGTCCATTAACTACAGCAGCTGTGCTGCTGGAATGATCAAACTCAGGTTTAACAGCAGCGCAGTCTTTTCACTTTACAAGGAAGGCACAGAAAAGGCTTGATCCTGCTTAAAAGTTTCCATTGCAACTGGCAAGAAACAACTCATTAATGGAGTTCTGAGATCTAAAAGAATTAGTAGTATTGCTGGCTGACCACATCACCCAAACATAACCTCCAGGCTCTCTAATTGCTCTTCTGTTTCTCTCCACACCATTTGCGCAAGAGAGTCAGGGATGTTAAGACCACATTCACGCACTTGATGAAAAAAATACAAACGGCATAAGCTGAAAGCCCTGAAAAGCCCCATAGGCTGATGGAAAAAAAATGTGAGGTCATTATGCTCCAGTATTCTCAGCTGCCCTCAGTGGGTATCTGTCATCATTACAGTACTCTGAATCATAATGGACTCCAACCGTTTAATAATGATTGCAACACCCTTCCTAATGAGGTTGGTGCTGCCCTCTGATGTGAATATTCATAAAACAGGGCTGGTAATGGGTTCCGTCTTGATTAGCAGGCTGCGGTTCTGTATCAAGTGTGAGAGACATCTTTTGATGCAAAAAAAAAATATCAAATTAAATCCTTGTTTCAAGCAGAGTAAATGAATTTGACTTTCGGTGATCAAGAGGGGAAAAACTTCTAATTAGACACGCAAGCAATCATCTTGTTCAGTGTTCTTTCAAAGAAGGGCTATAGGGACGCAGAATCCTAATAAACCTTCCCTCAATCACCTTTTAGATAAATGTTAAGGATTAAAATTAAATGTAATTAAAGTTCACTAATCTGATACGGTTTCCATTGATAGCCCTTTTTCTTTTTTTCTTTCCCCTCTGCCCTGTTATCCTTAGCTCATTCCAGAGTCCCTCTCCTCTCCCAGCAGCTTCATCCCTTGCAGCAGGGAAGGCACGAAGGCAAGCTGCTGTCTGAGAGGCAGAGCCCAGCTGCAGGCAGGTCGATGGACTGGCGCCGGCTCACGGCGCTCTGCCCCACGCAGCGTCACAGCCACTGCTGCAGGTGCTTCGGCATCCACGCGCTGGCATGGCTGAGCATGGCTAATATGAAGTGCCTCCTGGGTCACTGGCATCATGCTGCTAACACTTCTGCATCTGGGTTGGTTGTTTTTTTCTTTTTTAGGGAAGAGAGGGACACCTTGTTCTCCCTTCTCAATTGTTGACAATTTCACTTCATCTACAGAAAAATAAACGGAGTCAGCCTTTATAGGATGTATGCTTCTGTCCATTACACCAATAGAAAGACTTCCATTTCTTCCTAGGTCCAGAATGAGGCCATTACACTTCTAGGACACCCCTGAATCCAGCCAGTCCACAGCACTAGAATTCATGGGGTTGCCCTTATGAGTAAGAAATTCCTGGCTCATAAACAAATACTGCAGCTGTGCTGCTGTTAATCCAGCTAGGTGGAGGGTGACTGATTTGAGCTAAGCTTCCACTTGCTTTTGGAAAGAAAGAAACCAAATATTTATCCCTCTCTGTTCATGCGAGATGCTCGCTGCACAACAGGAAACAGAACGAAAAAAACCAGGCTAAACAGATTTTGTTCACCTATAGAAACTGGGCTAGATAGGAGCTTTAATAATAACAAATAATACCAGCGATAATGAAGCTTTTGCACTCCAACCTCAGAGTCAGAGCAGACAGGCATCTGCAATAAGAGATTTCTTTCCAAATGACAGGGCTGGGGAAAGATAAAAGGGGAAACTGGAAGCAGGGGTCAGCAGGTCTCCCAGCCTCAGTATAAAGCTCAATACATGTGCATTTTACTTTTAAACCTCTCTATGAAGATGCTAATTTGAGACACTTCAGCATAAGCAGAGCTTCAGGTAGTGCTGATCTGCACGAAGGGGACAGGGGTGGGACAGCCAAACACACAGAACAAACATCATCTCAGAGGCAGGTTTTACCCTGTTCTCCTCCATCTACAATCAGCCAGAATTAACTTGGGCCTGCTTTCCCTTCCCAGATGCTCAGAAATACACTGAAATCATGGATTCATTACCGAACCCATTCTCCATGCCCTCCCACCCTGCCTTCCCCTCATTAGTGCAGGCTGCTCCCTTCCCTTTCCTCACCAGTGCTCTGGAGCAGCAGAGCACGCTGTTTTCGGGAGCACTGTTTTCTCCTGCTGGCCGGTGACATTTTAAAACCCCCTGCACGTAGGTGCTCAATTGCCAGAGCGTTCGGTATCTCGGTGAGCAGCTGCTGTGTCACTGCCAGCCCCCTCCTGCTTCAGGCCTGTCACCCGCCAGCGCAGCCCTGTGCCAAACCCAGGGACCACAGGGGCTGGCAAACAGATGGCTTATCTCAAAGTCTAATTATCAGTGCAAAGTCCACAGCCAGGACCAGCGTGGGATGGGACTTTGCTGGGCTGCTGTTGAGGGGAAATGGTGGTAAATAGGATGGAATAAGGATGGATGACTAGGACTTTTGTGCCAGGCTTCCAATGCGCCACAAATGCTGGGGAAGGCTGGGCTGTATTCTGGTCGGGGTTCTGCTGACACCTGGCTTGTTCCGAACAGTCCTCTTCAGGTTGCACAGAAAATGGTGCAGCAAGATTAACAATACTTCCTTCTTTTGTCTGCGGTAGACACCGCACGCTGCGCTGAGCTACAGACCATACTCGATCTGAGCTGACAGCTCACAACAGTTTCCAAACATACTTTTTTTTTTTTTTTGAGCTTGAAAAGAACAATCCCAAATAAGTGAACTAGCAACTTGATATTAGCCATGGCTGGCTTGTTCCCTTTCAGAAAAGAATAGAATAGCCGTATTAAAATGAAAAAATCACCCCAACTTGTTTTTAAATCTAGGCAAATTCAGAGCTAAGCCTGAGCCATGTTCAAACTAAGAAAGCAGTGAGACTGACCCAAGGCAAACAAAGCCCAGGCTGCCAGTGCTCCCCACTCCTCACCCAACAAACGCCTTAATATCCTTGCCTTGGGCCACCCACACTGCTCGGCACTGCTCCTTCTTTGGAACGCTATCTGCATTGCAGTAGCAGCAGGTTCCCAGTTGTCCAACATGCCAATGACCTCCTGTCTCCTCTGCTTGCAAAAATTCTCCATTTCTTCAGTGAGCAGAGTACCCAGAACATATCAGGCCAAGATTCCACCAAGTCGTTCCAGCTTTGAGAAAACAATCAACTCCTCCTTACCCTCTGCAGACATAAGATGAGTTGAATACCATCTTATCAAATGTTATCTCCAAAACTGTGGCTCCAGAAAGCATGAATTCTCTTTCAATTATGTCAGTTACCCTTCCGTATCTGAACATACTAATAGTAGTAATATTCATCCTCAGTTACTCTAACAAGGAGAAAACCTCCAAACACAAGTCTCATTATGGCCGCTTATACAGAGGGGTGAAAAGTCATACAAGCAAGGAGAGCTACGTTACCTGAAATGCCCTCAGTGAGAGAGACAGAATCTACTTAGATGAAAAAGTAAAGAAGGAGGAGACATTTGCAGCTCAAGCAAAATATTATCCACATTTGCAATATAACACTAATAAAGAAGTTAGAAAGGGCCATGTGTTCTTACATGACAACCACATGGCTCAGGGCATCGCAAGGCTTCTTTGAAGAGGACAGCATTGATGTCAACATCATGAAGTAACATTTGTATATGTTGCCTTCCACAGCCTTGAAGCAACCACCATTTGTTCTGTAGCTCAGTATGTCACTGATTCCGCAGCCCTGCCACTGACCTGCCTTTTTGCGTCCACGTGTGCAAAACAGCCCATGACAGGTGCTTTGATGCTCCACTCCACACTGCCAGCTCCAGCAGGAGGTGCTTACCCCATCCTCTTGGTTAGGGGGATGTACATAATTGTAGGAAGGGAGGGAGCGCAGAGGAATTTCTTCTACCTGGGTATCTGCTTATCTAAAATTCTGTAAAATGCTTTACACTGAATAAAAAGAGACCATGCAGTGCTTGTATTACTTGACAAATAGGCTGCTTATTTCACTGTATATTCACATTATAACCCTGTTCCACCATAACTTGAAGAAATCTGGCAAAAACGCAAATGAGAAGGCAGGCAATGCTCTCCAAGATGCTACCTACCAGCCAGGGCTGATGGAAATGCTGTAGAGGGAGGCCTGCAGAACACAGATCTGAGCACATCTGCTTTGGCCACAGGAGGGTCTTTAAGCTAGGTTGTGAGTAGGATGTCCAGAGCAGTTGGAGTTCCGAGTGGGCCCATATATATTGTTGCTTGCTGCATGTACACTGCCACTGCTTTTATGACCACAATATAATGGTGTCTGGATGTCCTTCGGAAGTGTTCCCATACCTGGGAATTTTTGCTTGTTTATTTATTTCTCAAGCAGTTTAAAGGAAGCAAACAAGGGTGAAGATCTGAATCCTGTACTTATGTAAGGCAGTAGCACTCCATAATTTTTGTAGTTCTACACTTCAGTTTTATATTAAGACTGTCAGTAAAGGAAGAGGAATTTAAACACTCTCAATAAAGCATTCCTAATCAGCATACTGCCATAGCATGTAAGCACCTGTGTGATTTCAAATTCCCAGTATCCTTCTAACAATTCTATCATCTCCTACAACTGTACTGAACTACCACAGCTATAGAAGTAGTAACGATTAAAAAATAAACCTATTGGAATGCAAAGGCACAGTGAGAGCCAATCCAGTGGCTGAAATGGACAACATTCAGCATGACTGCTCCCAACATCATTATCAGATGTTTTACGGGCAGAATCAAAAAGGCACATGAAGGAATTACCTAGCCCAAGAAAATATCAATTATGTCCTAAAGCAAAACCCCACATTTTATTTTATTTTATTTTGTTTTATTTTCAAATGACAAGGACTGAAAACTGGATCACACTAAAAAAAATACGCTGCCCAGTACTAGCCTCTGAGGGTAGCATTGCCTGAGCACAAGCACTAAGCTCGAGGGAGGCTCATAGCGAACAACACCCCATCTGCACATTCTCCAGGTTCCTAGCTGTTCCTAGCTAAGGTCTTTGGACTCTGCTATATCCAGTAACCTTGTACTCCATAGGTCTTATTGGATCTTTCTTCCACAAATTTCTTTCTTCACTTACTCATTTTGATGCAAACATTTGCATCAAAACAACCCGTGGCACTACAACAACAGTTCACTGGTGCTCTGAACAAAGATACTGTACTTCATTTGTTTTGAGCCCACCAGCTAACAATTTCCTTAACGATCTCTGCAGTTCTTGCATCGAGGAGAGCTGGTTAACAACCATTCCCTGTTCTTGATACTCATGTTTTAATAAGCCTGTATCCCAGATTTTCTCCAGGCAGTTTCTTTTTCACAATGCATAGTCAACTGTTCCTCAATATGGAAATTGCTGTAGACCTTGAATTATTCTTGCCACTTTCCTCCACATCTTTGCTAGTCCTTCTATCTCTTTTTTGAGGAGGGGGAATGACGATTAGAAGAGCAAAGGAACCCAAACCACACAAAGCACTGAGGCGATGATGCCCCATGAATTCATTCTGCACTACAGTGATGTTTCCTATTTTATTCCATGCTCCTCTCCTAGCAGTCACTAATATTCCTAACATGAAGTTTCTTTTTTGAAGCCTATTTAGTAGTAATTTTGAATGTGCTTTATATTCATAAATACCAGAAAGCCTCGTCTCTGAACTTATTAGAATGCTCTGAGCTTCAGCAAACTTCTTTCTGTTGTGTTCCTCCTACTGTCAATTCCGAGGGCTGTAAGTTCAGGCACGATTTTCTTCATTTCACCATGAGTCTCACATAATAACTTATATTCAAACAACACACAAGAACAAACTGTTAGTATTTGCACTCCTCCCTCAAAAAATACTGTTGTAAAGTTCCTTTGAGGAAAGGGGAGAAGCTGGACAGCTGTCTTCATAGCTGTCCCTGTTCTCCATCTACCTCTTCTGGAAGCATCCTACACAGTGTTTAATCTCATCCGATTTTTCTACTCCAATACTTTCAGGCTGCTACCGTGCTGCAACATAATATCTGCCACTAAGCATTCTTTGCTTCTTCACCCAAGTAATTGTCCAACTTTTATTGCTGGCAAGAGAAAACATTTCTCATGCTGCTCTGACTCATACACGCATCCCACAACAGTAGAGAATCACGTTCTGAACCCTCACCTTATTGATCTTCCATTTTCACTCAGGAAAACAGACATTTGGAGGTGCAGCCCAGGTAAGTCTCCATTTTTTTCCTACTTTCTTTCACAAGCCTCTAGACCTGAAGAAGAGGGGGGACCTGAAGGAGGACAGTCCTTACAAGACAGTTGTGGCTCCATTGCAACAAAGTCAGCTCATCAAACATCCAAATAATATACATCTAAGAACTTGACAGAGAAGTATGGAGGAAGACACATACTCATCCATCCTTCCCTCACCCTGCCATTCTCTAAAAACTTAAAGCAGCAGTTCATATGCTACAAACACCATCACGCTCAGAGTAACACCACCGCACAACTCAATACAATCCAACATGCACCTAGGATGAAAGCTGTTTAATAAAGGCATTTCATGGTACGTTTCTGATTGCTTCACACTTGGCCCATGGTGTAACATGGCAGATGGATGAAACTGATACTGTGGTGTACAGTTCCAAGTTTGTGAAGCAAAATATTCCCATTCTACCTGCTTACACAAATATAAATTAGTCAATAAACAATAAATACAAATGAAATATTTTTGCAGAGGCTTAGAGGTGAATGTCAATTGCCTGACCTTGCTTGCCTGCTCCCTTTGGCTTACTCTATATCATAAGACTAGCTTCACAAGGCGAAATTAAGATTAAAAAAATCCATTAAAAGTGAGAACATTATGCCTACACTTTTTTCTGTCAAGAGAGGTATTTCTCCTAGCTTAGTCCTTCACTACATCTCACTTCTGGCTTCTCCTGACAGCAGCCAGTAGTGTCAGAAGAACCAGCAAATTTAAAGACTGGATGGATGTCAGTCAGTCACTCAGTCTCTTTTTCCAATAACAGAAAGTGGCCTTACTCTAGAAGAGATCAACTTGCACAGAAGAAAGCGTGAAATACACAAGAAGATGCCTCTTACACCCCTTATCCCATATAATAGATAACTGTATGGTAAAATAACCTCATATTTAAAATTTACGGAGAGAGAGAAAGAGGGAGGATTGCATTGACTTGGTTTGAATACAACTGTTGCTTTGAGAATCAAAACATACAGTTCCCCATGCACACAACCAATTACTAACAGTTTCTAAGTATATGAAACACGGACGAAATACAAAAACCTATTTAAACTGCTCTCTATGCATCCACTTCTTTCTTTGCACGTATAATACAATGGAAAGCATAGCTGTGCTATCTGAAAGGTTTACCTGTCACAGCAAGTACAGTAACACTCTGCGCTCCTCTTCTTCCCCCAGCAGTGATAAAGCAGGTTCTTGTTTTGTCACTATTCATCACAGCCCAGCGGTATTCTATAGCTTTAGAGAGCAACCCTCTCCTATGTGGCATATGATATGCAGCACTGAAAGCTGGCTTCATAAAGCCCAGTACAACTGGAAAAAACACAGGTACGAGCATCAGTTCTTTCACCAAAATCTCAGAAACAAGAAAGCAACCTGAATACTTAACATAGTACGTCAGCAATAGCCAGTGTTTACAAGAAAATAAATATTTACTTATTCTGAGAGTAAACGAAGGATACAACGCCTACTGGAATTTGGGTACTGGAGCTTAGGTACCTGGAACTCCTGAAGGAAAATTCTGCCACAGTCTCTCCCGAAGAGCTAGGACATTTAAAACTTAACTTTTTACTTCAGGAGCTACTCTGTGCAACAGGATTTGGATGAAAATGACCACGCTGAAATTAAATGGAACCATGCCTAACTAAGAATTAAATTATTGTGCTGCAGAGACAATGCATACAAAGCCTGGATACGCAATGCACGTTCACTGTGGGAAACCAACTACAATCAGTGCTAAGTTAATTAATTGCTTGGTGTTAACAGATGGCTCATATCTGAGCTGTGGTTTTCAAAATTCCAACTCTTGTGCTGTTGAGCCATTTGGACAAAGCAAGTGAGGCTACAGGAGCAAAGCATTACATTCACGCTGGATCCAATCATCATCACATTATCGGCACTGCTCTTTGACTTTCATACGCGGAACTTCTGGGATACTTCCAGAAACTTCCAGAGTTCTTGAGACAACGAGAAGACTTTACAAAATTGCACTTTTAAAAATTGGAGTTCTATGACCTACAGGCACTTCCTCCTAATCATAATGACCAAGCACATTTCAGGCTCTAGGGTAGAATCAGAAACTAAAGAAATGAACCAAAATTTAGTTCTACTGAGTAAATTATTTTTTCCCTATTTTCTCCAACGTTTCCCTAGGCAAGTGTCTTCATTTCTTTTTAGCATGGACTGAAAAATGTCAGCAAAAGAAACTACAAGCAAGACATTTCTATTCTGTCTCAAGTTTTGAATAAAGCTACGGATACCCTTCTTTGCTTTCTTATTATCCAGTTCTGTGGGGATTTTTTTTTAAGTGATACCACCCAACTGAGAAAAGGATAAAGGGGGGTTGGGGAAATCACAGCTATGGGAAGGCAGAGCACATAAGACAGCTGGTCCTCAGCGTGGCAAGCAAAAAAATACTGTGGGGTTTTCTTCCACACCTCTTCTGGTTTACAGCAGACTTCACTCAGTCAAAAGACACATGGGGCAAGGTGGGAATATCCTAAAGTACAAAGCAGATTGGTTTTAGGTTTAACCATGACAGGTTGCTTGGGGAGGCCTACATTGCAGTGTGACTTACAAGCTCATTCCAATTCCCCAGGGATAAACGAATGTCTATCTGATAAAACCAGAATGCACAGCAAATTTACATGACTGACGACTAGGTAATGGAGCCCGTAACTCAATATAACTTATTTATCTTTATACGCATCCCTTATATTAAAAAAAAAATCTGAAAGTTTCAATATATTTAATGTGTAATATGAAGTGCAATGATTAAAATAGTTTTTTATCCATGAGTTCCTCAAAAATTATTCTAATAATCACTGCTACTTAACTTGACTTTAACATGATTCATCACCATAATTACAAAAACTTCCTCTGTTCCATGGCAGTAGGATTTCTAATCATTCCACTGAAAACATTCACTGGGCTTTCTGTAATCATTTCCCACAACTACAGCTCAGTAAATGATGGAGATACTTCCAATCTCTGACCAGTCTAAATAAATGACTGAATCCAGGACAGACTATCCAAAAACAAATGCTTGCTTTATTGGCTTTCCAGGGCTTTGATTTCCATGGTTGGGCAAAGCTGCATTTTAACACTATTGCAAAGATTAAAACTTTTGCAAAACACAAAAGATTCATAATCTGTTGTTCATGGCATTGCTCCTGGCATTAAAGCACCCAAAGCTGGCTTGCGGTCTTGGCTTTTCCAATTGCCCTCTGGCTGCCATAAAAGGAAGCATGCAAAAGATGATAAGGACAATAAAAATACTTTAAGATTTTAAAAGGTAAATCCAGACACCTTATAAAACGAAAAACAGTTGGCCAATAAAGTGTGACACAAATAGTTAAATACTTGTGGTACTTTAGCCATCCACTGCAAGATCTTCGGCTTAGGTAAGAAGTGACACAGCTCACCTAACCTTTGAGTTCCTCAACACCATTGATTGTGCTGAAGGGGAAAAGAGAAATGAGGCTCTCCTCAGTGGGAAAATGAGCCTGCACAGAAGGTGGTACAGCTCCATTGGAAGAATTAAAAGGAAAAGACAAGTTATGGGAAGAAAGCTGAGTAACACACATCAAGGGGTGGGAGCACAAAGCATCACAAAGGCTGCACTGAGGGGAGAACAGAACTATGGAGGTGACAATTTCTTACGCAGCTGGACACCGGATACACCAGCTAGGTAGACTAGGTTTCCAACATCACTTTTGCTTTCTCATTAATGTGGCATTTCCTCTATTGGTTTGGTTTGTTGCAGCCAAGTAGTTGTGCATCCACGAAGCCTGTGCCTCTGCCCCGACCACTGGGAGATTAAGAAGTTTGCCCACAGATCATTCCATAATTATCACAGACAATTCGCTGTCCAGTGGCTCCCTACTCCCCATTACATCTATTTTTAAACAGCTATCAAATCCTTTGCAACACTGCAGCTCCTTGTATGCATGGGTGTTTTCCACGGAGACTTCAGAGCTGTAAATAGATATTTAGCTACATGTCCAATTTTAACAACATCTTAGCAAAATCCTATCAGGCAATATGCTTTTATGTTTGCTTTACATGGTATATTACAGTTAACTAATACGTTTATCAAAATTGTACAAGAGTAAATGACAATAGAAACCATTTCCCCACATCAACATTCTTTTTCTGTCCCAAGCAGGCCAACAAGTCATTAATCTAGCGTATTTTCATTATAAGTTAACAGCTGTATGACACGAGCTGTAAATTAAACCCAAATGTTTGAGCTCATATATAGCAGTATTTTGTCAAAATGATAATCAGTCATCAACACTGTATGTTACTCCATGCTAGTGGACCACATTACTGCATGCCCATACCTTTCATCATTTATTTTTCAAAAGAATTATTAGTTCTGAAAGTCCTACTATGGCCTACAAATAAATCTTCTCTAGTTTGCTGTTCTGGATAATCTTCCTTGATTGCCATTTTGTATTATCTCTATTTGAGCTATGTATCAATGTAATTGCTTTTGCAGACTCATTTTCTTTTTTTTTTAAATCGCTAACCACAAAAAAATCCAAAAAAGGCTAGTTTAAAAAAAGGGTTAGGTTTTTGTTTCTTTTTTATGTGCTAACATAATGGTCTCAGGATTAAGATGTTAAATGGTATGCATTATAAGGAGGCAGAATACCCACTCCAGTGCAAAAAGTGCATACGGGTTTGACATTTCTTCCTCATCTGTCATGAAGTTTCCATTACAGAAACGAAAAGGAATAAATGCAAAAAATAAAAAAAGTTGAAAATCTTGTACCTACCTTTCAAAGTTATATAAATATGGAAATGAAATATATGTATGCATTATGTTTTACAGATGCTACATCAGAAAGCAAGAATGGAGGAGTTAAAAGTAATTTTTTTAAATTAGAAAATCTCTTCTTTTAAGGGAAAAAGCAAGTCATTAAATGAATGCACTTACAGTTGTTTTCACTGCTAAAAACAGATAAGGTTTTTGCTTCAGGGAACTAATGCAAAAGGAACGTGCTTGAACTAAGACAGCGAATGCACACACTTCTACTGCAAGATAAACCAGGCAGGCTCAACTTCAGAAAAAAACTGAAGTGCTGGCTTCACCCAAATTCCTTTGTTGCAAGATGGAAGAATCTTTCCTCCTCGTTATACTGAGACAACTCAGTTTCATTAGTTACCTTAAAATAAATTGGACTTTTCTTGCTCGAATTTAAACCACTGGCACCAACGTTGTATTACTTTGTGATACTGTCTGTACATAATCTCCCATCCCAGAACAAATTACTCTCCTTCTCTCAGTAAAATCTCCCCTTCAACTAACAAAAAAACCTAAGGAACTGGTACGCTCTCATTCCTTCCTCTTCCATTCTTCTCTTAACTCACTCTCAGGTTCCTCTGCTATGCCTCCTCCTTTTAAGCCGTCCATGCAATGCTACCTTCAAGTTACCCATTCTCCCTGTTTCTGGTTTTCGCTACAGAGCTTCAGGCTGACTCCCTCATTGCTTCCTACAAAGACATCTTCATCAGCCCCTTGTTGGCTCTATTTAACTCTCAGCTTCATATCCGCTTGCACTTTTAGCTTCTATTTCCTCAACAGCATTTATGGGATATTCACTTCACTACAAATGTATTAAAACTTCTCTACAGCTAGTTCCTACAGTGCAATGCTACACCTACAGCTATTGGTTACATCAGTCAAAATGCACTTAAAACAGCTAACCTGCAGCATAATTGAATAAGCCTAGAGTTTTCTTTAATTATAGTAGAATTTACAGGAACATATGCAGGTGAAAGCAAAAGGCAAGGCAACACCTGACTATTTTTGGCCTGAGAAGGCCTCAAGATGCTGGAGAGGTGACGGGAGGACAGAGTCCTGGGGACAACTGAGGATTTCCTTAAGGGTAACCACACTGCACTCATCAACAACACTTTATTCAGGAGCTCTTTTTTTGCAAAGAGTTCTAATTTTGTGGATAATCTCCTTTGTGCCATATGGGCCTGGCTGGCCGTACACCGTCTGGGCAGATTAAAAGCATCTGAAAGCAACTGGATAAATAAATAAAATCATAGAATGAGATACTAAAAGTAACAGGTTTATTGTTTGTCTTAGACACATAAATATTAAAGATGTTTGACCCAGTTGTGAATGTACATGTTATGCCCTTGTAGGAAAAATCATCTCATTAATTTTAATTTACTCAAACCAAGTATTTATGGTTTCTTCTCATCTCACACCCTAACGACAATTTTCTGTACCATGTGCAGAGAACACGGCTCCCTGCTCAGCAAGGATAACTTGAGAAGAGACATCAGAAAAGACATTCATTTTATAGGAGGGAGATGAGTAGAGCTTGCTTCACTGTGAAAAGTATGATTTTAAGCTGAGTTTCTTAAAAGTATGGCTATTCCTAAAAGGCAAAGGAAACTGGATAGATTGTAGCCAAGCTCTTAATGATTGTTTCTCCTTCATTAGCTATGTGTAGGGAGAGTAAGTAAGGGGCTGCAAACATGTATTCATGATTCTCATTAGCAAAAATGGCACTGTGCAAATCAATTTTCATGGATCCTGCTAGGATGGGCTTTCTAATTAGTCCATCATTAGACAGCTAACTTTTCACCACTTCTTAGACATCAAATAGCCCATCACCCCAACACATCACCCGAGCTAACAAGGAGAATTTTAATGAAAGCAAGTCAAATTGGCTGTTACCACAGAAAGCACACAATAGGCTTTGTTATTAATCTTTCCCCATGCTCGTCTCTATTCTGTATTTTAGTTTCTGTTCTCATGAACCTTTTGGCTTGCACCAATAATTTTTTTAACGTCTTTTTTCTAAAGAATAGAGCAGCTGCAACATAGAGGGGAAAAAAAAAAAAAAAACCACAGAAAAAAAACTCAGATAAAACCAAAATAAGGTACAAGCTGAGATTGCTACTGGGTATTTCAGAGCTTTCCATCTTATGATGCTGAAGAGAAATGTCAGCTTGCTGCTTGTGGTTTTAAATGGAAGCAGTCCGTGAAAAGCATTTGGCTGATTGGTTCAGCAGTGTGGTTTAGATGAGCTTCCAGCACAGTAGTCCTGCTTTACACAGTGCAGATGCTCCACTGCAAATGGTGGGGTTCAGCCTGGAAGCAGGCACAAAAAGGGGAACCCCTTAAGTTTGAAAGTTATTTGACAAACGCATGCAGAAAGGAGAAAGACAAAGATGAAAATCCCTCTCAAAACTGAGCAGCCGTTTGTGTATTTGAGTAGCAACACCAGTATTTTGTTGGTTTTTCTTTAGTTGAGGGGGAAAAAAAAAAAAAAAAAGAGAGAGAGAATAAATTCTACATGGACATGTCCCTAATTTAAAATAGCTGCTCCTGCCTCCAGGAAAATCTGCTGCCCTACTGTTCAGGCTCAAGTCTGCTCATACCAATTTTCTGTTTCTCTGTCATGTTTTGCCTCCCTTTCTTCCTCATTACCAGGGACATTTACATGAAACAGCATTTTTGCTTTTAAGAGTTCATCTGTTCCTGCTGCTTATCCCCCCACCTGAAGTCATAATCCTCCGTTTGTGACGACATAATAATTTCCACCGCAACCAATTGTGATGCTACAAACAGAGGATTATGGCTTTAGGTGGGAAATAAACAGCAGGAACAGATGAACACTTAAGAAACAAAGATCCTGTTTTCATGCAAATGTCTTTTGTCATCAAGAACAAGGTTAGAGAAATGCAGAAAATATACGATAAGAGCAAGCAAGCAGAATGGGTACTAAAGAGAAACTCTCCGAGTTTTCCAGGAGGCATTCAGCTGCTCCTTCAAATTAACTTCCTACATAAGTAGGAATTTTAAATGTCTCTGAAACGTAGGTAACTTTGTATTTGATTGAATTGCCGGCATAATGTGCTCTGAATTATTGAAGTCTTCTCCCCAGCAGGGCTAGCCTGCGTTTTGCCATGGGGGTTCACAAATGGATTTAAAAAAAAAGGGAGGAGGAGGAAAAGAAAATAGTAATAATAGTCAAAAATCACAGAGTTGCAGAATTGCAGGAGTTGGAAAGGACCTCAAGAGATCACCGAATCCAACCCCCAGAGCAGACAGAGAGGTTCCCAGTGTCAAAGCTCAGCCGGGCTAAACACCCTCCTCCCCTCTTTCTTCAAAACAAGCAATCTTCCGATTTCAGGAGTATCATCAGCTGAATTAATATTCAGGAAATTCAAACAGTAGGAGCAGCAGCAGCAATTTGGTTTTTAATTTAGTTCGGATCAATTTTCTGACAGTTGTGGTTATAATTAGAGGGCTGGAACAAATGGTTAAGCTCCCTCTCCATTTATTCAGAGCACAGCCTATAGGATGCAGTCCAAGAGGACACACCTAGCAAAGCAGGGCAAACATTTTTGCTGTGGTTAATGGATGGATAGAAAAAATGAATCAGTGAAGATGAAAAGCATCTGAAATTATCTTTCTTCCTGGAACAAAGCCAAGCCCCAAGCAAAGCAATTAAAACATTTCTCAACACTTTCACTACGGACTTCTTGTTTCAAATCGACACACGTGTTCTAGATATAAACATCCAACATAGAAGCTCAGAAACATTTCTGGAGTCAAATGAGAGCTCCCGTTCCATCCCTGGATAACCCAATCCCATCCCATGAAGCTGACCATCGTGGTGAGCTGTGTCACAGGTGACCTGCCAATGCCAGCAACAGCCTTCTAACTGTCTCTCACTGCGCCACATTAAGAGAACCACCCTTGAGAGTGGAGGCTCTGTCAAGAAGCAGGAGAAAAAAACTGCCCTGCCATTACATTGTCAGATTGCCCATTAATTTTAGACAAAGTATACCTTTGGCTTCTGTTCCATATGCCTAGGTGCTCTTGTCTATTTTAAGATCGTATCTTAATGATCTAACTGAATTTTAGAAAGAAAAGGAATATAAAATTAGACATTTAGAAAGGCTAGAAGGAAAAGAAAACAAATGCCTAATTTTAATGTGTGCTTTCTTGAAAACGTGTTTTTTCATAGAGCTGGATAAGGCATAGAAGTCAACTCTCTAAAAAGTGGTCTTTAATAATTAAGGTAGGCAAATTGAACATAATTAAGTTACACCAGCTGGGCACGTGCTACGTGTTTTTGAATGATGAGATTGGCAGTAAAAAGCAATATGGAAGAGATAATCAGGTAACTTCCATACAATTTACCACTTATATTAAATGTGCCAAGATTTTCAGATTGTAGGCCTTAAGTGCAAGCAGCGAGTTTCTATTTAAAAATTCATTTAATAGATGAAATTAAAAAGTGAAATATGAAAAATTAAAACACCTCTCCACTATTGTCAGTTTGATAAAATGGAAAGAACGAGGGACAATGAAACAATTTTACCCTCAAATCTGCTTGCAGTTTTTGATGTGACCCCTAGCCATAGTTCTCGAATCACTCTTCTGCAGAGGAAAATTACCCAGTCTTGATTGCCTTTAAAAGTTGTTATTCTTTCTATGCATATTTTTCCTTCCAAATCTTGCACAGGATTGCAATGAGAAATTCAGAACTGGCAGTCCAACTTGCATTAGTGTACATATTTAAGGTATTTACAAAACATCTTGCCCTTAAAAGCAACTGAAGCAGATTTGCAGACCCATACACGTTACAGGAGAAAAAAGCAGGGCTACAAGGAGGTCCTAAGAAGTTATCTGGGCCACGTAGGGTCCATAGAGGAATCTTTCAGCCCTTCAAGCACCAAGCTTGGCAGGCTGATCAGCCTTCTAGCTCCCCACTGCCCTTCCAGCACTGCTCCCCATCCCCTTAGGCCATGCCCAGGACCAGAGGCCACGCTCCAGATTCAGGCACGAAGGATTACTTCATTCATCTTCTAGGATCTAGCCTGACATCCTTTTCTGCAAGCCCTGGACTGAGGTGGATGGCAGACCACAGCCTCTGCCACTGCAGACTGACTACCCCTGCAGGACTCTGCAAATATACAGTCCTTCACACTGGAGACCACCGTGCTGATAAACTTCTGCAAACTTTTCTCTTTTCCAGATATAAATGCTATGACAGGAACCCGCTGCTTTATTTCCCAAGCTGTGTCTACAACACTCAAACTACTCCCAAAATAATACCTGGTTACTATTAAACCTGGTTTTGAAATTTGCGTTGGCAGAGACAAACAGAGCCACCTAGCAGCTTCGCACCAGAGGACCTCTGCCTCAAACCTTATCTGACAACGCACCCAGAGACACCAGCAGATGTATCCTCGCACGCAGGAAGTTAAAAGGAGCGTACTATTAACAAATGCAGGCGCTGGAAATTTGACAGGCCCCCCCCAAAATCCACCGCTTTAATATTTCTATAACCTGCAAAAGCAGGGCTTATGAATGCACTTGCACTAGCAGTGCTCACTGTATATTAACTTCTCTGTTCTTTGAGAAAGATGAGGACAGGCTTGGCTTTGGCTTCTCCATACCTCAAGTGAATTGAGGCATTTGGTTACGTCCATAGAAACAAAGTGTTCTTGACAGCCTTCATCAAGGAGATGTCAAACAAATATTATCTATGCATCCGTCATTGCTCCAGCTCTTGTTTTTATATTATCTGACTTCAGAGAAATCGAGAAAAAGGTGACACTTCTAAAGAAGATGAAGTATATTACCTAATGATAGTGCTTTCCTGAGGAACTTCCATGTGAAGTAGGCATTTAGTGACTGTGGCACAACCAAACACGGAACTTGGGAGACCAACAGCTGTTAAACTCTGGACTTCAGATGACACTTAAAAGGAAATTCTAGAACATACTATAGCTTTTGAGGAATGCATCTAGCTCATCAGAAGGACAAGCCCATTTATTTTTTTAGCATGGTGACAGCAAATGAGAAGACATCTGCTAAAATAGAATGGCAGTAATAATGTTAGATGGACACCTATCTGTCTCTCTTAAAAATCCAATACAGCACTGCTGTAATTCGCTCTCAATAACTGGCCATCTATTAATCTTTTGCAAGAGAGGCTTAGACCATAAACTTGTATTGATTTTAAAATTAAGAATAAAACTGGAAAACAGCCACATGCAGAACATCTTCCAAAAGCGTTTTACAAGACAGACCTTTTGCTTCCCAGCTTAATCTCTGCAAATTTATATACTTAGAAAAACTAGAAGAAATGCTCTGATAGATTCACCACAGAACGAGTGTTGCAGTAACCTGCAGTAACCGCGGCAGAATCTGCCCCTGCCGATGCAGTGGGTGCTCCTTGCCTTAAAGACAATTTCACACTGTCTAAACTTGTTGAATCCAAGAGGAAATCAATGTTTACCACCCCGAGCAACAAAGGGAATTAGTTCCCATCCAACCTGTGAAAAAGCATTTATTTTCTATCCTTGAAAGGGCTTTACATCTCGCACTCAGAATACCTGGAGATCTCACTCAATGTAATCTCTAATCCTTCATCTCAAAGCCTTCTGTCTACCCCATGAGCTACATTTGGGAAAAATAACTTTACTAAAAGAGGACCGTACATTGCAAAAGCTTGCTTTTAATCGACTAATAAAACTGGAAACATTCAACAAGGGGCTGTGGCTTTCAAGGGACCATACACTGGAAATATAGCTTCCTCCTGCAATGCTCACTAGAAATGTTTCACTGTTATAATGAAAATAGTTAATCTGATAAAAGTCACAAGAGGCACTGCCTTGCAACAAGAATCACTGAAAATTTGGGAAGAGATGCAGTGTAGGCTACCAGCAATATAACAGAGGGTTACATAATAAAGCTGACACCACAAACTCTCTTTGCATGTATGTAGGTCCCCACCCCACATTATGTTGCTTTTGTCATATACTAACTTGTAAACTTATAAAGCATCAAGTCAGCAGAGCAGGCCTGCTGATTTTGGCCACAAGTAACACAGGGGCCCACAAACCTTATTGACCCTTTTCTTTTTCACCCAGAGGGAGGAGTGAGAGGGATTATATCTTCTAAGTGTGTGTCATACAAGCAGAGATTAGAAAACAGGCTGCTTTAGCGTTTCCCACTAACAAAATACCCAAATTCTGGAAAAGTCTTTTCAGTGCCACTGCAAACACTCCAGGGATAAGCAAACATCAGGTTCTGAAATGCTTGAGGAGTCACTGAAAGCTATTCTCCCTCCATTCCCAGCACAGTAACAGTTGTTGCTCCTGTGTTTACACACAAGACATGTGAAATACAGATATGAAGGACTGAACGTTAGGACTGTGTACGTTTGAAGTGAGTTCACCACAAGCAAAATGTTACTAATGCAGCATCAGGCAAATCACACACAAGCTCTCACAGCCCAGCAAACTTCATCACTCAAATGGAGAGTTCTGGATGCTGAAAGAAAAAAGCCTTAAAAAAATTCTTCGTGTCTACTTCAATAAACATAACTACAGCTCCTCTGAAAACTACAGCTGCTCCATTTAGCATTATCAGATTTATTTTACAAAACACAGAGATACGTTTTAATTTCCAAATGATCCTTAGAGGGAACAAAACAGAATGGCAGTGCTACTGGGGAATGCGGTGTTATTAAAACGATAAATCCCATGAAAATGAAAATTGTTTGTTTGGTGGTTTTCTTATTTTTTATTTTTTTTCCCAGTGCTGAAAAGGGCAAAAATGGCTTTCCAAGAGCTCAACTGAAAATTTAAATTTTTTTTTTCCTTCCAGTGGTGAAAAGGGTAAAAATGGTTTTCCAGAAGTTCAGCAGACAATATTTTATTCATGTAAAGCAAATGTTTTGTTTCCTTCATCTCTTCTCTGAGTAATAACAGGTGCTTTAAAGAAAAGCGAGCTTGGAAAGGCCACGCTAAATTCTTCTCCAGCAAAGCAGTCCAATTTGTATCTTACACTCAAGTGTACACCCAAGGTGCATTGACTCCAATAGGGCATCAGTGCTGCCTGAAGCACCTGGCTAGCAGAGCTCCTTTCCTACCTGAGCCAGCAATTAAGAGGTCCTCATTCATGCCTACACTGCAACACTCTGCCCATCTCTCAGCTGCACACAGGCTGGGACCTCATTGCGTGCCAGGGCACCAGCAAGCAGGGCACGCACTCCGTGGCTCTGTGGAAAAAATGGCAAAAACCCACAGCACTAAAGGAAGAGGGAGGTTAACATGTTAGCTCTCTGTCTTAGTAGAGATTTATTGTACACACATTTTACTGCGTGCAATAAACAGTGATTTGAAATCTGTCTGCTTTAAGGAAACACTTTGGTTCGTGCCAAGGTTAAGCCCGTCTCTGTTCTGCAACCACTTCAACGCAACCACTGTGCCTGCAATGATAAGCTCCAACCTAATCCTCACCTGCCAGTGCTGCAGCATTTGGGCTCCTTGCATTGCTGCTGTTGCTCCAGCCTCCCCACAAGCAGCCTCTGCTCTGCACCTTCTTTCCATTTCTACCCAGCCACAATGGCCATACTTTCCTAGGCTTCCCACCTCTGCTAGCATCTTGTCCCTTGCTCTCCCAGCATTCTAACCCTCAGGTTGGTAGAATGAGAAAGAAAGAAATGGAAGCAATAACATATAACTGAGCAATGGTGGTGCAGCTTCAGAGCCCTATCCGTCACTGTTCTGAGGCAAAGAAAGAAAATACCTTGCCTCATCCAGTAACTGAAAAACATCAGTACAGAAGAGGTTCAAAGGCAAAAAGAAAACAAAGACAAATTTCAAAAGGCAGCCAATGTTGGTAACTCTGTCGCAAGCACTGAAGTATGGGATTTCACAGCAGGATGAAGAAAATCACACACCTGCTAACTTTAAACATGAGGCACTATGAAGCAGATTTGTTTCTATTTCATCTCCATCTGACATGGGTGATCAGTAGGCATCTGTGTATGCTTCAGGACAGATTTGCAAATGAGCAGCGTGTTTGACCTTGGTAGCACCCACTCTGAGCCCAAGCAGAACCTGCTCCGTGTTTCCTATGGTGTGTGAGGACCTGATCTGCTGTCATCGCAAGCCTCCCACTCGTCTCACATCCCCTCCTCAGCAGAGACTGCACGCTGACTGCGTGTGAGATCTGAAGGTAAAACGCTACCCTGTTTTCAGGACAGACATGCAGTACAAAAGTAGCAAAAAGATAGGGGAAATTCAGCTAGGAAGGCTTACTCAAACAGCTGCAGAGAGAGATAGAGATTAGCAGGCTGAAAGAGCTTAGGGATGGCAGGAGCGCAGGAAGGAGAAACACACTCTAACCTAAATGATCTCGTCAAACCCGGGGCTGAGGGAGGACCACTGCCAACTGCTTTTCCAAATCTCCTTGTTTTGAAAGCAAAGCTGTTGTAAGATAAACCCCTGCTTACTATTCCCACCTCTGCTGTTCCCTGCCATCAGAAGGTGCACTGCTTTGAGCACATACAGAACAAGTCGAAGTCGTGAGCACCATGACGAGGTCCTCACGGACCGGCCCACCACAGAGGCAGCATAAACAGGCACTCCAAGGCACGGCTGGCTGCTCATCCCCAGCTCCCACATGCTCTGTGTGCTTCAGCTGATTGTTCCTGAGCATTTTTTCCAGATACCTGTAGTTTTGTTTGAAGTATCACTCTGATACTATCACTCTGGTCATCTACATTCAAGGAAGGAGAGCTTAAGCAGGACAAGTTGCACAGAATGTTATTAGAATGATTAGGGCAAGGGAGTCTCTTTAAAAAAGAAGTTACATGCGATTACAATTTCTTCTTTCCAACGCAGATAAACAAGTCGGGTAAGACAAGATATCCCTATCAGAATCAAAAGATTTCTTGCCATCCTCTATAATGAGGAATACGCTCTAATTCATGTGTCTAACCTGCTAGTTTAATGTTTTTGTTGCCCTCTTAAAATTTTAATAGTAAGTATTTTTAACCAAGTTTTGTTACTTATTTTATATTTTATATGCAACCCAAGACAATTTCTCTTCACTCAACGCGGATCAGGCAAGCCAAAAGGTCGGATATCTGTGGTATAATTCCTAGATTAACCCACAAATTTTAGCTAACATATACTATGCAAACAAGATCTATGCACAAGCACATGACCAAGATATTAGTGATGCCCTCAAACCACAGAATCACAGAATCACAGAATCACCCGGGTTGGAAGGGACCTCAAGGATCATGTAGTTCCAACCCCCCTGCCTAGCAGGGCCACCAAACATACACATTCAGATCAGGTTGCCCAGGACCCCGTCCAACCTGGCCTTAAACACGTCCAAGGACGGGGCATCCACAACCTCCCTGGGCAGCCCGTTCCAGGGCCTAACCACTCCCCTTGTAAAGAACTTCCCCCTAACATCCAACCTAAATCTTCCCTCCTTCAACTTAAAACCATTTCCCCTAGACCTGCTGTTGTCAGCCAAACCCTCCCACTGTGATTTATGGCACGCCACAGTTGCAGCTTCTGGCCTTTTATTACACCTTACCGACTCTTACTAAGTTGTTAAGAAGCATACAATCACCTAGAATGCATGGGGTTCATATTCTGTGAATGCTTCTAAGCTTAATGCCTAGCACATGGTTATTGCTGTTACAGGGAAGCACGCTCAATGATCCAGGGGTCCCTCCTATCTGTGTATTCACAAGAATAAGCAATAACAGTGATAATGCTGTGTGACTCAAGAATCCCTTGCTAATAGTTACTGTGAAGTCAACTCTCCATTTTTTACTGCCTGTGCTGTGTGGAGGTGTTAAAGCTAAACAATTTAAGTGCTACTATACATTTCATAAGATAAAAACAAGTACTCAACATTACCACTCTAGATGCATCGCTGGAGTTCAAAGGCTTTTCATTATCCAGCATATTTCACTTATTTTTACCTAGATGGTTTTAGAAGTGCTTTTGAAATCACATCCTCCCTTATTAAAGATATTCAAAAGCAATCTTTCAGACTTCTTTTAATGGCTGTACAGCACTGAAACACATGGATGCAATCAGCTTGGTGATGGGCATGACTCCCAGAAATAACACTCCCCGGGCACTCACCAATTTTATTTCAAGTTCACACACGCAGTATCTGGCTGTTTAGTGGGATCTTCCAGTCGCATCTGTGTACACTGCAGGGAAAGCTGGTACTGCTGTTAGCAGATGGCAGATGACCATTTCCCTTTATTGTCCAAATGGGAGCCAAATATCCAAAACAATGACTGAAATTGGAACATTTTTACAGAAAGCACTGAAGAATTAAGCTAAGAAACAGCTACAGAAATGAAGTTTAACTTCCTATTTATCTTTCTTCCTAGCTTTCTCTTAAACATGATGTTTCCAACCAATTTTTTATGAAATACACGGTAGGGGTGGCCTAGCTTTAGTGGGCCATTGGGCCATTACGCTGCACAGCACATCTTTGAAGAAGACTTCTGGATCATTCCTCCTCTGGCTTCTTCCAGCACTTTATTTACTTGCTTTATTGGAGTGTTGCTTGCTGCAACTAACAAACATTTATTAAGGCACAAAAAAACTCTGCAATGCCTTGTGGGGATTAGGTAGTTTTGTTTTGCTTCTTTTATTTACTTATTAATGGCGGAACAGGAGAGACAAGGAACACATACAACTTGTCCACAACTTAAGGAAAGAGAGGAGTTTTGAGAACAAATTCCCAAACCTCACTTTGGTGTTCAAATCATGATGGGCTGGAAATATGCCCATTTCTGTACTCTGCTCCTGTTGCTCTAGTTACAAAATCACCGCCTATAAAACATGCATGGTCTGGGCAATGAAAGGAGCAAAGCATCAGTAGTAGCCATCTGAATGATAATCATGCTTTGTCTAGCACCATCATTTAAAACCAGAAAACCCAGGCTAAGAAAATGCATCCAAACTTCATCAAGCTACTCAAATGTTAGTTCACGGAAGGGGGGACAGGAGGGAGGGATCAGTGCTGCAAGCAGGAGAGGCTCCTGAAATTGTTCCATTAATGCATAATGCTGTGGTCTGAACAACACCTTACCCAGAGGTGAGAGATTTCAGGTAAAAGGAAACAAAACAGAAAGAGGGAGCCATGAACAACACAAAGAGCAGAAAAAGATGCATGAAGGCCAAAAACCCCACAGTTTTGAAGATAAAAGATCAGATGCCAAGATAATAACTTGTCAATACATTCAAAATATTTGTGAAGAGAACTGAGTCTTCCTACTATGAAAACGTGTTAGAAGAACAAGAACATGGCATGCTCTTTAAGGAAGCACCTACTCCTGGATAGATATTCAGAAATAAAATAGGTAAGCCTTCACAAGTATTCAGCAGAGACAGCCTTGCATATCAGAGGGACTCAGCTCTGTCTTTGTTACCACTTGTATCAAGGATTAAGATCAGCCTGAAAAATCTGAATGGAGCCAAAGTGGGGACATCTATGGAATTATTTTAGCAGCAATACAGAAGAAACCTGCTTGGAGCAGTGAGGATAGGAGCTGTGCCATACCGTGGCAGTGAACAAAGAACAGTACTAAATTTCAGCTTACTTTCTCATAAAGCCCCGTATTCAGGTGGTGTTATTAACGTAAACAGTGCTCAGTGTCCCAGACAATCAGTTAATCCGATCGTGAACTTTGTTCATTCATGCCATGCAGAGGTTATGACTGAGCTTTTCTTTCATCGTACCATCAAGAAACTTTTACACCCCCTGCTTCCACATTGATATTTCCTCCTCCTCCTGCCATTCCAACAAAAAAACATCTGAACATCACTCTGAAAATTCCCATCTTGCATTAACTTTGTTATGTTTCTGGATCAAACCAGAAACTACAGAAGCTACCATCTGCAGCTGGAGGCTGTTCCTTGGTGCCGGCGCCTCTCTTTCAGAGGGGATTATACATGCTGCGTATAAGGAACTTTCAGCTCTAATGAAGCATAAAAAACTGAAAAGAAGTAGCAGCTTCCCAGAGATCCACCTTGGCGCTGAGCTGGCACAGGTACATCTCACAAAGGATACTCACAGGCTGTGTGCTGCCCAAACCCCTGCTGCAGACACCTGGCTCAGGCAGCACTGCTCCGCGCCAGGAAACCAGGCACCCTGCAAACAGAGGGGGTTACCCAGGGCATAAGGGCTCCCACTCTATTTAGTGATGTTATGTGCTGGTAATGACCCATCTGACCCCAAGCTCTTATCGCTAGCCTTCAGCAGCGTAGATGGGACTGTACCAACTCAGTATGTTTCACGTCTGTTCTTGCCAATCTGCCTAGTTTTGCATAAGACCTTGATTTCCCAGTTCATGCGAAACAACGGCTCAAAATCTAAAGCCTGGCAAATGAACTCACACATCCTGTGCTTCAGCATACAACAGCTGTAGATTTATAAGCTAATTCTCTTGTTAAATGCGTGCAAGATTGGCTCCATGCATTTAGGTCTCAGCCTGATGGATCACATCATAAAGACAGCTACACGACTCCCAGACGACTGTATTGTTTCCTGGCTTCTGCAGAATGAAAAAGGAGGATTGTCCACGTTCCATTTGTTTACACAATACTCACTCACTCTTGGGCAAAGCACTCTGATGCCCAAGCTTCTTCTATGCTTACCTTGTTTCAGACGTCTTTGAAATCTTTAGAATCAAAATTATTTTTCTGCCTGTATCAAATAAGTACCCATCCTAGTAGGAGCAAGTTGCACAAGAGGAGATGAATGTAGAAAAAAGGGTGTTTTTTCGTTTTGATTCCAGGCATAATATGAAATATTGAAGTTATTTGGTAGAAAAGTACTCCAGCATGACAGAATTAAATGCAACCGCTTCCAAGAATTTTATCCAGGATGGAAAGACAAAGCTTTTCCTTGACTTCAAAGAATGATTTACTTAACCTGATGATAACTGAACAAAGCATTACGGATTTCCACAATCTGGTTGCTATTTATTATGTTCCATCAAAAATATAAACGGAATAACCAGAAGAGATCAGCTTGTTTTAAAAGAAAAAAAAAACAAACAAACAACAACCTTGGACTGCACAAGAACTGCCTCAACATCCATTGTAGCAGTCAATGAAACAAGTAAGGAAAACCCACAGAAGTGGCTTATTGTTGCCTCTGTACATTCTGCCACTGAACAGCCATTTTATGCAACGATCATGTATGTTCTCCTAGGAGCTCTCTTGAGCCATTATCTTTTCTTACAGACTCACAGACGGCCACAGAAGTGTCAATAAGGCAGTCTCTCTCTACAGTTCAGTAGCAGAAGTCGACTCTTTGTAAGGGAAAATAATTCTTATCCACCTTAACGGAGGCGATGCTGAAAACTTCTGCAATTTGTTTATCCAGTTGATTTTGTGATGTAACCTGCTGTAATGAAAATATTCCGGATGGCAGGTGGAATTAGAAAATAAACACGAGAATGAGTCATCCAGAAATGTTTGGTCTGCTACCAATTAATTATTGAGGACTGTCAACACCAGGGTGGCTTTGCATCAGGACACAATCAAAGGCCAGCCACCACTCATCAACTTCTAAAGATATCAGCAAAAGGGAAACAAAACAAGTGACAGCCATGAATCCTCTTACGACACCCAAAGCCCCATGTTTTCATTTTATTACAAGCTTTTGAAAATGTCAGTATTGCTCATCTTGGCAGGAAAGAAGGTGACAGTCTCAGACTCCCCAGCCCCATGGAGCCCTTCTCAGCCGTGGCACTTGCTCAGGCCAAGGCTCTGACCCAGGGGAACACAGAACCTAACACACAACTGAATAGAAAATCCTTTTGTGCTTCAATTTCTGTTAACCAGGATAAGAACACTTCCCCATGTCCCTGCTACAATGCAGCTTCATGCATGCTTGCCAACACCGTTATGGCAGGTAACATTACAGAGCTGTCCGTGAAAAGAAAAATGTTCCTGACTTTACAATGAGACTTGCACTGTCTGTGGCACTTAAAAACACAGTCTCACAAAAATGAAAACAAGCAAATGCACTGAAGAAGGTGGACGTTCCATAGAAAACAACATGAATATGTGAGCCCATCACCATCATAATGCAGATGAACAGGGGAAGCAGCCAAAGGTGCCTTCCTGAACCATTCTTTAGCTCAAGCACATCACTTCATATCCTTTTAACATAGTCTACATATACGCAGCATTTACAACAAATATCAACAGGACAAAATAATACCCATCTTAGAATATCAAAATATTGGCTAGCACAGCTAAGTGCATTATAAATTTTTCTTCAAGTATCATACGAAAAGGAGAGAACGAGAAAAGAGAAAGGAGAAAATTGAGAAGATGGCACAGATTCTACACAAACAAACCACTAAGATCTGTGTACAGACAGATCTGAAGGGAAAAATATTTATAAAATGGGTATTTGCAGTTTCTACAGGATAAAAACTCTGAGCAAAAAAAGCAGCATGATGTTCACAATGCCTAAGTGCTAAAAGCCTTGCATACCTTTTTGTGGCAGAACTACCGCGGTAAGTGAATGAAAGTGATCCAATATATGTAGTTTGCTAAAGTTTCAGGTCAAACACACGCAATACTTTAAAGGAACACTGTCTGAAGTACAGCTTTTTGTCTCTTTTCATTCTCAGGTGCCTCCCTTAGACACATCTTTTTAGTAATAACAGCAGACACCAGTGCTGAAAAGCACATGAGAATATGGGTGCTGCACTCAGCTGGCTGACATTCAGACTTACAAATATTTATCCCCAGAGGAGCCTATATAATTTCCATCCTATGGAAAACTGCTGTCTTTCGCATAGAAGCAATACTCTCTGAGGCAACAGACAGCTGTTTCAATACTGTTTAATTTACCTGAGAGATGGAGTGTAGGAGAAAACTGAATCAGAGAGAGCAGCAGGGCTACAATACGTGAGAGATGCAAAATAAATTCAAGGCTGTGCACTGAAGTTTTTCTTCTGGAGAGATGGATTATTAGGAATACAATGGGGCTATCAGCAACGTATTCATCTCATAGACGCCCTTTTCCTAACTTTCTCCTCTAAGTGCTTTGCTCTTTGCTGTCTCAGAGCATGCCTTTCAAGGGTGTCAGCACAACTGACAGAGTTGACTTGCCATTGCCACACAAATGCAGTAAGAGAAGGCTACACCCTTCTCACCTCTCCTCTTGAGAAATCTGTAGTGCCTTTACGTGTAGTATATGGTGGATATTTTTATACAGGCATATTTTAGCACTCAGGAAAGCAAGTTCTTACATTAAACAAAGTGGAGCAGAGAGGACAGATGCTGCTAACGCCTCCAGGCAGAGCTCTGGTGGCACAGTTCAGCCATGACCTGTGGTCCAGACAGCCACTGCAGTTGTGACCCTATGCATTACATTTACCCCCACGCCAGACTCTTACTCCCGGACCAGACAAAGCTGCTGAAGGCCAATTCTAGCCCATTCCTCACCCACTTCATTGACATTGTGCATCACACCTAATTCGCAGGCTCCCCAAGCCTGTTATTCCTCCCCTGGGAATCGTTTCGGCAGACGGATGCAGTGCTGAGCTACGTAGCACCTAGCAACAGAGTGCGTTGTGAACCAAAAGCAATTAAAGCCAGTCTAGTCTCACCAATCTCATTTCAGTTGCAAAAAGAAGCATTTCATATTGGATGCTGCACTTCAATGCGCTACTAAAAAATGACCGTGGCAAAGTGAAAATTTGAGGGTGAAAGCATGTGTAAATGGAATCTCTACTCATAGCTTGGGGTCTGCATTTCTGCTGTTACCAGAGAAACAGAGCTCAGGAAAACCCCAACAAAACACCGTTGGTGTGAACTGCTTACTGTGCCACCCCCAAGCTGATGGGGTCTTCCAGCTGCACAGCAAGCCCAGCTCGGGGGGGCCCAGGTGAGTGCCAGGCCTCAGGGTCAAGGCAGCAATGGGGGGAGCCCAGCAGCTGCCCTGTAACCACTGCCACTGTCAGCTCCTGGTCACAGCTCTGGGTGAAACCAGATGTCTTTACATACAACAGACCCAGTCTCAGACCAGCACATATTTTAGCCATGTAAAACACTTTGTTCCCTGCTCCCCCTTCTCTTTAAAAAAAAAAAAAATTTCCTCAAACAAACCTTCAAATTACCATTCACTATCACTATCATCACTCATAAATGTTAGCTTTCAGCTTGGATATATATACAGCCACTGGAACTTAAGGGGCAGGAGAGGTTCAGGTTGGGTATAAGGAAAAATTTCTTCTCTGAGTGCTGAGGTATGGAAACAGGCTGCCCAGGGAAGTGGTGGAGTCACAGTCCCTGGAGGAGTTCAAGGACCATGCAGATACAGCAGTGAGGGATGTGGTTAGCGGACATCGTGGGGATGAGTTAATGAATGGATTAGATGATCTTAGCGGTCTTCTCCAACCTTAATGATTCTATTCTATGATTCTAGGGCTATTTCAGTAATAGTGTGAACCACCTCTCTGGGCAATCTGTTCCAGTGCTTCACCATCCTCATTGTAAAAACCTTCTTCTTTATGTCGAGTCTAAGTCTCCTCTCCTTTAGCTTACAACCATTTCCTCATGTCCTATCTCAGAAGACTGCTAAAAAGCCTGTCTCCTTCTTCCTGTAGCCCCCCTTTAGATACCAAAGGGCTGCAATGAGGTTTCCCTGAAGTCTTCTCCAGACTGAACAGCCCCAGCTCTCTCAGCCTGTCCTCACAGGGGAGGTGTTCCATCCCTTGGATCATTTTTGTGTTCCTTCTCTGAACACAATCCGACAGGTCCACATCTCTCCTGTTCTGAGGACTCCACATCTGGATGCAGTACTCTAGGTGAGGTCTCACCAGCACAGAGCAGAGGGGCAGGATCACCTCCCTCAGCCTGCTGAGCACACTTCTGTTGATACAACGCAGGATATGGTTGGCTTTCTGGCCTGTGAGGGCACATCGCTGGCTCACATCTAGCTTGCTATCCACCAATACCCCCAAGCTGTACTACTCAAAGACCATTTTCTCCTGACAGCCACCAGAAATTCCAACTCCTGCAGTTGCCAAGCACACTGCAGTCTCATCTCAAGGGGCAGCCGAGCTAGAACTGAGGAGTCATCCAGAGAGCTCACCTCTCTTAAGGTAACACAAAAGTGAAACAGTTGGAATACTTTAGAGCAAGAAAAACAGTACCTCAAATCACAAAATATATTCGGTGTTTGGTGCAAGCACTACCTAGAAAAACAACAGGATTTTGATAGCTGGATGAGTCAGCTAGTCAAAGCTGAATTACTCCTCTACGAGATAAAGAGGGAGTACAGGCAAACAAAACACACATTTTAGTTTTTAGCACCTAAACAAGGGATTGCATTCATCAAAGGGCCACTTCTGAAGCTGGAGAAGAAAGCTGGGGCTAATCTCCATGCTGTCTCCAGGATCCAAACTGTTGACGCATATTGCTGCCCTTTTGGGCAAGGAGTTAAGAGACTTCTAAGTGCAGGAGGAGATGCTTACTCCAAGGACCTGCAATTTAACTAGCCTCAAGAGGCCCTTTCATCATTTTATATAGGAGGTTATGTGGTTGCCCGATGCAAACAAAGTACTGCACTTGTACGTGATGACGCACAATGAAGAAACGAGAAGAAAACTCATACACGTGAACTTTCAGGAAAAGCTAGGAGAGCCAGGCATCTTCCAAAAACGGCTCAAAGGGTTGCAACGCTGTAAAAATACCGAATCATTGATCAATTTTATGGTTTTACAGTTGGAATATAACAGATGAGTTAAAACAAAGCGTCTGTATCAAACACCGCAATTACTGAAGTTCGTGGTTATGGCAGGCCAGGGCACTTGCTTTCAGCATTCTTTTTGCTGCTTCTCAAAGGCAGAATTAATCTGCAAGGTGAAAGCCTAGATTTTCACCTTTTTCAAGTGGGTAGAAAAAAAAAATCACTTGAGCTGTGGATTGAAACCATTGAAACTACTTCTGTGCGCTTGATGAGAATCCTAAAATCCTGCCAAACTCATCTACATGCTCTGTGTTTGACAGTGCTCGTCAGCATCCGGCACCTAATATACCAGCGGGTTCTATGGCTGAACCTTAACAACTTGCTACTAAAGATACTAGATGGTGCTAAATTATAATACTTAAACTTCACATAAAGCTTAAAAACAAAGTTTTGTACATAATCAACCCAGATTTTGGACTCTGAAACAGCTTTCCAGATTCCTTTGAGTAGAGATTCTTCACAAAGCAGTCCATTACCTATTTTTGACAGCCGAGAAGGCAATTTATGCAACTGTGGTATACAAACGAGCCAAGAAAGTTGTTCCTTCTGCAAAAGAAATTAAAATGTGGAGACTTGAAGTCTGATTGATACAGTGAATTGAAAACAGCAGCCAACTGAGCTGACTGTGAGACACACTGGGCTTAAACAACACTTCAAGTCATTTTAATGAACATTTCAAGGCATCACCACCACTGGTGAGCAGCAGGAGCCTTCCAAGTGATATAGAATCTGTTAAAACTCTATTTATAATCTTCCTACAAAGTGACAGTGTAATCACATTCTTGCTTTCTATTGACACTCATTATTAAGAAAGCATTATGTAAGCAAAGATCAGATTGTCACTGGACACCTCCATTCAGTTGGAAACTTGGAAAAGGTTAAAAGAAAGATTCCGCGAGAGCCCAGATAAGACTTAATTTTGATAGAAATGCACTGGTAACACATCTTGTAGGAGTACAGAAGCTGATTAAAAATGTAACTGACTGTAAAGATATCCTATGCAATAGGGACATACAAAGCAATGGGAAAGAACCACCCTAGAAAACAAGATATCAGAAATGTTTTGAGGTTTTGTGCAGCACTGCCCATATTCATACAGGGACAAAGAGCAGTTTTCGTTTTTTGCATTTTTCTACAAGTTCAGGTTGATCCATTTCAAAATAAGGCTGGAAAAAAAACCAACAGATAAAGTCAACTGACCTCAAATCCCTACATCCCTACTACAGGCTGACACCCCAAATCTTTCATGTCACCAACACATCGCTGGCTCTCACAGGTTAATTGCTGTTCCCCCTGTGGCTCCCCATTGCTTGCTGTGGCAAGCAGCTGCCACCTCTAATGTGACACTTGATATTGACTGACTGCTGACATGCAGACTGCTCCACATCACTGTGCTCAGAACACGTGCGCTGCCCTTGGCAGGGATGGTACCCCACATTTGACTGCCAAGGACCATGCAGCGGGGACAAACCACTGAGACCAGCACAGCACACGAGAACACCTAGTGGCTATGAAAGGTCAGCATGCACGGTTTTCTTTAGGTTCACTGATTTGCTCGTTACAGACAAGCTGAGACATTCAGAATTGCAGTTTGTCATTGAATCTGATACTGAGGACCTAACAGAGGATTCTAGAGGACTTCCTGGATGAAAAATCCACCTGGCTTGACTGTGCAGACGCTACCCCTCTCTGCAGTATGACTGCTCAGGAGCAATAACTTGAATCTGGCCGCCAAACCAATCCTCCAGATCATAATTTATGACTACCTACTTCTGGGGCTAATTTGAAAAAATAATGAGCAATTCTCTGCATAAAAGTCAGAATGAATATCATCAACCGACTGATTGTAACGAGTTTTCCCTCCTCCTACTCACTTTTCCCAGCACTCTCTTCAAAAGGCAGCATGATATCTTTCAGACCCAACCATTCCAAAAAACCAAACAAATAAACAACATTCACATGAGCACATACTATGGAGGAGTAAAGGAAGATGTATGAGGCAGAAGCATGTGATTCACAAAGCTCTTCTTATCATAGCTATCAGTAACAGAAACGGGCAAAGAATATATAAGCAAGGATCAACTTGGAAGTTTATTAAAACATTTAAACATGACCATTAATTTCTACTGCTGATTTCTAACAATGCAGAAAAGCAGATCTGTAAGCCCAGACATGACACAAAAGCCAGTACCACTTATTGTGCTAGATACTGCTATAGCCCCCCTGCTCTGTGAGGTGACTGCAGGAAATGTTGCTGTAGGATTCATGTGCACACGATCCCATAAAGCAGAACTATATAAAGAACTTCTAAAGGATCCCTTTCAGGTGGCTGCAGCCTTACACCTGCAGAGAGCACAGGAAGCTATGTGAGATCACAGGAGACTGTATGTCAAGGGAGCTTTAAAAAGGAACGTACATTGAAATGCATGTGCGCTCATCACTGAGTCACACATCTGCCCCAGTACATGACAGAGACTCCTAGAAACCCAAACAAGGCTGTTCAGCTAAAGCATCAAAATCCCTTATTCTTGACTTTAGGAAAAGCAGTAAACTTTACAGAAGAAGAAAAAAAAAGCATCTGTCTTCAGTCCACTGACTTGCCCTAAAAAAACTGACAAAATACAGTAGGTTTGGTTGCAGTGCAGAAACCACGGGGTCCTACATACCTCCTGAAGCTCTCCATCACTTCCCACGTGCAAGTCAGAGCAATGGAGCAGCACCCTCACTTGTGGCTAAGCACTTCCAGAAACAGCTTTGAAAAGAAATGCTGCATCTAGTATATGCAATGATCTGGTTGCCACATGAAAGCAGATTAAACCCACAACAGAAGGAGCGCTGCGGACCAGGGGAGAAAAGATTGTGAACTTCCCTTTGAAAGCAGTCCTAATTCATTCATTAATAGAGAAAAAAAAATGAAAAGTAACACCATCAAGTCAGAAAATTACCTTTGCAAGTACATATTGGACTTGAAACAGTTGTTCTTAGACTTGTTTTGTTTTCTGTCTTTTCCTCTGCATGCCCCTCATCTTTTCTACTACTCTCTCTCTGAACGCACTGTCTCCTTTAGCCTCCTTACTTCAGCTCTCCTCCCTGTTTAAGTCATAGCAACAAGCAGGAGATGTAGCAGCCCCTTAGATGATCGCTCAAGTCACTGCAATTGTCTGGCTACAACAGCTCTGCAGAAGAGACCCTTGGATCCCTTGATCAGTATACATGAAGTTGCGCCCTGAAGTAACGAGGTCTCAGGAGCAGATGCATCCCAAGTGATGCTCAGGCATGGGAAGCCACAGGACCTCAGGTTAATGGAATCTCTATTTTCACACACGCTGTGCCTTTATCACTTTCCTCCTCCATCTTCCTATTAGCATGCAATAGCAAACAGAGGCCTACTGGAATTCATCAAGGAAGTCAATCTTAAAATTTTTTGATTCATTTGGGTAGACTTCACAGGTTTCAGCTTCTGTCTCTGCAGGAAACTAAAGACCTGCACTCAGTTCTGTGTTATTAAACGCAAATATATAAATGCTACCATTTGGTCTTTGCTGTGTAGCAAAGAGTTGTTTAACAGACAGGCACAGGGGGCTTGAGTTAAAGACTCTGCAGAAGTCTAAATTTGCCATTTCATTTTTTTTTATTTGCTTAAGAAATGTTTCGTTCTCTGCTGTAATGCATCTCCTTGTCCCAGGTGAGAGATTCCAGGTTAGGCATGCAAGATGATTCCCTCAAGCATCTGCCAAGGCTTCTGAGCACCCCCGCCTCCCACAGTTCTCTAAACATCCATGCCAAACAGCTGACTTTGCAGTTGCTGGTTTTTGACTGGGTCACTGGCAGATGTACAGTGACCAATTGCTTACAGAAAGTCATTCTTGGAAGGGCATTCAAACAAGGAAGAGGCTGACCAGTGTCCAGAGGCAAGTGAATAAGAACAACAGCCTGAGGAAATCGCAGCTTAAAGATGTGTCCTGAGGACATATGCACTGAGAAGACAGAGACAGCTCACTTGACATACGAAGATCAAATCAGAAGCATATTTTTGATTTTTCTATCTGCCAGAACTAGAACAGAATACAGAAAAAGGAAGAAAGAACAGAAACTAAAGCAGGAATCTCATCCATCCAGTTACATAGGCTGTAAGTTTCTTCTTTAAACTGTTACTAAAATCCCAACAATATTGCTGTACCCTGCAAGCACAGAAGTATTGACAGCAAAGGCTTGTTCCTCTGAGAGAAACTGACATAATTATGTCAAGTTTAAACAAAACAGTCCACCCTCAATGTGCTTTGTTTCTTAGCACAGATGCAAGGTAACGTTTGGCTTTATCTTGGCTGACTGCAGTGCACATCCCGTGCACTGCAACCATTTTTATAATGAGTACTTGAAAGAACAGAGCAGCTCTGAACCACTGCATTTCTCACCTACAGTGCTACATAATTAAATCACTTGTTAATGAATCTAAAGTTGATTTACTATTTTATTAAAGCTGCTTTTAGAAGCCTTGGTCAAGAGATCAGCTCAATTAGTCAAGAGTCATGCATACACATTAAAAAACAGCTTTACCATCACCACATGCAGGTCTCAAGTCGAAATAAGATTATCTCGGAAATATGCAGCAAAAATAAGACAATTCATCAGCTGTTTGAAGGAATATAATTTTTAAAACAGATTGAAATTGTGACAGTTTTACAGTCATGACCTTCTGTAAGCCTGTAACTCTGCTCTTAGCTTCCCTTTCCAGATGTGCAAAACTGATCTATTTATCCTTCACATCAAGGCATTGATTTGACAGTAGTACTGGAAGTATTAATGTTTGAAAAGCATTTAAACACTTGCAGCTGGAAAGTGCTGAAAGCAGGCGGAGGATTACATTACGCACTGCAGCTAACCTGCTTTTGAAGGAATTTTAGGGTGGGAGTTGCTTCTAGGCAGAGAACTCATACATTTCATTTCAGCCTGAAAGCGCTTGAAAAGTCTAAGCTAGGGGATAAGCCACCCACAGGGGAGCTCTGTAAGGGAAAGGCTGAGCTAGAAGTGCTACATGGTAGTATCAACGAGCAGAACTGTCATCTTCAAACAAACTCTTCTAGGAAGACTCTAAAGAGAAGAAAGAGTAGGTTACATTAGAGATGTACCCACAACTACGAGAGATCTAACTTTCATACAAAAGCAACACATGGGAAGAACAGTTCTGCTTGCAAGCATCATTTCTAAAGTTTAAAGAAAAAGTACAAAGCTCACAGCAGTGAAGTCATAAGAGAAAAAAAGTACCTTCACCATAGCCAGAGAGTCACTTGAGAGCTTTAAACACCCTGCATTAATTTACCAGCTAATAAAGAGCTCTTTTCCATTAGATAGAAGAGCTACTCCTGTGTCCTTGCAGGAACAGGAAAAGAAAAAAAAAAACAACATTAAAGAGCCCATTCCACAAGAACAATCTCCGAAACAAAACCTATTTTCAGCAGTAAATCAGAGTTCTTGTTTATTCTGAGCAACAGCAGGAAAGCAGAGTTAAAAATAGCTATGATAAACCTAAGAATACACATCCCACCATGACTGCACTATGCTCCTTTCAACGTGATGGTTTACTCCACCTCCCCAGGCCTGCTGCCTCAAACTTCCATCCCTATACAGAAGCTGTTCTCAGCACCATGCTGAGTCAGAGCCCTGAACAGGGCTCAGCAGGTACTGGCAGCACTGCACAGCCATCAGGACAGGGCACTGGGAAATAACCATGGCTATCAACAGACATGGGCTACACCCCTTATTTGTTCTGATTTAAGGAGATGGGTGAGTGAAGACATACGTTCCTGCAATAGCAGATCATGATCCAGCTGGGTCTGTTCCAGAAGCACACAACTTTCAGGCTGTATAAATGCTGCTGCAGCCAGTGAGAATAAATTGTCAGAGTAGCAGGTAGAGTATTAGGGATTCCTTGTCTTCATCACAGTCTTGCTGTGTAGTTTTGGACAACTCAATAAGAGCCTTTTTTATTCAGTCTCCTCACCCATGAAGCAGGATTAACTGCATTTCTCTGCTCAAAAAGTCATGAGAATCAATACTCAGTGAAGGCTCACAAACATACTTTAACAAAGCATGCACAGAAATGACCGTAACTTTCTCCTCCTAAAGACTCTTCCTCCTTCAGTTTTGTAGGCTTTAGATTGAGGAGGAAGAGAGGGTTCATGGGTCACGAAAGGCTGCAACAGCCATGCCCTGGGTTGCCCTGCTGCACACACCTCAGCCTCTTTCCATCTGATGTGACAGCTTTACTACACGCAAAGCACTTCCAGAATCCTCCCTGGGAAGTTTATTACTAGGAGAGAGAATGAATTTAACTCTACCCTTATGAGTCAGTAAATTGAGAGTTTATTAAAAGCAAACAATTAAGATGCAAATGCCAAGGCAACTTCCTTCCCAATCTGCTCTGGCTGATAAGACAAAGTTACTACCTTGTTACCTTATCTCTGACACAGCTCCACCTTTCTACTTTCATCACTTGCTTTGTAACAATCTTAAGACTTCCATGCAGGCTGGTAAGTTCAGAGAGGATGCCAAAGGGAGGGAAACTAGACAATTTCATAAGCAGCAGCCAATAGCCTTATTGCTGCCCCCGCATTGCTTAGTATCACTAGAGACCTTGCTGCTCTAAACGGCTTTAGCCAAAATATGACAGCTTCCAAGCCTATCTATATGCAACTCTATCTACTACAGGTTTCTGTAGCTGTATTAATTCTGGTTGCATCCAAATGTTACTTTAGAAAAGTTTAATAAATGAATAATCCAATATAATCCTGCAGTTACAATGACACAACCCATGGAAGTGACTGACACGCCAAAAATTAAAGCTGGATAGAAGAGATGAAAGATTGGCTTTGAAGGGCATGCCCTCACTAAGGCAGTGTGTACTTGAGAGATGGAGTTACTTGACACAAGAGGGAATCACAATAACTTTATCTGAGGAAAGGAATTTACAAGTTTCTCAGAGAAGTTCATCCTCCATGCCAGCAACAGTAAGTTATCAGTCTTATCCATGAGATAAAAATACAGCCATCTTTCCCATGAATACATGCAGGAGAGAGGCAACAGAACAGTATAGCTACAAAAGAAAGTAGTCCTCTTATCCTGGTAAATTCTTAATCAACTGCATTGTTTTATGTAACTACATCAGCTTGGCTGTCACCATTCTGCCTGTGCTCATGATGGGAACCTGTCATGAATGTAAGGATGGAGGTCTCAACTCCAACATACAGTATCAGTGCAGAATGATGTCTCTTGGTTATAATGCCCAGCAAATGCTAAAAACTGACACATTCCCCATTTCCATTTTGTCAGAATAAGCAACAGATCTGCTGCTCCACCCTTCTGGATGGGGCAATCAATCCCACTTGTAAACACAGACATCAGATTTGCTTGCAACCCCCTGCTCAGGAGACGTATTTCTAATATGTGTGCTCTGAAGAACTGGAAGCGAGTTCAACTCACTAACTTCGCTGCGCTTATGGAAGAGCTGGGACTCGGTTCAAGTTCTGAGATTCAGACGTAGGTTACAAAAAATAGCATCAATATTAAGACTTCTTTCAATTTCACCTTTCCAGATTATTTTAAATAAAGGCCTTGGAAGGCACTCTCATTTTCTCCTAGTGATACAAGTCAGTACACAGATGCACAGTCAGATTGTATGACAACTAAAAACTGAAGTGAAAGAAAAGCAAGCCTGTCTTTAAGCAAGAAGCTCTCATGTTTTATTTCTGACATTAGGAATGCATGAACATACAATAACATACACGTAAACACACATTTAGCTCAAGAAGGAAAATATCCATCTGCTATTTAATAAGGCTTGTGATTCAAATGAACATATTCAATCTACTTTGCAAAGATGAGGTACCCAATGCAATACACACCAATTTTTTCACCGAAAAGCCATGGTTTAAATGACTGTGTTCTGATGCCTAGGGCTCAAGATTCAGCAGCTCAGGAGAGACTAATACAAACTAGTGAAGAAACCTGCTGTCTCATCTTGAGCCTTTCCGATACACCTTGCATGAACTAGTAAAAGTGAATTGATTAAGGGCTTCAAAGTAGGTTCATGGCATAATGACATTACTTTAGTGCTACAACTCAGTAATGACGACCAACAGTCAGCTTTTGCACACAGCACTAATTAAGAAAGGTAGGAAGGACAGAAAACCTATGTACCTAAGTACAGAACCAAAAACATCTGAGGCACTGCACCTCCGCATTAGTGTTAATTCAGCCATGACTTACTCTAACAAGGTCTACACAGCAGAAACAAAAGATGAAAAAAGGTGTGGCAAAAGTGGAATTCAGCACAGAATTATTCCTACATCCATTTGTAATTTGATGCCAACAAACAGGGGAAGTCTCAACAGAGGAACAGGCAACCTCTCCTGCTAGTTGGCAGGCACTTTTTTTTTTTCCTTTTCCCTTTTTTTCCCTGACGAAGCATTCAAAAAGCCTCTATGAGTTGACCAAAATAGACAGCCATGCTTCCTATCTCTAGGAACACAGAAGACATTTGAAAGTATGCTATAACAAAAGCAATAAAGACCCAGGCAGAAACACTACCAAGAGCAGCAGCAACAATGCTCTATGCAAGAGTTCAGCAAAGGTTAATACGCAGATTGCCAGAGTGCGTTGTTTTTTCACTCAGATAAACTGAGTGAATAAACACCATCCCCAAAATTAAGTGGCTGTTCCGGTGGCCATCCTGAAAGAGTTATGAATAGCTCAGCTTCCCCACCCCTCTCTATTCCCCAAATCTACCATATCTCTCACAACAGATGCAGCGCAGTATCTGAACACAGCACATTGTGTGACAGGAAATGGTACAGATCAAATCGCTTTGAACAAACCTGTAAATTCAAGGTTTCCCGTGAGTAAAGACCCAGCCTCACAGAAACCACTCATCTATTTCTCTGCATTAGAAGACTTACATAGCATCTGCACGCTGCTTCATCTCCCCGTTCCCCCCTCCCCCCAACTCCTTACCACATGCAGAAATGAGTCAGTATAATATTGCAGCCTGTGGCTATGACAAACATTTTTGGATTATTTTCTTTCTTTGATGCTATGAAGTATCATGAATGTATTTGATATCCACAACCAAGGCTGTAATTGAATTTGTGGAGGGGAGAAATCAGTCCATTATCTTTGTCTGACTCAATGGTGGCTGAAACCAGCAACAATAATCTGCCAACGCACAAAGCACAAGGACGACAATCATATCCGACACCATTTTCCAAGCCAAGACAATGATAGGTGGATGAACAAATCGGTCCAGACAATCTCATGCTGCAGCATTAATGAATGCCACGAGGGTCTGATGCTTTGTGACACAAGCATCAACTGTGGGATGGACAGTGTGACTTTCTACCTTTAACTCTTAAGTTCCAAACTCAAACAATGGCTGGAGAAGGTAAGTCAGTGAAAGGACCCTACCACTACTTTGTGCTGCAGCCACCAGCCAAGGATAGAGTCCCTCAAAGACAGTTTTGGGTTCCCAGAAGGATCAGAATCTGTAGAGAGGGGGAAAATTAAGGAGGTGAAACACGTAATTCCCTCCTTCCAGCAGAGGTTACAGCCACTGCTTTCTGGCATTTAGGACTTGGTACAGTGTATACACATGGAGAACAGTACAGCTAGCCTTCATCACTGATCAATCATCCTGTCTTCAGCTGTCCTCATATCAAGAATCCCGTTTCATTCAATTCAGCTTCTACTGTCATACCTCCAGCACCTGCTCTGACACTGTGGGCCTTGGTAACAAAACAGAATCATAGAATAGAATCATTAAGGTTGGGAAAGACCTCTAAGACCATCCAATCCAAATGTCAACCTACACCAGTACTGCCCAATAAACCATGTCCCTCAGTACCACATCTACACATTTTTTGAACACTTCCAGGGATGATGACTTCACCACCTCCATGGGCATGAAGCACAGGAAGCATTACTTTTGGAGCAGCCCTTGTACTTGTCTGGAGATACAAGTAATGCCTTAGAAGCAAGAATAAAATAATAACAACAACATAGCCCACAGCTATATGGCTTCCTACAAATGGATGGCTTTAATATCACAGACATACCAGTTCTCTAGATAAAAATTTTGAGGAAGTGCCCCAGTTTTCACTATTAGCACGAAAACAAAGTAGGCTGCCTTCTGAAGCTATGTAATGTCAATGTCATCTAGCAGTGCAGCCTAGAGGAAAAAGAGTGGAGACTGGGTCCGCCAAACTGCAAGATACGGTACATCCTTTGGATACTCCTGACATTCCATTAGCATTACAGATGGTCCCTGGAATGAAGAACTACATGCATCCACAGCCCTTGCTGTGGTGAGAACAATAGTAAGTGCTGTGAACTTCGGAGACCTTCAGTTTAGAAGTTTAGCTCACTGACCATAGTGTACCACACAACATGACCTCTCTTTGTGAATGGGAGATCTACAGCATACCTAACTCACCAGTAAGAACACTAACCAAGAAATGTGATGGAAAACACTGTTCAGTATTTGTCAGAACTGGAATGGGATTTGAGACTAAAAAGAAAGAAAAAGATTAGAATGTCAGCCTGCAAAGCAGGGAGCACAGACTGAGTACCTGCACAGCTGAATCAGCATGAGCTAGGATAAAGTACTCTTCATCAAAGTAAGGATTTGAGCTTGCTTGCCTTGTTATGCAGGAAAACAGTCAAAGTCCCTGCTCTCACAGTGGGGCGAGATCATTTTACCCATACACTTCTGAGAAGAAGCAACAGAACACAACGAAGAGGGGTACTACTTCAGCCTATATAAAGTCAAACAGCTAAATAAACCAGGTATTACAGTGTTACATTCGACTTATGAAAATTTTATAATTACAGAAACTGCCAAGCGATGGCATTCAGAAGAAACTGGAATATAAGAGCAGAGCCCTGGCTCTGCTTATTACGAGGATGTGTTATTTCCAGTGGTTGGTTTTAAATACAACCCCACAATTCTATGCTTATTTTCATGCTATTTTGAAGTTAAAAAAGCTTGTATCGTTTTTTTAGTGAAGTCATAATTCAGAGTAGTGGAAACTAAGCATGACTGTGGCCTGAAGACGAGCAACAAACAGAACCTGAAGCAAGAGAATCTGGTTGTACACACTATACAAATAAAGTAGTAAATTTGCCATGTTTTGCATTTTTGAAAGAAACCTTGTGGAGCAGGAGGATGCCCAACCACAATATAACACACAGCTCTGTTACTACTCTGCAGTGCTTTGAGGAATGCAAAGATTAACATCGTATGTGTTTTCTGAAACCATGTGCATACATACACCAGTTGATTGAGGCCAGACAGCCAGTAAGCCTGCTTAGCTAACATAAAGTAAAAGCCTTGTCACCAGAGAAAACACCATCTAAAAGCAAGTTTCTATCTAGGTTTCATAAGTGTTAACAAAACAGCAAAGAAAAGTAAGGTTCTCAATATACAACACTCCTTCAGGCTGACATCTTCCTTCCAGAGCACTATTTTGAGGACGTTTTGCAATGTTAGAATCCACCAGTATTTAGGCTACTGAAAGTGACCCTTGCACTCCATGACCCAAAACCACACTACAAATGAGGTGACTTATGAGGGCAATGCTGCACCTACCAAAAAAGTCTCCAGGAAAATAGATGTGGGAATGTTATCACTCTCAGAGGTCACAACCTCCATTATAGAGCCAAGAGGAGCCAGTGTGCCTGTACCTTACTTCACAATCCATGTCAAATCCAACTTTACCAGCAATTTAAGACAGGAAAGTGGAAAGGACAGAAGCAGCTAGCAAAGGATGTGTTTCCCACTCTACTATCTACCACAGCAATAGATGCTTACAGCAAATAGACACCTTAAGCTGTTGCTCTTGCACGTTTTAGAAATGCATCCATCAGGTCCTAAAACCTGTACTTAACGTTTACTTAACATTTAAGTAAACTGCCTAAAATAAGCAGTTTAACAGCTGCCTATTTAGATTTTGAGTGGGCTACTCTACACGTACCACCAGGAAGGTTAGTGGAAAAAATAGAAATCAAAGCACTGTTTATAGAAAGTTATATAATTAAGTTATGCTTGACGCATGCTGAACAGAATAACCTAGGATGATCTTCAGAAGAACATCATTAAAGCACTCCCTGCCTCAGTTATTTACCAGCACATCTGAGACACAGTGAAGTTTTACTTTTCTATTCTGGAGAGGTGCCTTTTCCCATGCCCACAGTACGTATCCATGATCTAGCAATGCCTGACTTGTTGCAATAGCTTATTGTTTTACTGTTCTGAAATCAAAATGGTACGTTAACTCTGAACAGACATTGTGGGATTGAATCCTCGTGTTATAAAGAATGATCGAAGGAGCTATTAAACAGGCCCTCATGGAGGAAATTTCATTTAGCCAACAACACAAGTGGGGGCAATATCTACCAACGTGGAACCACGTGGATTCATTTTTGGAACCTGACATCAATATTCAGAGTTAATCATACAAAAGAATCATTGTTCTCGATTGCTATTGTGTGAAAGAAGGAAAAGGTTTTCTCTTCTCCTTTTTGTCGGTCACATATCTTATAGTCTTATGCAATGGAACAGATCACTTCCTCTTGCCCATGTAACAGTCATTATCCTTCTCTTCTGCGCACATTCAGTATATTTGGTTTTCTTATGAGATCATTTTTTTTCTTCAGTCTAACAAAGCTTTTATTTCCACCACTGAGTATATGCATTTTTACGTATGTACTTTTAGTCAGAAGTGCATACAGAATGTTCTTGTACAAGGTCCACACACTTAACCCAGGACCACAAACGTCAAAAGGTAATCCTTGTAGAGATCAGATTTCTTTACCATTTTTTTTCCTGCTACTCCTCTATACAATCTTCCAGAACAACCAAATTCATAAAATTGAAGGGATGCTCACCCTAGAGAAAGATCTCACAAAAGTCAGTTGCATTTTTATCCTAATTATCAATCCTGAAACCTCCTCTCGGCACCCTGCATCAGGAGTTCAGACTGTCTTTTGCCTTGAAAAGCCAAGAATGCATGAGGTTTTTTGTTATGGCCCAAAATTGCACTTTTTCTGGAGATACTGTTCTATTCACACTCTATGCATTAAATGTCTGCCAGAGAATTCAGCTGCAAACACAGCGCTCGCTGCCTTTGCCAACACCAGTATCTCATTTATCACCGGTGTTCTATTCACTGCTTTGTTTTTTCCCTTCTACTGATTTTATGTAGATTTCAGCAAACAAGAAGGTAAATGAAGTCTGCAGAGGACAAATTAGAAACTAGATGACCGGTTACTGATAATTTGTCTTGCGCTTCAGTAGACACAGTTGCTAAAAGCCAGACAGGCAAATACACCTGATAAACACGCATAAACAGAATTTTCTTCATTATGCTTTCCCATACAAAAGCAAAGGGCAAAAAATATGAGCAGACTCAAATAATAGAAACGTATAGTTTTTCCAATGCGTGCTGTTTAGAGTTACACTGTTTAAAAAAATACACTCCAGCTGCCAATATGTACAAGCTCATTCTGATAAACTCAAAATGCAAGCACAGATGTCCTGAGTACTTATTACAACAAGATGACATTGCTTGTCTAAAGCAGTGGCGCTCCCTACGTATACAAAAAAAATGCCAAGAGGTTGGGATTGTTCCAGTTCTGCACTCAAGAACCGCCAGCATTTTAAAAGATTTAGTAAAAGCCGTGGAGTGACTTGTGAGTGACAAGCAGGTGTTACATCCTTTGCCCCCACATAAGGTTTGGGTTGGTTTTTGTGTTTTTTTTCCTTCAAACAGTCCTTGGGATGCTAAGGACAAATGACAGACTTTGGCTCTGTGCCCCTGGGTTTGCTGCTGTTCACGCAGGGGGAGAAAAAGCGGTGAGTGATGAAGAGCTTTGGAAAAAAAGTCCCCGTTCCATATCAGGGGAAAGCAGATGAGCCCCATGCCAGAAAAGCCAGATTGTAAGAGACAGAGCTGCACTCTGGGACCACTTGCAAACAAAGCTGGTAGCATTTGTGATTCACACTAGCACATATGCTCGCTTTGGTGTTGAAGTCTCAGTCAAGGACTTGATAATCCTAAAGAAGGAACTCTAAAAGAAAAGACAAACAGAGAAGAATAATACCATTTTACCAGAAATACGGTATCACATTTCTGAGCTACAGGAAATTCTTGTCTATGCATTTTTTGTCAGATTTCTTACTGCAAAATAAATTAAGATTTGTTAATAAAAGTATTTACTGGAAAACTTCCCTACAACTTCTGTTAAAAAATACAACTCACATGAGAAACACAAGTGAAAAACAACTTCCTCCAAACATTTCTGTTCTTGCATTTCTTGCGATCTATGAGCTAACAAGGTAAGATAAGGAAAAAGTAACAGTTCCTCTGTTTTGTTCATAGGAAACTCACCTTCAAAACATCATTTTAAATGCAGTTTTCAAATATATATTATTTAATACATCAGCAACACATTGCACCATACAACACTGCAGCTCCTAATGAACATTGCAGTGCCTTGAGAAAAATGAGCAGCGCTTTCAGCAGAATCATTACACATTAAAAATTAAGGAATCAAAAAGGAAGCACAGCTCAGCACCCTTGTGATAAACATATTTCTCATTTACAGAGATTTGGAACAACATCCTGATGCTAAAGCTGGTAATGGACTGTGCCAGCATGTGAACAGCGTCACCTGTCAATATTTAGTCACCACCTCTTATGCATTCATGGCATTCAAAAAAAAAAAGCACTAACAATTTATAAGTCAGACAAACTGATTTACACCAAATGGCTTTTGAACAAAGATAGCATTAGAAAATCCAAAACTTCAAACGAGTTAAAGAAAGCTTCTTCCTTCCCTTTTCCAAAATAAACCTGTCATCTCTCTAGTTCTCTCCAGCTGGAGTACAGATCTCGTGAGGAGCTGTAACAAATTAGTTCATGGCTGTGTAAGCTTCTGCTTCATTAAACAGCGCATGATAATTCAGGGAAGAAACTGCAACCCTCTCCAACCCTGCTCTTTTTTCACATCTCCTCTCCCTCCCTATAGGAAGCACTCTTCTGGTGATTTTATTAATGGGTACAAAGTTTATCTCATGTTCAATCTTTCAATAAAACTTTCTAATTGCTTTTAATTTTTCAACTCAATTAGAAGAAAGATTGATGGCTAAAAGGATAGAATAAAGTCAGAGCAAGGGTGTATCCTGCTTCAAAGGTAACATACACAATTAGAAATACAGCCTTCAAAAGAGCCCATTTATGCGTATCCAACTGAGACACAACCCCAATGGTCAGCAGAGTTCCTTACTTCTCAGTGCAGGAGAGCAGCCTCCATACAACACAAACACAAAGATTCTGCTGCAAACTTAAGAGCATAATCAGCTTACACTTTCTCTATCTATTCCTGTTTTTCCAAGAAGGACCATGAGAGAGCAACCAAGTCCTTTCAGGCTCACACACTGTAGGTGTAGGAGCCACCCCCAAGTTACCAGCAGTCAGGAGGCCACCAGTTTCCCAAGTGCTGCATGGCCCCAGCAGCACCAGTCTGATGGCCTGAGCTGCCCTGAGCACAAGTCAGCTAACACACATATACACTTTGTTAGGATTTTTAAGCTGGGGATAAATACACACCATGACCCTAGAAGTAGTGCAAACCCATAAAGCATATGGCACGACATGCAGTACGGATGCAACTCAACTCTACTCTTGCCAAATATCATCAGTTCTGTAGACAGAATAAAACGTAACCATTCCAAGCAACTTCATTCCTGCTCTCTAAATTAGGGCATGAGTACTAGGCTGCTACAGTATGCAGCTGTTGCCTAAGCTTTCCTCTCCAGTATTTCCGTAGGGAAAAACAAAAACAAAAACAAACTGCTTGAGAACTAGTATTTTCACCACTCCCCCTATTTTTAAAGGTCTGCAATCATCACCCTGCAAGCCTTTTGAGATATGCAAGGCTGCTTACAGCACATGCATTAAATCAGAGTTGCTCTGGTCTTGGTGTCTCTCAGCTGTAGAAAAACCAACCTGCAGGCAACATCTCTAAGCTTCCTTGAAAATCTGCTACTGATCCTGCATTTTCTAATGTGTCTTGCTTCTTCTGCATGCAGACAATTGCGTACATTTCTCAATCCCATGAGTAGGAATACAGTTCCAGTTACTCATACAAACATGAAAAACTGCAGAAGACATCATCTTCATACTTGATTTGAGTAAAACAAAAATCACTCACAGAAGTTTCATTGGCTGCACCAGTAAATATTTTCTGATCTCCAGAGCTGACCTAAAACTTCTGAGTAACATTTCTTTCTGCAGTCTTCCGTATTCAGCTGTTGTTGATGCCTCTTCCTTTATGCCTCTTTTCTGAGACACATATTAAGGTGATTAACTTTTTTTGTTACTTTCAAGCCATGTGATGCTCCATCAAGAAGCATCTTTAGAACAGGCATTGGTCTGGCTGCTTTAAAGAACTTAACAACACCATTTCAACAGCAAAGACCAAAAAATTAGTTGTCCTTACCATCTCCCCCTTTACTGATTTCATTGTTGCCACTACCATCACTGCCAGTAAACAGCGTGGCAGCATCCCACACACTGGTGGATGTTGCCATGGCCGTGCCACCAACCACATCTTCCTGCACTGTTTCTGCCAGCAAAGATCACAGAGAAGAGATGGGAAGTAGGATAATGAGATCCAGGTCTCTGACAGAAGTGTTTTGTCTGGTAGATGCTTTTGAGTCCTGAATTTAAATAATGTTTCATAAATGCAATAATTTGGTAAACCTAATAATAACATAATAATAAACCTAATAATTATCTTAAACCTTTGCAGATCTTTACTAGTACAATACTGGTTTTGTTTTCCCTGAGATGGATGCTTTTCTGCAACATATTTAAACACTGCAGCTTCCATTTGGTTTTTTTTTTTAACTACAGCAATCACCATCTACTGGTCAAATGAGCACAGCCACCTTATCTTAAGACCTCCTATGGCTAAACCTGTGAATTAGGATCTTAAACTACTCTGATAAAAGCAGAAGACGTGACAGATACCAATATTTCAGGAAAACCAAAGAAAAACAACTTTTTCTCTTAAGTAAAACGACGTTTAGAGCCCTTGTGAATTCTCTAACACTATTCAGGAATACAGATTTTATTCCTTCCCAGTAATTGCTCTTTGAGATTCAAGGAAAGGCCAATGAAGCCAGAGAAAAAGCGATAGGACATCAGTAAACAAAGCATGAGTCACTATCGTCCGCCATCACTCAAGCACATGAACACAAATGCTGGCACAAACCTAGACATTAAGTGTGCTGATGACACTGACTCATAGGGTGCAGAAGTTAACCATCAATGTAATCATCACACTCTCTATACTTCAAGCTTCAAGTGCACTCTGTAATAATGAGATTCTTCATGCTCTGGACAAATTCAGCAATGGAAGGCCCGAGGCTTCACATCAATTCAGTATGTGTCAATGGCTTAAAGAAAAGAAAAAGCAGACCTATCAAGCTTCAAATTCTTCCAGTGAGAATCTCAGAAACTGAAGTTTATTATTCCTTTTATCCTTTCAACCCCACCAGAAATATAAAAAAAAGAGAGAAAAAAAACCCAAAGATATGTGATTAAAAAAAAAGATTTTTAACCTCTAACAATAAACAAATAATAAAAACCACCTCTTCCGTAAACTATCATGAAATGAAATGTAACAGAGAAGCAGTCCTAAAACAGGTCAAGAGAAAAGTGAGGCTGTGGGAAGTCCACAAGTACGTCGTTGCATGTGTGTTCAGTATCCTCAGAAACATGCCTTTGCCTGCTGCAATGCTAAAAGACAAGTGGTAGAGTAATGGAGGCCACATTTGGAGTACTGTGTCCAGTTCTGAGCTCCCCAGTTCTAGAAAGACAGGTATCTCCTAGAAAGAACCCAGCAGAGGGCCTGGAACATCTCTCTTATGAGGCAAAGCTGAGAGACCTGGGTCTGTTCAGTCTGGAGAAGACAACTAGGGAATTTTATCAACATTTATGACTATCTGATGGACAGGAGAGGATAGGGCCAAGCTCTTTTAATGGTGCCCAGTGACAGTACATGGGGCACTGGGCAAACAAATGGAACACAGGCAGTTCCATGTGACCATGAGGAAAAAAAAAAGAAAAAAAAAAAATATTTGGAGGGTGACAGAGCTCTGGAACAAACTACCCAGAAGGCTTGCTGAGTCTCCTCCTCTAAAGATGTTAAAAATCTGCCTGGACACTTTCCTGTGCAACTTAGTTTACAGAACCCGACTTAGGAGAGGGGTTGAATTAGATGACCTCCAGAGGACTCTTCTAACCCCTGCGATTCTGAAATGCTTTTGTAAGATGAGAAAACAGGGTAAAATTCTGGTGCTCTTCTAGTTAATGGAAGTTTCAACACTGACTTCAAATGGAGCCACTGCTTAACCTGAAAGAAAAGCTAAGAAGAGCATTTAAATTCATAAACATAATAAATATTATAATTGTTGGGAAAATGTTGCAACAAATTGTGCCTTGCCGAAGATTGCTACTATCTCCTCTACTACAACTCATTAGAGATTGAAGTGTCTGTAACTGAACCATAAATCTCCTTAATTCTTAGAGAGGTTGACTGAATTAAACAAAAGAGCATATTTACTGTGATACACTTACAGTTACCAGAACAAAATAATAGCATTGATACAATAATCTATGAACAAATAACTTCTAGAAAAGGACTGCAAAGTACCTAGGACAGTCTGAAGACTAATCAAAGTTACACAAAATTGTTAAGAATTCTATCAAGATCATATTCTAATTTCAAGACACTGATGTTACCTGGTGAAAAAGAACTACAACTAGAAGGCAGAGATGAGTTCTGCAGAACAATACACAGCTGTAATAGTTGAGATAGAACCTAGAAGACCATCTCTAATCACGTTTCAAAAATAGAGTGAAGATCCTTTTAAGTCTTTGAAAATAATAATACAAATATTTCACTGCTTTCCACATACAGAATAAGGCATTTCACCTTTGGTATGCATGCAGAGAGAAATATTTGATGCTCCTGCATAAGCAAGTCCAACTGACTCAGCTTTGCTTGGTTAGGTAGAGCTGCTCACAAGCAGATGCTTTTATCTTCTCTGATTAAACACAGAAGATTATTGCCCTAGTTGTTTTTCTGTCCTGAAGCATATTTTTTGAGGACATAAGAGAACTTGAATGCTCACTGTGGTTAAAAACTTGGGGAAGTTTCTGAAGAGATGATGCTATGGTGCTACCACTAGCATCCTGATGTCCTCCAGCCCTGGACTGCCACTTCCATGATGACTTAATTTAAGGAACGTAAAAGATTTCACTTCTGCTCTCCAGCAACTCCAGCAAGATCCATGCAGTATAACAAGTTAAAGGAACAAAAATACGTCGCATGTACATTTTTTAGACAACTTAAGCACTTGGTTAATGAAACATCTTCATTTCTAGTTTTTGTCAACCCCATATTATTTTTTCTATTCCTAATATGCAACAAAACTCAGAATTGTTACCTTGGTGTGACCGTTACAGTAACGGTGACACCACTGTTTTAACTTCTCATACTGTCTCACTTCCGTAACTGGAAAAATGGCCTTTTCTCTTGTTTTGATTGATAACTCTGTACTTCCATATTAATGCCAGAAATAAGGGCTATGTCTCCTGTTCTTTATTGGGAGCCACTTAAAGATCAGGAGAGGAGAGGTAAGATTACTGCAATGTAATCCGTTCTGAATATAAATGGAGAACTTCAGTCAGTGCAGTTATTATTTCAGTGCCTTATTAGAAACACTATTTACAGTTTGCTAAAACAGCATAATAACAGGAGAATGAGAGAACCAGGTACACCATTCAGGCACTGCTCCTAATTGATTGAAAAGTGTTCTGTTTGTAAGCTTAAGTCTGCTCACAGAGAGGGAAAGAATGCAAATTCCCATCCTGTTTATACATAATCACTCTTCTGATTTTGATTGGACTTCATTGTTAGCTTTCCCCTCAAAGCAGAGTGAAATTAACCTAGGGTAGACTCTCATCAGTATCTGAAGTGCTGTTGCTCCCAAGTATCATTTTCTGCACTTGTCTGTGCAGTTCAGTCCTGATCCAGGACTGAAAAATGCAGTGTTTCAGTGTGTTAACACATTTCAGCCATAAACCGTGCATTAACCTGTCCCAGAGCAGCAGCCTCACTCCCTCACAGACATGCCCAAAGGTCAGCACTTCTGAACAGCCCCAATAGCAACAGCGCCAGCCAGTGTGGTACACACCTCTTGCCCCTCTCAAAATACAGCTGAGGCCTATAGGGGATGGGTAGAGCTGGCTGCCAATTGCAAGGCCAGTCTGCTGTTGGTTCTGATAGCTGATAGCAGGGTACACAGGAGGTTCAAACAGGACATTAGCAAAATTGCCACTGACCAAAAAGTCAGATATGGGAACAGGCTTCCTAAGAGGTGGTTGATGCCCCATGCCAAACAGTGTTCAAGAGGCATTTGGACAATACCCTCACTTAACATGCTTTATCTTTTGGTTAGCTCTGAAGAGAATCAGGCAATTGGACTCTATCGTTGAAGGTCCTTTCCAACTGAACTATACTAAACTGGTACATGCTGAGGGCTACAAACATTACTGCAGCAGGTGCAATGGGCAAAACATTGATTTCCTCCTTTTGGCATCGATGGACAAAAAGCCCTAGCACAGATACTCATTGTTTCCCTACAGACCTGCCTTGCTCCCCCTATGCTGAAAGGGTCACAGCCTCCCTATGGAGATGCCTTTAAGGCCTGAGCAGAATTAAAAGGAGGGAACCTAATGGCTCTTGTTAAAGATTAAACAGGCACACTGATAGCTCGTTCAAATTAAACTTAACACCTCAGGTTGCTCATGTCAATTTTCTGAAACGTGGGGAAAAAAGGTAATTGTCAATTAATGAGACCATCGACTTGGGTTTGGTGGAAATCAATAACATGAAACAATATGAAGCTATATAATCTTAATCAGTATTCTATAATGAAAAGGCTTTTAGACAGATAAACAGAGTAATTGGCTGTTCCCTTGTGGCCCATCCTCTAAACTATACAACAGTCCAATTAAAATACAACATCAGGAGCTACACAATTATTTGTTCAAGCTTTGTTTCATTTTCTAGGTTTGATTTGTTTTTGTGGGTTGTTGTTTTTATGTGTTTTTTTTTCCCCTATGCACTTGGTTACCTTTGCTAAATCAAAAGTTGCAGACGTTGAAACAGCAAACACAGAAGTCCACCACAGACCAAAGCTCAGGGATCAAACTCAGGTCACATACTGGAGTAATGCATTTTAGTTATGAACGGCGTCCAATTCATTGTCTTTCTAATTATATGTACAAACTTGACCACAGCATTCACATCTCTTGGGCTCCACAGGAAAAAACATCACGCAGGTAGGAATTCCTCTTTCCAAGATTTGTTGTAAATTCCTCTCAGGGCAATTTCACACCTTCCACAGGAAAAAGAAGATAGGTTTGTGATTAAGTATACTTACTGCCACCAAAGCATAAGAATCCATGTAGTCTTTCAGAAGAAAAAAGAAAATCATTACATTGATATGCTGAGAGTTTTTTGAAGAAGATCAGAAAAGCTGCATGGGTATAACTGTAGAGAGCTCACACCCAGGGAGACCTTTCCAGTTACTTCAAAGACTGATATTTAAATGGTCCTGTTTGGCTAAAAGTGCAATAGAAGTTCTAATATGCTTTTTTTTTTTTTTTTTTTTTTAAAGCTTTAAAATATATTCAGGGACTAATGAGACAATGAAATAAGGAGTTGGTCGATCAGATCCAGAGAGGTTGCTCAGTACTGGACAAAATAATGGCACAAGTTTGTCTGAACAGTGGCACTAACAGACACACAGACACACACACCAAGGACTACAGCTGTGATCCAACATATTACATCTGTTAAAAATTTTTACTGCTCAGCTACGAGAAAGAATTCTTCACCTCACTGAGTTTGCTCTCCAGCAATCCTACGACATACACAGGTGCTACGCAGTAAGATGTGTGAGAGCTGCTCTGAAAGTAATGCTTCCTATTTTGTTATGTCAGCCCATGAAGTCAGAGGCAGTTGGTGGCTGTATGGCAGTAGAAGTTGAACTTTCCTATCAATGCTCCATTACATTTTGTTGCCATGTAACAGATGGCAGCAAAGGGGCAGTTCGACAAAACGGTGCCTGACATGGAAGTATGTATGAAGCAAAGCTGTGCCACTGAATTCCTCTGTGTGGGAAAAATTGCACCTACTGACACCCATCAATGTTTGCTGAACGTTTATGGAGACCAAACAGTGGACGTTAGCAAGCTTGTCAAGTCCTAGGGAACCAACACGAGCTTGAAGGTGACAGTTCCCTGGATCACATAATAACTGGTGAAGAGACATGCTGTCAAGAGTATGAGTTGGAACCAAAATGGCAGTCCACAACATGTGAATTCCCATAAAAGTTCAAGATGCAGCCCGTCAACAGAGAAACTGATGTGCACTGTCTTTTGGTATATGAAAAGGAGAAAGGGGTGATCCTTCTGGATTTCATGGAACCCAGACAAACCATCAACTGTGAACACAATACAGCAATGCTGACTAAGCTGAAGGCCTTCTGACTTACATCTGTTCAGACCAAAAAAAGATGGACCGTGTGGAAAATATTTTCCTAGCAATGACACTGTTGTAACAGCTGTGAAACAGTGGGTTACCTGCTATGGTGCAGATTTTTACAAGTGTGGTACAGAGGCTCTTATTCATTACTGGTGAAAATGCATAACTACATTATGATGACTGGGGGTGACTGTTGAAAAATTGTGTATTGTAGCTGAGAATTTGTTCTATCAAATGCTGTTATTGTGCTCTTTGTAATTGTTGTAGTTTCCATGGAAATAAATAGAAGGCTTTATTATTGGAGCAACCAACATGTTTTACATTTCCTTAAAAGCAGCAGGTAGGTTAGAAGCCAACAAGACACAGACCAGCCGCTCTTACAAGGCTAGATTTTTAGCCACTTTGACAGAAATGATCCCCAAAACATTTTGGCTACAAGAAAAAAAAAAAAAAAAAAAAAAAAGACAACAGATTGATCACATTCACTTCAAAGAAAAAAATGCATCTTCCTATTTGCCTTCAGGAGCCGTATCCCCCGTGAACATCGAGACAGTGCTACATAGGGCGGGGAGAAAACAAGCACCTTGCTGTTACAGGCATGAAAGAGCCAGCAGAAATTCTAAACGCTATGATATCTGATATAACAATGCTTAAAAAACAACAAAACATTGTACAGTTTGCCTCTTTCTCGTAACTCAAGAAAAAACTCTGCACCTTAGTATGGATTAAAATTCCAAAAGTGATTTGGAAAGATTATTTAAACCCTCCGAGAAAGAAAAGCATAGCAGAGGTGTCAGCATTCCATTAACAATACACTTATTACCCACCATCCGCTGAAAGTGCTGCAGCACTTGAGGTCTCATTAATATCAGAATCGGTTATTTACAAATAGATTTTCACTCTTGATACTGAAGTGAATCTTAAGCAGTGGGAACGTCACAGAGTGTTGGACACTGTCACACAGGCCATTACGGTTTCAATGTACAAGCTAAGCAGCAGCACAGACACATTTCAGAGAGAAAATGGAAAGTTGTGTTTGAACAGCAGCGTGAAACTGTTTAATTAAAGACAGTTTTTTACAGAATTACTGAACTTATTAAATTTAATGTCAGGCTTGAAATTAAATACCCCAATGTATCAAGCATTAAAATAAAAAAGAGAACTACTTCAGCATTTTGCACTACATTTCAGCTGTATCGTAAGCTTCATACAGATAGAAGAAGAAAGCAAATGGATGGGGGAAAAGAAAGAAAATAATGCAAACCAGATCATCAGTTCTGGTCTAGAAACAAAGCCGGTGGAAATGATTCACAGCGTCACACTTGTTCTTGCAGTGCATGAAGCATATCAGCCATTGCCTTCTGTGGAAAGAGGGAAATAAGAAGCAGAGCTGGTATCACGGGGAATCTCTATTAAAGAGGCAACTGCCCTCAGCTAAGGAAGTTTCTGTAATGGCTATCTCCTTTGTCCTGTAGCACCATTCTTTTGGGGCTTTCCAGAATTAAAAAAAGCTTTGCTGATGTCGGAACATTTATGATGTCGGAACGGCTCTATGGATTCCTTATTTGTTAAAAAACTACACAAACCCTGCGACCTACTTTAACATTTACAGGGCTTGTTAAAGGTCAGCAGCAAACAATCTTGAAAGCAAAGAGGCAGCGGAAGATTAACTTTTCAAAGTGAAGGAAGGAAAGAATCACTAAAAATAAAGGGGAAAAAAACGTCAGAATGCCAGTAGCAGCAAGTGGTGAGATGAAATTAAATCATCCCACCCTGCCAAGCATCCTCATTCTTCTCCTGCAAATACCACAGCTTTTATCATGCAGCTGTCAAATATCAAGACACTGTTTATCGTGGAATAGGCAAGAACAAAATTCAGCCCTGGAATTTTCATATCCTGCAATGGTATATTTATACAAATAAAAGGAAGCCCTTTTAAATATGAGTGCAAAAAGCCCCACAGGTTACAGGACCTCCATTAATTTTGAGATGAAGGTCAATCCCACAATCAAGTTCATAGTAAGCCAGAGTTCTCTGGTTTCAGTAACAGCATAGGAGATGTGGACAGGCAGAATTCAGTCTCAGAAGAAACATTAGAGATTTAGGAATTCCAGTGAAGTTAACATAAAAATCAGTTTTGATTTGGTGTGATAAATACAGCAATAAGATGAGTATTTTTCAAAGGCATTGCCAGTTACATTTAAAATACCTGTCATTTTGCAGAGGAAAAAATGAGATGCGAGAAAGGCAACACAAGTTTTGATCGAATCCTTGGACAGCTTGAAGTAGTTTGCCTACACTGTCTCTCATTAAGTTCTGATCATTGCAGTCTTCTCTGTAACAAACTAGGCCACAGTCTGGTGTGATAGGCAAGATTGCACAGCCAAAGAAATGCAGTACAGGACTGTGTTTCGCTGTATTCTTCCACCCAAAGTCTTCTACAGCACTCTGCAAATGTTCAATTGCACCCCAACTGAGTTATGCTATGAAATCACCATTTGCTATCTTGGAACAGAGAAAAGCAAAACAGTACTTGATGATTTTGAAGGTCTTTTCCAACCTGAGCTACTCTATGATTATGAATGTATGATTTAAGAAACTGAAATGAATAAAGCACCACCACCATTCCTCTTTGCCAGCCTTCCAAAAGGAGCTGCAAACTTCAGCAAATACCACAGGTTTTGTGTAACAGGTTTACAAGACCTTATCATGCCCATTTTAAAGGCTCATGAAGGAAGAAACTAAAATATCAAACAAATTCCAAACTCAAAAATAGCTAGCAACAGAACTCCAAATATACCTGCAGAGTATGGATGGGTCCCTTCCAACCCGGGTGATTCTGTGATTCTGTGAGTAGCAACTGCCTGCACAGCTTCATATGTCCCTTAAAAATCTTTCAACACCCAAAGCTTTCTGCCCCACAGCATCCTTCTGAGTTTGAATGTCATCCCAACTGCACTTCTGAATCTCAAAAAGTACAACAGGTATCACAGACTGTATGGTTTCACATTTGAACTGCTTTGCAGAGCTCCTATAGCAAACACCATTTAAAATTTGCAGAAGTCCAGGACCTAGAAAGAAATATTGCTTCATTTAGTAAAAGCTTGAAGTCAGTTAAGGAAAGATAACACACAGAAACAGACAACCTCAAGTGCGCTACTAGTTCTGAGAAAAGATGTTAACACAGCAGAATGCACTATGATCTCAATATTCTTTCCATTCACTGGGAATTGATTATTACCGAATCTCAGAAGGAACCACTAAAGAAACTTTTCACAACAGATTCCCTCTTCTTATTCAGCATTCTAGTTTTTTTTAATCTCCGACTGAATAGGATCAAATTGCTCAGGTTGGAAAAGACGTGACATCTGATTTCATTCTGTTCACAGATCCTGAAATAAATCAAGACGTAACATTAACAATGTTAATGCTATCTTCTTCAGCATCAGATCAATTGCCTTGTTCTCCCTTCCTGCATCTCCCCAACTCTGGCCCCTGTGTCAGCCACAGAAGAACAGGTATTTGTGGAAATTGACCTGCCTGCAATTTTCTAGAAAAGGAATGAAAAGCTGTATACAACTGTCCCTTCTAAAAGGTTGGCTATTACTACTTTCAAGGACATGCATGTGATAAGATAGTCATATGAAAAGAATTTGGCATACGAGAATGATAACAGTTGGAAATGCTACAGATAGAAGGAGCATCTCTGCAAGCAGAAAATGTGTAAAATTGTGTTATGTACAAAAACAGCACATGAGAGTGGGATTGGGAGGAAGGAGGAACAACTCTTCACTGATTGAAAAAATCAAAGAGGAAAAAAAGGGGTAGCTGTACGCTTCTCCTTTTTCTTGTGATTTGAGATTTCAGATTGTAAAGGGAATTCATGACCCAGGTTTCGTATAACTCAGTAACGTTCCCTCTGTCCTACTGCTACACAAGCATCATGCACACATTAAGAGTGCAAGACTGAGAAGGAAAATATTTCTTCAGCTATCTCTGTGGCTGATGGCGTTCTGCTCCTGTCAATGTGGCAAATGGAGTCTACCACAGCGTACTCATCTGTACTGAGAGAAAAATTACTCCTGCCCATCAGTCACAGAATACAAGCGATACAAAATCTGTTCCCATGATGAATAAATCAGAGTTAAATAAGGTCAGGATGTCTTCAACGTCTGCTGGGAACAAACCTCATTTAAGGTTATTACATTCTTGTCAAAGTCTTGACCAGAGTCAGTTTATGTACCTCTCTTTCCTCCCTTCTTGCTTTACTTTTTAGCGTTGTTTTCTCTAAGTGAGGTATCTTGACACATTATGATAAAGACTGCTTTAAATTCAAATAGTATCCACTCTAAGTTTGCAGATGGAAATGGAAAAAAAAACAAAAAAAAAACAAAAAAAACCCAAACAAACAGAAAAATGGGGAAAAAAAATGAAGTGAGATTTCTCCCCCACAGCCCTTTTAAAAGTTTCAGTATCCTAGTTGTCCAACAAGAGACTGATTCCTACACCTGAAGGGCTGGAACCCCGAAAACAGAAATCTGGCCATAATTTTTGGAAACAGAAGCTGAAGCTGCAGATAAAAATTGTAGTGCAATCTGAAGAACATCCTTCCCCTATTCATCAGGTGTAACTGCCCAAATATATCCTAGGTACTCCAAGTTGGGTTGAAGATCATTTTCCTGTCAACTTGTTACTCATAGATCTGGTTAGCAGTGTGGTGAAGAGATGTAATTCAGCACAGGTCACCATCTCAGACCAAGTGCTTGTTCAGAACAAACTGAGGGCAAGGACAGTTAGTTTTTCTGAACTAAAAGCTTTCTCATGATCTCAAATCACACCAGTGACTACTAATGGACTCCAAGCAGATCATTCTGAGAAGTTGTCCATTTTTCCCCATACCAAACTGTCCTTACAGAACCTCTTATCTCCATCTAATGTTTTGGGTTTTTTTTCCATGCTGCAGGGAGAAGTCAAGTGGAAAAACAAACTGATCTTTCACTCTGAAAATGCTTTTTAAGTTGAAAGTTAACAGGTCATTTAAAAGAGCTGCTGGTGTGACAGAGACTCCAACTATTTGGAAACTCTACAGCAGTATGAACGCGTCCCCCTCCCCTGCCAGCAGCTCACTCACTGCTGTTGTTCTCCCCCAGTCATACTCCATAATCTACAAGGATACAATTCACTTCTGTGGCAAAAAAACAAACAAACAAACAAACCAGCATTCCAAACAAAAGGTTAAAATCTTGACCTGGTAATTAGCAGGTTCATTTAAAGACTTATTTCCCTCTTGCACCTGTTTCAACAGAAAAGAGCATTTTATGTTGGCTTCCCCTTCACAAAAATCTTAACAGATTATTACAGCCAGTCATCAGTCACAGGGCCACAGTGCTTCAGGAATAAATCAGTGGGCAAAGCAAGGAAAAACACACTGGACTGTGCAGGTGACAAAACTAAAGAGGCCCGGGGCAGTAAGGAGCTGTGCTGGAACCACTGGCCCAACCAGGGTCCCCAGGGCCGCCCACCTCCAGCTGCACGAGGAGATGTGAAGCTGTGATAGCAGACAAGGCAGTCTGGGTGTTTTCACAAGCTTTACGCAGCTGTCTGGAAACAGTTCAGAGGGCACATCTCACTTTAAGTGGAATTCAAAGTACCCACTGAGCCAGCAGGAGGTTTCTCATTACACTGTGAGGCCAGTCTGAAAGCAAAGCAAAGATCTCAACACCTACAATTTTCATTCCTTTCAATATTTAGCGCCCGTAAACCTAATTCCTGGTCTGGATAGCATATCCTTTTAAAGACATCCTACTGCTGATGGGGAAATTTGGAATGGTTTCCACACCAGGACACCACCGTGAGAGGGAAACATCAAGAAAACTTCAAATAATAATAAGAGAAGGGAACTAGAGGGAAAAGAAGCATTACTAATGCTTCAGGTTTTCTTCTTGAACTTCAGCTCCCAGAAGCAGCAAACGCACATAGAAGAGCCACTCCACAACTCGAACCCACATGGGTCAGCTGCAGCTAAAGGCAGACCCAGGGCTCTCAGACGGATGCCCGGCCCGGCGCTCGGCAGCCCTCTACTGGGCTGCCTGCAGCAACAACAGCAGCCGGAGCTTCCACGGAGCCTCCGAGTGGAAAATCCCAGCGCTGGAGCACTCCCACCCCGGGTCCCAGCACCACAAGGCTGGCCAGGGACCGCCAGAAGGAAAAGCAACGAGACCGACACCGCTCCCGCAGAAAGCTCTGCTTGAGCAGAACAACTCATTTGCTATTTACTGCTCACAAGTTTTGTCAGGAATGGTTCACTGCGCAGGACAGCTGAAGAAGGTGCTTCAAAACGCAGAATTGTGGGTACAACACTGACTGGGAAGCTGCAGGTGCCAAGCCAGCAGAGAACACAGGGGCAGGCTCCTCAACCCCTTCCCTCCCTTCCCAGCTAAGCTTTAAGTGCTTCTTTTTAATAGCACATGTCAGCATGCCAGGTGGTTAGCTTGCATCGTGTGATGCAAAACGAGAGCAGGCCTCTCAGTTAATCAGACACCAACCTCTCATGCCATATTAATGATACCTGCATCTGAGCCAAGAGAAGTGACGTCACAGCACCACATCCCTGCCCTTTCCCCACTGCCTGAATCACTGTGCTACACCCAAGTTGCCAGAAGTGTGGTCATCAAAAGGTGCCCTCCTGTATGCTCTCACAAGGCATCTTTAACAATAACTTGCTAGCATCTCTTTCTCCCTAAAGCCTGAGAATGCCAGGAGAGCCTTGCAGCACTTACCAGCCCCAAGCCCTGCCCTCAGGCTCCATACAAGTTCACACATATGTTACAGGCTCTGCTCAGCTGGACAGTGCATCCTTCCATCTGCATGAAAAGAGAGTGGTGGAGAAGTGAACTCCATGTGGTTGTGCCCACACTTCCTGCACAAAGAGGCAAGCTCTCTCTTTGGTTGCACAGCTGCTTTGGAGCAGCGCTGGCAGGGCGTCACCAGGGCTCACAGGAACATCTCCTGCACTACCTCTGTGGGCGCACTGCTTAACCCAAGGACCAAACTCTATTTTGACTGCAGTTGGGTTCAGGTAACCACTACCTTCAAATGTCAGCTAGATTTCACAGGAAACAGATTTATTTACATAAAGTAAGCAAGATTTTTAGCCAATATCTAGCCTTGGTAAGCGCATCTTCTCCTTTTCAGCATAAGGACACAAGATTCATACACTGGAAGCACTTAACTGATTAAATCCATCAAATATTTTAAGCAAAAAACAAAACAGCCCCCAAACTCCACGAACATAACACTGCAATAACAGTAACACTATTCTCAAGTTATACACACATATATAGATACACACATACACACACAGTCCACACTCAAGTAAACTTACAGACTCCATTTGCATTTCCCAGAGGCCTAAGTTTACAGTGCTGTAGTAACACTGGATTAAATCATTGGGTTTTGGAGAGACTGTAAGAGGGACAGGGCACTACATACCATTACTTTCCAGAACTGAGCATGTACAAATTTGACTTAACCAAAGATGATTGCTTCACATAACTAGCTAAAATTATTCCAGTTTCATGCTTAAGAAATAGAGGAACTTTTAAGGGGGGAAAAAAAAAAAGCTAATAAAGAAAAATCAATGAAGTCTTGAGTAGGTACCTTCTGCTCCTCATATCTCTGGAGAAGTTGGGGTAGGGGGAAGGAAAGAAACATCAGCAGTTTATATAGGGTACAAAAAACAGTCTTGGGCTTCAAACTTCTGCATAGGGCTATCACCTTTACAACAAAATGTAAGTTCCAGAAGGGTGAAAGCAGCAGAACTCAACTACATTATCAGTTACTTAGATACTGACACAGGGACGAATAAGTATGTTGGTAAATGGCACATACAGCTACACATTTTGGTCTCTTCATCTCCTTCGTGCTTCTTGAAAGCCCCTAAAGACTTGTTCCAAAGTTGAGGTCTCTGTGCTAGAAGGTAAGTTGGTCTATTCATCTATTGTCCCCACTTCACAAAGCTTCCAAGACATTCTTTTCAAAATCCCAAATCCTAAGACCCTCTCACAAGTCACGGAATCATCAAGGCCAAGTTTTTGCCATTGCCTGCAAGCTTGATTTAATGTTTTATGAGAAGACAATGCGCGTTATTTTCTTCTGGAGATGACCTGGGAAAAAAAAGATGTCTTATTTAACTAATATAACCCAAAATACAAAGTCACCTAAAAGTTTTGCAGCAGGTATATCCTGCTGTATGTTATATACATTGAGCTAAAACTGAAAACCATCAGTGTGTTAGTTGTACAGAGAGGGCACAGTAAGATAGAAAGAAGTAGACCTAATACAGTCCTAGCTAAACTCTTCTCAACTAGGCAACATGTAGCTGGATAGAAAGAGAACAGGTCTTCCCGTGAGACAGGAAAGTAGTACAACTGCTTGAGAATCCTCCACATCAGTAAAGTAAGTGCCTTTGTCTTCACTGTGATCAGAAAATTACAATTAAGACACACACACACTGGCTTACCACACACTGGTAAGAACGTTCCCAGTAACAATTACTCTAGAGCTCTACCTGATGCTTAAATAGTGGAGGAAGAATGTTATTTATTGAAAGAGTACTACCTGAGAGGGCAAGGACGTAAAGCCCTCAGATTTACAGCTCATCTTTAAGTTCATGAACAGCTTTGCAAAGAAGCCCTGCCTTTCAGAATAAGGGTGGCTTTGTGATCCAGAGCAGCCAGTCCTGGAGACAGTCCAGGCCAACCATGCAGTCCCACTGGCAGGTAGAGCAGTGCTTCAACTTGTTTGCAAACAGCTAAAATCAAGACAGGCAGCCAGGCTGAGACTACAGATGCTTATGAAATGTTAAGTGGGCATTTCACTCTGTTTTGAGGCAGAATTAACAGCCTCATGTACCAGCCTTATGATTTAATCGCCTGCTATAACACTGATAGTTTAGCAGTTCGAGATACCATCATTGTTAACACACTGATATACCGACTCAATTTCGTTTCTGACCTGGATTTATGGCGCTGAGCGTTCTTATTTAGTACCTCAGTCTGCAGCTGTAAGTAAGTGAGATTCACCTGCCACTTTTTTTTTTAGCCCATTAGAAATAAATATAAACCACTTCCTTTTTTCAGCTTTAGAACTTGACCAATAGCTACAGGTCCAAAATATTTAATTAAAAACAGCTTGCTGAGATCTACATCAAAATGAGTAATATGCTGTAGAAATATATGTTCTCCTGCATTTGTGACTTCCTCTGTCTCTATTTATTACATAAATGGTGAGAAACATCTGCCGCTTCAGCAGGGCAATAAGGTATGCCACTCACAAAACAGAATTCTGATGCTCTTGCAGTTCAAAACCCTATTACTAGGATAAAATACATTCTCTAGTAATTGATATAGATTTATCTTCTGGCAGAAGCTTCCCATTGGCCCTTCACCCAGAGATGTCTTTACATTTGGGTGATGCACATTACTTACAGTTACTGTGCCAAGGCAAGTGGTGAAACTATCGTTGCCCCTATCTTACGTGCAAACACCCTCAGGGAAAAACAGATGGTTATTGACTCGCTTCCCAACGTTACCATATTAACAAGATCCACTGATAAGAGGTTTCCCACACTTAAGTTACAAGAACCTTTCTTCTGGAATCCACCAGGCACTTGGAGGCTATTTATGCTGCCATTAACAGCATATGCTGTGCACACATACAACACTTAGTGACAGAATGATTTGCAGGGCATGGAGGAGGCTAGAGAAAAGGGATGCTGAGCTGTCAAAGCAACATCTCATTATATCATATAAAGATAGTGAAGAGGAAAGAATAGGGCAGAGGGAGAAGTGGAATAAAAACAATTTAAATAGCTTTCATGCTGTTTCTAGGAGACCACGTAATATAGCTGCTGAATGGAAGATGCACATTGTCAGCAGCAGGTACACACCAGCAATAATACAGCAGGGCTGCGGGTGAAAGAGGGGGGAAATGGGGTACACGCTGGGTCAGTATTTTCTTCCAATTTCAGACTACTGATTTCCCTCAGAGAGCAAAATTAAATAAAGCACGAGGAAGCCTATATAACAACTGGAGAATTCAAATGAGGAAGAATCATCACTTTAGTGAAAGCTGAGATAGTAATAAATTAAACAGAAACCCGGTATTACAATTTGGGTAGACGTCAAAGTGCTTTACAATTCTATCAGAAACACTAAGGTAGACTTTGAGCGCAAGACTGAGCTGACACTCCAGGTCATTTCTTTTTGCAGAAACAAGAACTTTTTTTGGCTAGCAGAAGAGCATGGCTGCATTGAATCTGTGCCTTAAGAAGAGACAGATGATACTGAAATGTTGCTCTCCAGCCTCAGGCCATTCACAGAAGCAGCTCAGGAAATGTTTTTACAGATGAGAAGACATGCCAGGTACATAAAGTCCTAGCTACAAAGAACAGACAGCCTCACTACTAATTTATTTCTCTGCTCTTTAAGAAACCTGTCCTTCTATTTGAAGTTACCTGGCATGTTCAATCACCTTTTTGTGGACTCAAAAAAAGCCTGACAAGTTTTATATTATTTATACATTGCAATCCTATTTTTCGGTATTAGCTTTCAAGTACCTTTTACCTCCAAAAGCTTAAAAAGTTACAGTTTGCTTTTTCAACCATCTCTATTTATAAGAATAGTCAATTCTGTTCTATACACAAAGAATAATATGGTTCAAGGAAGACTTGAACGATTTGGCTACTACCATAGAATACGTCAACAGCAGAGCTAGGAATAGATCACCGTTGTCCCAGTTCCCAGCCGTTCGCTTTAGCTGTGTGACCACAGGAGTAGAGGCAAATCCAGGCTGAGAGTGTTGCCAACTGGCCATCAGACAAGAAAAGCAGGTCACTTAAAGAGCTCCTCTGTGGAAGGCTTGCACTGCTGGACAGCACATCGACAAGAGCGATTTGACTTGGGAAAGCAGAGCAGGGCTTAGCAAATAGCATACCTACAGAGAAATTCTTGATGATATTAGCCTGGTGGACTGTGTAAGCACATACATATGTATGTATGTAGTGGATTACAGCAAGAGCCACAGGCAACTTTAATGAAATTCCTTCATACCAGAAAAAGTAACATTTTTCAGCACAGAGCTCAAGACTGACTGGAAACTTAGTGGCTGTAACTGCACCGTTTTCCAGCGCGATTCCTTTGCACTCATTTAGCTCTAGTCAGTTTGGAAACTAGCACATGAAACACTGCTTGCAACAGAAAGATAGAAAACATGACACAGCTCAGGTCTGCAGCATTTACATCTCGGTGCGGCACTTACTTGCAAAAATTCGGCCTGACAACAAAACTTCATCACTGATAGAGATGTATCTCTGTCAACAACTCTTTAACTACCGGGAAAAACACCACATATTCATGACAAAACCAAACTGCTTATAGGAATACGCTCATTCAACAGCATGGATGCAAACTGAAAGTCACATCCCAGATGACATGCATCAGCTGGCATCTTCTTGCCAACATCAGTCCAGTATGAAGATGGAACTCAGGTTGGTTTCAGAAATTTCAAATGCACAGTGGTACCTGAATTAAAATGCAGCTCAATTTTGGGTGCTAGATCTGCACAAATAACACATCTAGGTAAAATACAGCACGCTTGCACTCAAAGGCAATCCCAAACAAGTGATCCACTAAATCCCCCAATTCCTTGAATGAGAGATTCCCAAACTGTGGATAAGCAGTCCTAAAGCTTCCCACAGAAGTACATGATATAATTCTATCTTGCAAAAGATATAGAACAGCAAAAAAGGCTATATGCCTCCGTGGAGACAGATTATAGGGCTCACACAAGATGCTACATTTCAAATTGGTGCAAATCATCTGATTTAAGGAACTATCCATGCAGGCTCTTTACTCACAGCAAATGTAAAAATTTGAATTAGGAACACTACAGTTATTTGGAAAGTAAATTCCCCAAGGTTTGTTGTATACTGCAGAGCTGCTAAGACCCACTGCTTTTAATAAAGTTTTATTCCACAAGGTTCTATCTGTCAGCAACAAAGAATGAACATCTCTACTAGGCCTGAAGACTGCAGAAGGGATAGCAGACTGCTCAGACAACTCGTGCTCACTGACAGACCGATCATAGCATGTTGGCCAATAAAATTTTAATGCTTAATGCATAAAGACCGTAGAAGAACAAACTGGTCTGCAAGCTCCCAAGAGGGGCTTCCTGCCATTAAGCAGCAACACAGCTTTTCACAGAATCACAGAATCACAATTTTCAACCAGATCGCATAACCTTGCGCTAAGGTTTAGCACACCGGATGCTAATTAGTAGTGCAGGGTCAAAAGGAACAGCCATACCCCAGAACGTGCTAAGGGCTCATTCCTGGAATGCATAACAGTTGCAGTCTGACAAAGTTAAGCCACTTTTCCCTTAAGAATTAGGGTAACAGAGCATGTACACAGAGACTTCGGGAGGACTTTTAATACACAGAAATAGTAGACACAAGGTGTAAGACCGCAGAACTGAGGAACAGCTTAGGTTGGCAGCAGCCTCTGGGACCAGCAGGTCCAACCCCTCCTCAAGAAGGAAAACCAAGAGCAAGGTGCTCAGGACCACATCCAGGCAGCTTTCGAAGACCTTCAAGGAAGAGACCTCACAGCCTCTCTGGGCAGCCTATGCTAGCGTTCTGTTACCTGCACAGCACAGAAGTGCATCCCAGTGTTCAGACAAACCCTTGTGTGTTCCTGTTAGTGCTCACTGCCTCTTGTTCTGGCACCAGGTGCCACTGAAAAGAGCCTGGCTCCATCCTGTGGTCTTTCACTGGACTCTCTCCAGTGTGTCCACATCTCATGGGGAGCCCAGAACCGGGCACAGTATTCCAGGTATGGCTTCACCAAGTCTGAATAAAAGGGAAGGATCATCCCCCTCAACCTGGCAATGGGGTGAAGTAGTAGGAGAATGGTCAGGGTCGCTACGTCATCAAACAGAAGAGACCTGCTCATCTAACTGGAAATGCTAGCTACTCATAATGGCTCACATTACAGAAGCTCTAATCATCAGAAGATTTCATTGCCATCCCCTTTCTTGGGTAATTTATGGGAAAGGGACAGAAAAGCAAGGTGGTGGTAGCAATTAACAGTGCGCTGTATTAAATGGTCAGCAACAGAACTCTGAAATGGCAGAAAAAGAAACAACAGATACAGCCAGGAGCTGCGGTACCTGGGCAGCAAAATAAAGTGACCATACTGCCCTTTAACAGCAAACATTTGAGTGATAATCTACTTGAAAGCAGATCAGCATTCAAACACACTGCAACAGATCAACGTGCCACCTCTTGCAGAGCCAAAGGTGCTTCACGCTACTTAAAACAGACCTGCTCCTCCCTGGAGATGGCTGCCCTTCACTGCTTGAATAGCTGCAGCTCCAGACACCTGCTTTCTAACACATAAAGGGCATGATATCAAGGCTAAGGAGAAAGGAAAGGTGTGTGCATGCACAGAAGGAATAAAGGCAAACACGAGTTGGGCAAAGGAAACATAAAATTAAGTAAAAATATCGCACTGAGGGATCAAAAGCTTCGTGGGCTTTGTGGAAGATGCGGAAAGCCACGCTCAAAGCAGCTTTCGGAAGGAAATTATCAGCTTTAAACCCTCCCTCCCGTTCGCTCGGACGCGGGCAGACGCACGAGCGCGAGGAGCCCCGCGGCCGTCCCAACGCCCGGCGCTCGGGAAGTGCTGCAGCGCCCCCCCGCGGCCGCTCGGCGCCGTACCGCGCTGACGGGGCTCCGCCGGCCCGGCTCCCATCGCACAACGTCCGCGCTCCGCCATGAAAGGCCGCGGGGCACACAGCCGCCCTCAAGGGGCCTTCTGCAGCTGAAATCTTTACTCGGTTATTCCGACAATATTAAACAGTTAACTCAGAGTAGATTGCATGGATTTAGGTCACCAGTGGATCGGTAAGAGAAACCTGTTATTTCACTGCAATATCCCTAAAGCACACTGTTCCTAACTCCCCCCTTTCAGGAGGGCACACAAGCAGCGCCAGCTGGCAGACAGTGACTGATGCAATCTTCTCCAGTCGTGCTAGAGGACACAGGCTCTGGAGTGCCCTCCATCCCCATGTGCTCGTTAGCAAGAGGCACAGCGCCTGACTCACAAACACCAGGCGCAGCAACGTGGCATACCCTTGTGAGGCATTTGACTTTATTAGGAAAACGCTATCAGAAGAAACCAGAAAGCAGCAAAGAGCAACAACAGAAAAGACAGCATTTAACGATATTTCATACTGAAAACAGAGACCTGCTTCTGTCACGGGCTATCTGCAATCACTCCTGCAGCTGTATGACGTCTGGTAATTCCGGTTGGTGCCTGCTGGTAGGTAGCAGCTTCTGAGCAACATTCCTGCTATTCGTTCCCATCAATTCCAGCTGTCATTTCAGCACAGTCCTGATGGCCATTTTTCAGGAGCAATTTCTCCCAAGACATCTCTATTCCTGTCGTGCTCTCAGTATCCTTCTCATTTTGTTAGTCTTGGTATCGCTGTCAGTCAAAACAGTTCCCGTCTCAGACTTTAAGAGAACTCACAGCATTTACTGCACCACTGCCTAGCCAAGCCAATTCCAATATTACAGTTCTCTCCCTCACACTAGCAAAGCAGGCACGGCCAGGACACACACATTTCCCAGGCCACACAACAAGTCACACATGGAATATTAATACTGACACTTCCAATCAGTATTCAAACAAGCAGAACTGCAGGCAGAAGCAAGAACTTTCAATGACATAAACCTAGCTTTGCAAAACACAGTCACATTTTAAAAAACCTTCTGATTACACAATTCAAAGGCACAGTACAAGAATATAAGTCTACTCCTGATGAATTTATGAGTCAAGATGATCTATGTTTTACATTTCAGAATTTGATCTCCAAGCTCATGTAATCATCAGCTCAGGCTGCCGACCAGAATTCTAACTTCAACTACACACTGTGAGTAGTGCATTATATGCACTACTTAGAAAGAACAAACTCAGAATTATAACCACATATGTATACAGAGGATATGACTGTTTTCCTACACGTGGCTCCTTCCAGCTCCGTAGAAGTTGCAGAGACCTGCATTTCACTTACCTCTCTATATCATAATTGCCAGACAGTGTATGAAATGGCAGAGCAACAAATTAGAACTTAATGTCAAAACTGCAACTGAATACTCAACAAGAAGGGATAGAGCAGCAGACACGTAATACTATTTGGCTCATAAGCTCTTTAACAATGGCTGTCAGTATAAATGCTATATCGAGAATAGATTCTTCTCTTAAAGAAAAATATAAAACACATTTATGATTCCCACAGACATGTCACGATATTCAAACAGTAAGCTGCTACTAAGAACCTCAGCACACGCTGGGTTCTTTAAGCTGTCCAGAATGATTATGAGCAGTTGTGTTTCTAAAGTCACTGAACTGGAAACAAAGCTCAAAACATTGCTTGCTGCAATGTTACAAGCTTCTATTCAAAATAAAATAACACCTATTTTGTTACATATATACATATATATATCAGCTACACTTACACAGTTGAAAAAATCCATTCCCTGTATATATCCAGAGCATGTCACTGCAAATGAGATTTTTAATTAAAATTGGCATTTCTGAGCCTCCTACTGACTAACAGCCTCCTTCTCAGATGGCTAAACTGGCTTCCAAGAGAGATGGCAGAAAGAAACAAAACTAAAATGCCTGTCTTTAACAGTGCTCTGCTGTGGCCAGTATCAATAGCAGGAAGCTGCACAGCTGACCACTTTGGAAGTCTTCTCTAACAATTGCTCGAGATATCACAAACAATACAAGAGGCTTTTTATTTCTAACCCTACATGCAGGATGACCAGATAGGACAATTTTAATCAGAAGCCAGATTGTTAAAGAGAACACAGAACATTATCAACACTGAAGTGGGTGCAGCCCTCTTCAAATGCAAAAGTAGGCCAGAGGAGAGGTTGGCTCAGCTCTCAGCAAAGCCTTATCTCTCACAGATAAGAGGCAAAGGTAGGCCCTCAAGTCACATCACGAAAGAAAAAAAATACTTCCTTGACCTGATCACTTCTCCAGTTCAATGCAAAGAATTTATACTGAACGCCATTACAGTACCTTCGGGAGGTTCTTCCCGCAGATGAGGGGGCAGATCTTCACTTGTCGTCTCAGTTTCATCTTCCACCATCTGTGTTTCTATGGTAGGTCCCTGCAGAACAGAACAAGAGGAGGTAAGTTGGAGAATATTCGGAAAGGAACCACAGAACTAATTACTGGATTAGATAATATGCCAGACGGTAAGGACACGAGGGGCTCCCTTCAGCTCACAAAGTACGCTGCTGGTAGATTTGTCTGTGGTCTGATTACTTAAAGGAGGGGCAAAAACAAAAATAAAAGACTCCTCAAGCTAACAGAACCAGCAACTAAGAAAGTATGAGGGTCTGAGTGAACTAAACTAAACTGATAATTTAGAAATTTTCACCTTTCATTTATAATGCATATGATGGAATCATCATTTCAAATCTTCCTTTCCCAAGGGCAGCAGTGGATTCACCATCAGTTGGAAGTTTCAAGAAAAGAAATACAACCTTTGATTTAAAAGGATTCATGTACATCTCACCAAGACTAGGTTCTTAAACATTGCTGCCCTGCTGAATGCAGTAGATAAACACGAGTTATCCAGATGGTCCCAACACCTCATTTTTCACAGAAAGACAAAGCAAACTTGCTCCTAACCCAACCAGGTCTATTGACTACACAGCCTTCTGGTCAGTCACACTTGTATCTACACACACAACACAAATATCTATTGGAAAACCACCAGATTGCTCTCCAAAGTCCTGCAATTCTTCTTCCCAGCCTTCAGAATCTTGGATAGAGCCTCCAACATTGCTTGTGTGCAGATATGAGCTGATTCATCAGATCTGTCAACTTTGGGAGCTTTCAGTTGCATTTAACGTCACTGAATTCACTTTGGAGCTATGAAAACACTGTTGCGTTTTCAATTTCAAAGTATCACAGAAAAAATACCAAGGTCCTGTCTTCCCATTCCCACTCTTCTTTTAAGTAAAGGCAGAGTGAACAGTAGGGATAGTTAAGGATTTCTTTTCAAATGCTAGTCAAAGTGAAATCAGAAACATAGTACCCATTAGAAACAAAGCTTTGGGGCTCTCTGGAAACATAAATGGGCTCGTAGTCTAGACTACCTGAAAATGTATATCAACGTACACAAGTACAAATCCACAAGTATACAAGCCTACTACGTGTGCCACTGTCGTAATCTTGACTTCAGCCATCCACAACTGTACAAGCTTTACCTAAGGCTTGAAGAAGGACTTCCTCTGCATTTAAAAAACATCTGATGTCAACAGCACCCAGCTTTGATTAAAGTGATAAAATCACTACAAGGTACCAGTTAAAACACTACATTATTCATTACGGTAGTTATCATGGAAAGGAGGGAAAAAGTATATTTACCATAAAGCATAGATAAGAAAGCAGTAATTGGACTGAAATAATCTGATCCAAAAACTCAAACTGAAGAATCAGCTGCAGACAACAAGGTTTATCTCATCACTTCACCTGACTAATATGATCTATTTCTTAAGAATGTGTAAAGAAAATTCCAGACAGGAAATTGAATAGAGTATACACTTTAGTACATTTCTCTATCAGCCACAGGCAGCATATTCCGATACATTTCTATCCATTAATGTTACAGAGGGAGAAAGGAAAAGACAACTACACTAGTGCACTAAAACAAGATATATTTTCGTATTAAAAATGTAGACGTAGGATAAAAGGCACCAATGTTTCACTGCAAACATTCTGAACCATAGCTGTGAGATTTCCAGACTACAAGGTCTCCTAATCCTCCATCTGTGCTTTCCAGTTTGCCAGATCAAAATTACTCAAGAAAAGAAAGCAAACTAACCCAGTTACAGAACCCTGCACACAAGACAAAGCTTAAGGCCATACTAATTGTATGCAGCCTGATAAGACATGCTGAGTGCTCAGGACTAAAGGAAAAAGCAGACATTAACTACAGATTAATTACTACAGAAGAGTCAGTAGTCTCACTTTGCTACCATTAGATAAACCCACTCAATCGTTTATCTTGATAACAGTCAATGACAGTGAAGCCCCTTTGGTTTATATCTGCTGCCATTTCCATCAGTACAAGGATGCAAAATGCTATTGTTTTCCTCCTTACACACAACCTAACTAGCATTCACCAAGTACACGGCTCTCCAGAACAGCTATTAATACTGGCAACGCTAATCCTGACATTTTATTTTAGTTTGACGGTCAGCTTAAGCCCTGAGCAGCGGATTCCATCCTTTACTTGATGCAGCAGAGAAGATGACCACTAAGGATAAGGAGAAGGCTGAGGTCCTCAACGCCTTCTTTACATCTGCCCTTTTAACACAGTCTCTCACAGTATTGTTCTCGGGAAACTGGCTGCCCGTGGCCTGGACAGGTATACTCTTCCTTGGGTAAGAAACTGGCTAGAGGGCTGTGCCCAACAGGTAGTGGTTAATGGAGTTAAGTCCAGCTGGAGACCTGTTTCAAATGGTGTCCCTCAGGGGTCGGTACTGGGGCCCATCTTGTTTAATATCTTTATTGATGACCTAAACGAGGGGATTGAGTGCACCCTCAGCAAGTTTGCAGATGACACCAAGTTGGGAGATGGTGTCCATCTGCCTGAGGGTGGGGAGGCCCTTCAGAGGGACCTAGATAAGCTGGATCGCTGGGCTGAGGTTCAACAAGGCCAAGTGCCAGGTCCTGCACTTTGGCCACAACAACTCCATGCAGCGCTACAGGCTTGGGGCTGAATGGCTGGATGACTGTGAAGAGGAAAGGGACCTGGGGGTGTGGGTTGAGGCTTAGCTGAGCATGAACCAACAGTGTGCCCAGGTGGCCAAGAGGGCCAAAGCCATCCTGGCCTGCAATAGAAATAATGTGGCCAGCAGGAGCAGGGAGGTGATCAGTACTCAGCTCTGGTGAGGCCACACCTCAAGTACTGTGTTCAGTTTTGGGCCCCTCACTACAGGAAAGATATTGAGGTCCTGGAGCGTGTCCAGAGAAGGGCAATGAAACTGATGAGGGGTCTGGAGCACAAGTCTTATGAGGAGCGGCTGAGGGAGCTGGGTTCATTCAGTCCGGAGAAGAGGAGGCTCAGAGGAGACCTCATTGCTCCCTACAACTTCCTGAACAGAGGTTGTGGTGAGGAGGGGTTTGGCCTCTTCTCCCAGGCAAGGAACAGGACCAGAGGAAATGGCCACAAGTTGTACCAGAGGAGGTTTAGATTAGACATAAGGAAAAACTCTTTCTTTCAGCGAGTGGTCAGGCACTGGAATGGCTGCCCAGGGAGGTGTGGAATCACCATCCCTGGCAGTGCTCAAGAGGTGCCTGGATGAGGAGCTATGAGATATGTGTTAGAGGCCTGCGGTAGCAGTGGTGATGGGAGGACAGTTGGACTAGGTGATCTTGCAGGTTGTTTCCAAACTTGCAATTCTATGATTCTATGATTCAGGTGGGAGAAAACAGAGCCCAGAACAGATCCACAAAGTCTGTGGCTGAGACGCTGCTGGATAACACCCACTTCCAATTCAGAACTTTAACACTTGCTACTGCAATCCCACAGAAGAAAAGTACATGACCCAAGATTACTACTTCTATACAATGTTCTTAACATCTAACAGAGAGAGGGAAATAATATTTAAAGTGAATCTATTTTTATTAAGAAATCACAGTAATTTGAGCTGTTTTCACAACACTTTTTTTTTTTTTTATATTTGATAATTGTTCCAACAAACACTGAAGAAAAACTGATTTACTTTCTATATTTCACGATTTAACATTAAAAATAACAACAAAAAAAAAAACAAAAATAGTGCCTATAAGAAACCCTGAAATCTCTTACTTCCTAAAATGAGGTTGGAAATGCTTTCTATGGTATAAGCCAAATTATTCAGTGATATTTTATCACACTCGTATCTTGCCACTAATTGCCCTAAGTAGGGAGCTTCAGGAGAAGCAGTCTCAGACATCTGTGTTTATCAGACTTCAGTATATCACTTTAATCACTAAGAGCACTAGGTGTGCAGAGTGCCAGTACTGAACTTCACTAAGTACTTAAAATGTGAAACAGTTAACAGTAGATGAGATATTAAGTTCTAGTATCCATATCTAGAAGTAATATTTAGGGCTCAAAAACTGACAGATGTCATTCACGAGATATAAACTCTTCACAACTGCTTTGTATATTAGATTAATACGTCCATTGCCTCTTTAGTTGTATCTACTGAGTTCAGCTCACTGGGTCTTCTGCAAGCTTGGTAATATAATCATCAATATTTAGTACAAAATGTCCATAGTTATGGCAGCGTGGTAATCAAACAAAACTCCTAGGAAACTCCCTTATAACAAGGTTTATAACTAAGTTACAGATAAAATTCTTGGTCTCCGCTTTGCGTTTTAAATGATTATTTCCATAATGAGGCATCAGTGAGGTTTGTTTTTTTTAATCCTTAAGGATCCTTGACAGATGAATAACGGAGTGGGATACACACAACTGTATAAGTTAATGGCTTACAGATGAGCAGCCACGCAGCGTACAGCAATTCTATAATAATCAGCTCAAGCTCCAGCTATGGCAGAAGCAATGCACGCAGATATTGCTTTTACACTGACGCTCCCTCCAACAGGATAATGCCTTTAATAATGTGCTTTACCTTTTGGCTAGCCTGAAGAGGTCAAGCAGTTGGACTTGATCTCCGTAGGCCCCTTCCAAATGAACTATTCTATTCTACAAGCATTTGAGAAGCAGGAAGATGCATCAACAGTTCAGAAACATCAGTAGGTTGTTAACTGCACAACATTCTTTTCATTATATAGGCTTGTATAGTCTTTTAAATTGAGAAAGTGGTTCAATTCCTCACTAGAGGCACTGAAGAAGCACTGATTTAAACATGCACTATTATAGGAATAGGTTATGGCACAGAGCCTAGGAACATACAATCGAAAAGAACTGCATTTTGCTGTCTCACATTGTGTTTCACAGAAGGCTGTGTATTTATGGATCAAGAGGACTGCCAGTATTGAATTAAATAAGTGCCATGAAAAGGAGTGTAATCACTTATCAGCACCTCACACTTTTCCCTGGGACACAACATTTGAGTATAACTCAGCCCTTCAGTGTTATGCCAGGATTTTCAGCATATTTAAAGGCCATCTACTTTACAAACGCTGCAGTGACAGAAAAGGAAGAAGGTTCCCACTCAGTGAGGGTCAGTATTTTCCACAAAGTATTGAGTTATGTCAATGACACTGAAAATGACAACTGTATCAATATATGATTTCAGCACAGTCAGCCACACAAACAGCCTATGCCATCTAATTCTCAGATTACAAAGAAATGAAAAGAAACAGCAGAAGCGCTCCCAACACTAGGCAATCATGATTGGAACACTTTGCATCTAAGTCAACAGTGACACAAGATTGTCATTGTAAATACCCAAACACAGAAGTCATGGAAACTGCTAAGCTTTCTAATAAGTCCCTACAAGGAATTTTGAAGTAACCAAAAATCCCAGTCCCCTCTGCACATACACATTCAGACCTTTTGAACTTTACTTCTCCAGTCTGCAATAGTTATCACGTATAATCTTAAACTGAAGGCTGTTCACTCACTGTTCAGTGAGCCACGATTAGGCTAGTGAATAATCAAGAAAAAAAAAAAAAAAGAAAAAAAAACAGAGCCAACAGCAAGGGGGGGGATAATGTAAGTACAAATTCACTGGATTTTTTCATTATTGAAATCTCTTGTAGATTGGGGCAAGTATTTCAAGTTCCCTCCAGTTTATGACTAGTAAGAAAACAGCTTCACTGCTGTTCCCAAACAAAGAGAGGCACATACCTTACAATTCTGGCCCTGCTTGTCATTCATATCCTATTCCTAGAAACACTATATTTTCCTAGATAAGTCATACAAAAAAGGCAAAAAAAAAAACCAAAGCAAAAAAGGGCCCATTGGGCAACATGCATGAATACTCTCATACTTCTCTCCATTATAGTGAAGCCTATTAGGAATCACTTCCCCTTTGTGGAGCTGAAGCTGGAGGAATTCAGAGCCCAAAGCCATGGCTACACCAGCAGTGTTGCGTTTCAGCTCTTAGACCAGCCTTTAAAAATTATTCTGGCCTCCTGGCCAAACTCCAGCTCTTAATTTCTCTATGCAATTTCAAGTGAAAAAAAATGTATGTATTTCCTGACCTAGATTCTATTCTTGTTCCTGAACACTTCACAGCAGTTTCTCCTTTCCAATGTTCATCTTCAAATTTGTCCCTGCACTGCCCTTAAGAGTAGAGCCTCACTTCTTCCCCTGTTCAAACCTGCCCTCCTTCTAGAAACACCTCTCCATAGAGGCCCATGAGGTCACACCTCCTGCCTCATCCTACTCAAACCTACAGCTGTCAGCCTATATCACCACATGTCCTCTGTCCTACCCAGCACCAAAGTTCAGATCTGGTACTCTACATAGACATCGTTCCAATAAAGCAATTGAACAGAAGAAAATTAACAGAAGTGAAGGCTTCACTATTCCACTCGAGCACTGGTCCAACACCATTTTACTTGGTTTTATTTGTTTGTTTGTTTTTAAAGGTAGCACAAAACGCATCTCAGCTGATAACTATGAAGGACAGATGTGTCTCTGGGGTGCCACAAAACTGAGTGGATCTGTGGGAAAAAACAGGTGAACTCCTCCCTAAGCAGGGGAGAGTTTGCAAAGAGCTTTGGGAAACTAACATGGCATTTTCAAAGTACCTTAGTGAAAGCATTGACCTTTATTTGTTACATTTAAAGAATACTTATTCCATGCCCAGGAGACCAAATATAATTGGTTTCCAGCATATCACATACTTTCCCCATTCCTAAAAACAAAAAAAGCCCCCAGCAGTTCTTCTCACCCCAGGTTTGTTTCCTCCAAATGGAAGGGAAAAGGAACACGTTATGGTTAGGCCCAACGTGTGCTGATGACAAAAGATTTGTCAGACCCACTAACAACAGCTACGTTTTGTCCGGCTTTCCTACAGTGACATCATTAAGACTGGTGTTAATTTGGGGTCTCTCCTCTATCCAACCACTGTAATGAAGCTCCAGAGAACTTACCTGCAATATTTCATGTTTAATCAAGTTAAGTTATCCTATCTTTCACACTTGGAAGTGACTTGTGGCTTAGGATGGAATGTCTTCTCTGCTTCTATAGAAAGACAAAAAGCCTGAGTTTCTAAGGAAATGAGATTTCTTTGCTTTTAAAAAAGAATTTTCAACAAGTAGACATGGTGTCGATAGTTCAACAGAAAGTCTCCTTTCCAGAGAGCTAATTGTCAGCTAAGGCACAGAACTACCCAACACTACCAACTACCAGCCTAAACACCAGTGCTGGCAGCTGCTCTTCAACTGCAGAAACAAGCTGGCAGCACAGTTGCTGCACCTTCTGGAGGCAGGTGTTGCAGCTGCAGGTTTTATTTGAGCAATAAGCTTTCAGTACATTGTAGAATTAAGACTTCCATTTAAATTTCTCTAAATGCCATAGGAACGCTCCAGTGAATCAGCCATCACTTAACTGCACACCCACACCTCAGAGGCTTCCAAAGTTGGCTGCACTTCTCCTGCAGAGGAGAGGAAAAATTGATCTGCAACCATAAACAGTTTTTTCACTTTCCTGTAGGTTGATGAGAGCCTCTTGATGGATGCTTTGCTTTTAATTCCGCAAAACAAGGTTAGCCCATAATGAGAGCTTCTGTGCTAGCTTTCAGCCCAAGGGGAATTTGAGTTGCAGTTATAAATCCCCTAGAACATTAAAGGAAAGTACAGAAATAGAAATGCTGAGGACGACAGCAGTGTAAAATTATAGCACTTTGTTCGTAGTACACTGTGAGAACGTACTGGAAAAGTTGCTTAGATTACTTGTTCTTCTCTGCACTTGGGCAAACACATTAGGAAGGCTGTGATTTCAACAACATCTAGTTTTGTCTTAACAATGGGGCAGAACATGCCTGTAGAGGAAGGGGGCAATGAAACAGATTTTGTGCAGCTAACCCCAAAACAAGCCCAAGTTCTATTGTTCTCAACAGAAAAGTCCAAATCCTATTTCTACAATAATAAAACAACTCCACACTGCAATCCCAATTAGGATTTATGTGGCATAAATAAGTTCTCCACAAAGCAATGCCACAGTCTATTCTCCATTCAGCAAGATAGTAAACAATCTGCTTTGCACTTCTTACCCTCTCACAACAAAAAGTTAATACAGTCAGCAACAGTTCTGACAGTTGTGCACTTCTGAGCTAGCAATTTCATTGAGTTCTATTTTGATTGACAAATCTTTTCCATCTGAGTTTAGTTACTAAATTAGCATTAGCACAGAAGCATTTTTGAAAAATAAACAAAACCAAAACACCTCACTTCTGATCACGTACTGACCCGACCCTAAGAGCACTCCTCACTTTGAGCTGGTTCAACAGCGTAATCACCAAGAGATAATATACTGCTGCAGCATGAGAGCTGAAAAATTGCCCAGAAAAAGGCTCCATGATTTGCTATCAATTTCAGTTTGAACTGCTGTCTCCACAAGGAAGAGTATTCCTCATCCAGAATGTCTTTTTTTTTTTTTTTTTTTTTTTTTTTTTTTTTTGCTATAAAACTGACTGCATGGAATTGCACTTACTTGGAGAAAAATAAGTTCCATGAAGGCAAAGTGTCTTTGCACAGTAATTCAAACATTAACAATCAGTAAAGTTGCAGACAGTCCAATACATATAGAAAAGTCACTACAGCAACACCAGACAGACTTGAAACAGAGCACGGATATGGAATGATACTGGACCAAAGCATGATCCCACGGCACTGCACACCAATTTGAAAGCAATTAAATAATTGCCAATATATTAAAATATCAATTAACCTCTAACAGCAACTGATCATTCTCTGATATAGCGAATATCATAGGGGAAGAGGAAAAAAATATTCCTACCATCAAAAGTAAACACTAATGAGATTTTATGACCCAAAGTTTTTTTTTCAAATAGCAAAAGCAGTATATTTTCCCCATCTCGTTTCTTGCCAGGTAGATTTAATGATTAGTGGCAATGTTACTGACTAAAGAAGCTGGACAGCATACACTGTAGAAGGAATATTTTCCATTTTCCTAATGAGACATGCAAGTATCTCTATACTCAAGAGAGCTGGAGACTGCATGAGAAACTTGTCTGAAAAACAGATGAGAAGCCCTCTGTTTAATAGCTCAGGCCTGTACCAGAGTTCATTAGTACTGTCTGAATCATGCTACAGACAGCACTTCTTTCCTTGCTGTTGTCCTCAGTAAGGGGAGACTTTCGCATGCAGTACTCTAAAAAGCTCACAGAGAGCTGCACTAAGCAGTGTTCCTTAACAGTGGTTTCATATGGCCAACTTGAATTACATTACCTGCATGCATTTCCTTAATGGCGCACAACTACTGTTTTAGCTTTAATGAGCTGAAATAACCAGTTTTTCCAAGGGCTTTCACAGCTAGAATGCAATGGTTTCTGTGACAAAACTCAAGATACAAAGTACATAAGCATGTATCCAACCTGACAAACACCAGCACTCCCAATAGTCAGAGCTTTCCACAGAACAGCCTGAAACAGACGCTGATTTCTTAAAAAATTAACATTTCATTTTTTAGACAAAAAAAAAAAAAAAAAAAGATTGTAATATTGTAATTGTAATATGTGCACTCACTGCACATCACTATCCTGGTGCTTCTGCTGATGGCTAGGTAGTAAAGTCTATTTTCTTCCTCACAAAGGAGAATGTCAGCTCTCTAAGCTCAGAGCCTTGCATGGTGTTCTATGCATTTACTGTCATTGTGTTCTAAAGCCATAGCATCTCAAGTTATTTACTTAACGTACAGAGCAAGCATTACATCCGCTAGCCCCAAGCTCTCCAATTTTACACCTAACCAGCATGCATCAACCCAAAGCCAGAAGCACTGCCAGCAATAATGCCCATTCTATTTCAGGCATCATAGAAATCTCTCTCATTTGCTTCCAAATTAACTGCAAGAAGTGTAAATAAGATCACAAGTTGCTGCATACAGCATTATAGCTAGAGTTACTTCACCCAGCAACAAAACAGCTGTCAGATAGAGAAAGCACTTGATCATAACAACTGCAGACATTGCACCTGCTGGCTCATAAGGAAGAACTTACTCTGTTGACAGTTGCCTGCAGTTTCTGTGGATCTCCAAGGTGCAAAGGTTTTTCCTTGATATTTACATAGAAAGGAAGCACAGGAATTGCACTAGAAAGAACTTCAGCAGCAGTGCACAAGTGGTAAGATCACAAAGTCTGTTAACACAGGCATAAGCCACCTTCATGACTTCAGTCACAAAATGAACTGCTTAAAGAGCTCCACTTCTGCTAGCACATATCTTGCCCAGAACACTGAAGACATGAACCCTCTTTCAGTCCCTCTGAAATTCAGGTAAAACACAGGGAAAAGAAAACCACCACAAAGTTCATAGGATTGTGCACTTACCAGAGGTGCTCCATCATAGGCAAATATTTAAGTCAGAGCTACTTATAGTATTTGTACAGTCTGTAGACCCTTTTACTTTTTCTATCAGTTACATTCACTGCCCTCCCATTTCCTATAAAAAATTTACGATTACATGCTGGGGAAAAAAAAAGAAAAGAAAAAAAAAGAAAAGACAACATACTCCACAGCAAGCAATATCTTGACTGTTCTCCCTTTTATAAGCTGCTCCTTTCCAAAGTGCTTTTCATTTCAGCTGTCATGAGCCCTGCTAGGCAGGATCACAGACACAAAGTTACGCATACGTCAAGTTTTAACAGGACAATCCATGACACCCTTCAGGAACCGTTTGAAATTACAAGCGAGAGAAACATTTACTTTGGTTTTTCTTAACTTTTGATCGGACTTCATCTTCAAAACACCTACCCCGTATTAGATCTCTAGTGTTCTCCTGCCAGCATCGGATATCAAAAGCAGTAAGAAAAACAGAACAACTCCAGGCAGTAAGATCACGTTTGTTTTCTTAAATATAGCTATAAAAGTTTCTCAGAGTTGAAACATTTTCATACTGCACACTCTCAATCCAAAATATGTAACTCAGATGTGAGCACAAGCACCACCACCTCTCCCTATACTTTACACAATCATCTGAATTCAATGGAAAGGTGAGCAGCTACTTCAACAAAATCATCTCTTTGAGCCTGCTTTCCCAAAAAATTTCAATACCCCCAGACTCTCTCAATGCTTTTCATTCCTGAGTGCATTCAACTTAGAGCAATGACAGGAGCAGCAGTGGTAGAAGTAGAAGCAGTCACTGCAGCAGCTGCTGCATCAGGCAGCCACCAGGGATGACTCCAATGTCCTAATTCATTGACCTGTTCAAAATAAGATGTAAAGACGTGGCTAGCCAGGAAGCAAGACCATTCTTCAATTCCAACAAGATCCAAGAATGTGATGGGTGAAGGCTAGGTCCTTTCCCCACTGTTATCCACTTCCCCAGTAAATGGAACAGCCCTCTTATCCTAAGAGGCTTGGTACCCAGGCTCCTAATGCAGCCTGGTGCATTTTCCTGCCATCATAATCTTCAGCCCTCAAAGAAAAGCTTTTGCTCTTGGCATATTTCAGCCAGAAAATATTTCTTATTTCAGTCTTGAGAAAAGAAGACTGAGAGGGGATCTTATTAATGTTTATAAATATCTTAAATGTGGGAGACAAAGGGATACAGCCAACCTCCTTTCAGTGATCTGTGAGGAAATGGCCATAAAGTGGCACATAGAAAGTTCTGCAACAATATGCATAAGAACTTCTTTACAGTAAAGGTGACAGAACACTGGTACAGGCTGCCCAGGAAGGTCGTGGAGTCTCTTTTCATGAACAAATTCAAGACCTGTGTGGACACATACCTGTGCAGCCTGCTGCAGGGAGCCTGCTTTGGAAGGGGCTTGGACTCAGTGATTTCTGGAGGTCCCCTTCCAAAACCTACAATTCTGTGATTCTGATATTCTTCACACATTGCATACGTACTCCAATGTATAGCACTGGTCAACCCTCAAGCAAACTGCATCTCATTCCTATCTTATAGCTTAGGAAAAGGAGGTTTCAACCAATTTTATATTTTGTGCTGCCTGGAAAGCTCCATAGATGCCATCTCTAAGCATCACCAGTGACTGAAAGAGTTGGGAATAGAAGCAAAGTGAGCACTGACATGATCCTGTCTTCTCTAGCTTCAGCACTTCAAGCTTTAAATAACTAATTTGCCACGTTGCTTTCCCTGTACCTTTTTAATAGAACACTTATTTTATTTGATTGACTTAAAAATAAAGCACAAACTTTAGTTTCCCCAGCAACCATGAGACACTAGTTACAGATCACGGAAGGATCAATCCCCTGATGCTACCACTTCTCCTCAGCTGCTTTCCACTCTTCCAAACAGACAGATCATCCTTACACAAGCCAGCATCAGCTTGTTTTACTCCGACAGCCCTGCATTCTCAGCAACCTGCTAATCAGCAACAACAAAAAAGGCTCAAAACAAATGCTGATAAGAGGCACACAACTTCAGATATACTTTCCAAGGCATAGCAGCATTTAGGTAAGAAATAGGAAAGGTAACTTCTCAAAAAGCTTGATTCTTAAACGTTGTTACCCTGCACTGATCAACAACTTAAAAAACTTCAAATTGATTTGTTTTAAAATCAGACTGAATTATCTGTGAGCAGGTCCATGAAAAAGGTTCAGATCCAATTCTCACACCACACAGAACTCTCCTCCTCTCCAATCTCTTCCCCATTTTATGAGCTAAAAAAAAAAAACTAGGCACAAACATTTATGATGCATTACAGCTGTTTATTAAAAACATAATTATTTCCACCACACACAACCCATATCTTTAGACTTTAAATTATGCATCTCACATTACATTACATCTTACTCAGGCAAAAACTACAGCAGACGGAAAGAAATACATACTGAAGTAAGTTACTTGAAAACTATGGAGCTTCTTAGACTGAAATGCTCACAGATGATAAAAGGGGGAAAAATAGGAAGTCAGAACACACATGAATTCCCTCCAACCACAACATAACTCCACTCACACACTGCCATATTTTTTGTTAGGCCATTCAAAACAACCGCAAGCTTTCCCACTCTGGTCAAGGCAAAAGAAGAATTCAGCAGAAATAATGGGCTTAGCAAGAATAATCAGCAGTTTACCCCACATGCAATAAAACAGAAGCTGAAAGGCAGCTTTTCTCTATTTTGGCCTCAAGCTGGATGTAGTACTCAGCCAACAGGCTGAGATTTCTGCTATGCAGTGCAAGCCAACAGCTTATCCAAGGCCATAAGGCTGTTTACAAATACCTTCCTCATGCATATTTTTGTTATCCCACTCTATAAGAACAAGCAATCAAACAGAAGAAAAACCAACACCTTCAGCTGTTAAGCAAAATGAAAAACTAACACTGCATAGCAGGAATAACATCTTTTCAGTAAGGGTGACAGAGCACTGGAAAAGGCTGCTGAGAGAGGTTGTGGCATCTTCTACAGAGTTATTCAAGACCCATCTGGGTGTCTACCTATACAAACTATTGAACTTGCTTCAGCAAAGGGATTGGACTCAATCTCTCGAGGTTCCTTCTTTGCAATTTTGTGACTCATATACATTTCTTTCCATATGCTTGGAAGCTGCCTCTCTTATTCCACCCATGAGCTGCACAGACACTGAGATGGCGCCCCTCATACATGTGCAGATGATACTTAACTTGAGTGACCAGAATTTGCACAGCCCAGGACTCAAAGTATTTATAAACTGGGCAACTTTCATCCCACAGTTGGCTCTGAGGCTCGCAGAGAAAGGCCTGAGTCAGGATTCCCTGTCACAACAGGTGCAGGCCATAGGTACACACAGTTTCTGCCTCCATGAGCTTACAATGTAAAGGATCGATAAAATTTTCACTGCTAAACAAACCGAGGAGACAGGGAGCACCCAGTGTGCCACGTATTTCAGAGTGTTGGATGGACGGGAGCAGCTCATAAGAACACCTACTTGCAAACAAAAGAGATCAATAGAAGGAAACACCTTGACACAACCCTAAGTCATTTCTGCGATGTAATCCTGTGCCTGACTCCTCGGGCAAGCACAACAACTGCAAAGAGAACCTTTCTAGCAAGAGCTATTGCGTTACAACTTTAATAACCCCATCCCAGCATCCACCTCCACCAGGACACCAAGTTCAAAACGAGACGATCGACCTCATCCCTACCAGGGGCTGCATGGCAAGCCAACCAGGAGGGCTGTCTTCCCGCATGCCCTCGGAAGGGCCCGAGAGAGGAGAACCGCAAGCGATGCCCCGAGCCGCAAGGAGATCGCAGAACCCCCGCGCTGCGGAGCCGGCCCGCCCGGGTCGGTGCTCGCCGAGCCCTGGCTCCTCGGGGGGCCGCTCCCCGCCTCACCTTACCTTCATGCCGCGTCTCCCCGCGCACCGCCCGCAGGGGATGGAGGGCGGGCGGCCGTCGCAGCCTGCTGCGTCCCCGTCTCCCCCAGCGCTCCGGCTCCTCCCGCCCGATGTAAACACACACGGCGGCGGCTGAGGGTGGGCCGAGGGGGGGCAGCGCCATGGCAACCTCGGCCGGAAGAGGAAGCGCGGGGGTCAGGGGCCGCCATCTTAGCGGGGTCCGGCGGCCGGGCTGCGGTGTTGCGCGGCAGGCGGAGTGCCGAGTGCTGAACTGCCTTACGGCCGCGCGAGCGGAGGGGAAGCTGCCCACCGCGGGGTGGTGCGGGGCGTTCATCGGCAATTCGCCTAGTGCTGTAGAAGGGACAGCCAGCCTTGCGCCTTGGCCGTCAGCTGCACGGCGATAACAGCGCGCAGGTTGTTGTGCTGACAGGTGTGCTGCTTTAAGACCGTCGCCGGGCACAGGCGTACAGCTGGATGCAGGGGTGGTTCTGCCAGCGATCGTTTGATGCGATCAGTGACAGCCAAACAAGGCACAAGGAGGAGGATGATTTGAACAGCTTGTGGAACTGGGACGTAGCGTTAAGCAAATGGTGATGAGTATCATTTGCTCTGATTTCACATAATTGCAGAAGACTGAGTTAACACACAACATAACCTGACAAGTGATTGAACCCAAAGGAGATCTCCTTTTTGTTTTTTTTCCCCTTTACCGAGAAACATCTCAGTTCCTTCTCCAAATAACATGCACTTGACCATTTAAGTCTTCCAAACTGTTCTCCAGTACAGAGGAACCTATTTAGTTAGAAACCAAAATGGAAAAAAAGCACTGGCTTAAAAGCCTTGGCATGCCTGCTCTCGGTGCACAGGAAAAGCAATTGTTTTTTGTTTGTTTTGGTTTTGATTTACTTCGTGCTGTCCTCGTTTCAATGTCTTTTCAGGAGTGATTGCTTTGAACAAGCTCTAATACTTTAGCCTGAATACCCATTAATGGCTGTACCAACTGTGCACCTGAAATAGGATTTTCCAGGTTTGTGTCATCCAGCTGGATTTAATCCATTTCACACAAGCCAAGCCTGCTCTGGTACATGAAGCAAAGCATGTTAATTGGCACCCACTGATCCTAAGCGTCACCTCAAAAAAACATGAGAAAAAGTTACTGTAGATATACCTACAGTTATTTTTTTTATTATTTGCAAGCAGTAGAGTTTATGTCTTTATAGTATAGAAATTACCTTCCCAGCCTTCCTGAAGGACAGAGAAGACAAGGAGGTTTACCTGTCCAGAATTTTCAGTGAAGGCTGAGGACCTGAAACACTGAGTTAATAAAGCATGTTATAAACACGTGTAATAAATATTTTTAAGATGTCAAAACCAGCGGCAAAATATTTTGACCTCCAGATTTGATCACAATACACCCCGAAGTGACTTTTAACAAGAAAATTAAAAGCAGTTTCATAAAGTTACCATTCTTTGCAGAGGGGGGAGTGTGTGAGGTAGAAAGTGATACTTGGGCATAATTTTTGCTGTGTAGACTAGAAGGCACACCTTTCAGGTATAGCACAACATGTCACATGTGCCAACTTTAGGAGATGAGATTTCAGCACTTTCTGTCTATGCTTGTGGCCAGACATGGCTCAGCAATAAACATCTGAACAATGACTGAGATTCCAGGTCTCAGCTTTACAGTGATAGTGCTTTCCCTAAGATGTATCTTAACATACAGAAATAAATAATGATCATTGTACAGCATTCAGGTAAAAAAAAAGCATTAAAAGAGCGGTTGGTTCACGTGCTAAAGGGTTCTAGTAGAAAGGAAATTATTTCCAGGCAACGTAGCTGCTGATTAGCACAACTCCTCCAGACCTCCTGTTCCAGATAAAAAAATCCTTCCTCATAATGATAAAATAAATTGGCCATTAGACTTACTAATCCCAAGAACACCTGGCAAGCAAATCCACAACTTTGCAGAAATGAAAGCAGTAACCTTTGTTCATGCTTTACCTCACTGAAAGACTCACGTACTGAAATAGCTACCCTAAACTTGTTTGTCTTTGTATCTCTCTCCTCACAGCAGCATTTAAGTCTCTTCCCTTGACCCTTACCGCATCCCTAGAAAGTTGGGAGGCACTTGCTGCATCAGGTAGCTGGACTCCAGCAAAGTACGCATAAAATTCCTTCTGAGAATTTAAGTTCAGAGTTATGAAGGTGTAAAAGGTGACTAAATCAAGGCAAGTTGCATACCTGCAGCAGTCAGTTACCTGAACAATACTGTACATCAGAATCTGTATGAAGCATCCAATGCACAAAACATTAATGACAGAGCAGAAAGCATCAGTCAGTCCAGAATGTAGGAGACTGGTAACACCCTAACTCTGAAATTTACATCTTTTAAATACTTGCCCCCGTTTGTTTGAAAACATCAACATATCCTAGTGGTGTAACAAGAAAAACCTAAACAATCTTGTGATTCAGCTGTGTCACTGAAAACTATGATCTGTTAGAAGGAGTGTTCAGAGACCCATAGGTCTCTACCTGCCCATTCCTAAGAGAAGCCTCTGCTGCACAATGTGGGATGCCAAATGCTCACATACTTTTAGAGCAATTCCTCTGTGAACATCTCAGCATTTCCCATTGAATTTCAGCACTAGTTGCAATGTGAAAGAGCAAGAAAGCAAAAGAAAGGTTCTGTGTTGTATGAAATAAAGATAAGCCACGCTTCCCTCTGGAAGGGAGAGAAGCCTTCTAAGAAAGGTAAGGTATTTAAAAAAAAAAAAAAAAAAAAAAAAGTGATAGAATCAAGCATAACCAAATGGGCAGCACATTTTTGAATGCTTTTTTAGGGGATAGTAACAATAGGAAGTGCTTAGAAATAATTTCATTCACAAAGTTTGTTCTTTTTTTTCTTACTAATTATTACCTATTTTGTTCAGAATTTGTAAGTTTTGCCTTTTTAAGTCATTACACTCCTCATGTTTAAAGCAGACTTAAAAATGGATGCTTAGAACAGTACTACTGCACAAATAAATGCAAAAAGCAACATCTGGAATTTAAGAATAAAGAAATGTTTCCCTCCCTGTGACTTTTAGCAACTCTGCTAGAGAGTAGATCTGCTTAATAAAATGCCTCAATTAGAAATAATTTTGTGCACTACTGTACTCATGACTGAAGACTGATGCTCTATCATTACAAGGAAAATGGAGAACATACAGCCCTGAAGATATCCCTGATGTAGCTGCACCTCTTAACTCTTACAAAGAACATAAAAAGTTGACAAGGGTAAGCCAGGTTTAACTTGCTGTTTTCACTATGTGAACTGAAAGGAGAAATAAAGAGCAGGGGCAGAGAGCTATCAATTAAAAACAGTAACATATTTTCCAATGTACAGATAACGAGTTTCAAGAACACATTGCTTTTAACCTCAATGGTATTTTCTTCACAGGTATTGGACAGCTGGAGAGATCTGTCATTTTCACTTTCGGGGCTCACTGTTGCTCTAAACTTTTTGCTTGCAGTCACATCTCACATGCACATGCATGCAGAGACAGCTTAGTAACTCCACTGTGAAGAAAGTTTAGAAGGTACTGGCAATACAGTGTAGTAGAAAACACCTGAGGTAAACATTCAGAACCTGTGGGTCCTGTTTCATGGTCTTTCATCTTGGGTTCAGGTCTGTGCAAGCATCCCTTCCCTATTGATAGGAGAGCAAAACAAAGCCATTGGCAGATTTGTCACTTAACTATTTCTTTTAAATTGTTACTATTAATGACTGGAATAGTAGATTTTCTGAAGAGTTAAATGTGGTGGAAAACTACTTGTTGTTGACCTTGGCTCCCACGGTGTTTTTAATTCCCCTTTTCCCCCCTTCATTCTGTGTTGTTACATTACTAAGAGTCTTGGGCAAGTTAAATAGGAATGTACTGCTCTTACAGAAGAGCCCTAAGCAAGACTATAAAGGTGTTATTTATACAATACTGAAAAATGGCAGTAATAAAAAGAAAACCCTATTAGCCTTCTTTCCAAGCTGAAATTGTCTAGCTATCAAGTAGATATATGACAGGAACTCAGGACACACTGCTGCTTTGGATTACAAATGGCACTTTTGCTTTAATCTGTTATGTTTTTTCTCTTACTTGGAAAGTTCTTATGTAAAAATCAATCTTAGCTGTCTTTAGTAAAGATCCTTCTGGATAAAGGGATAGTGCTAATTACCTTCTAAACCTGTACTTATCAGTCTGCTCATTTAACAGCATGCAAATGTTTGGGTTTTTTTTTTGCATGCTTCTGCAAAATCCTGAACCCCACACAGCAGGCTGCCTTACTCTGACATGTTTGGTTTTTTGTTTCCTGATACATTTGTGGTGGTGTTGTTTTTTAATAAGTATTAAATGAGGGTAGGTGTTTAATGTCTGTGGCAGTGCCTTTCACAAACTGTTACTTGACAAGTAAATAAATATACTGAAGAGACACTGAACTATGACCATCCTGTGGTTGTCCTCAGAACACCAAGGGAGATTTTCCAGTTACACTACAGCACGTAGAATTTTACACTGCTTATATCGTGTGGACAAGGCATTTCTGGCAGATGATGGCACTTTCTAGAGAGATTTTTACAAAATGAGTTTTAAGAGAAAGGGCATGCTATTGGCAACTAAGGATTCTCAGAGCCCATTTCCCTCCTCTCATACACTGTATATCCACAAAAACAGAATATATGTTTGGTAGAAAATGCTACACCTGGAAGGATTAAAAAAAAAAAAAAATAAGGCAAAAATAGTCATTATTGAAACACAGCTATAGTGCTAGCATCTCACACTCATTGTCTAGTGTTGTAGAAGCATTCAGAGAATAAGATCCTTTCATTTCTGGAGTCATGTAAAATCTCTTTTAGTTTTTTCGCTTCAGTTTAAGGTGTATACACATAGAAAATCGCAGATATCCTGTGTTTAATTTTCAAAGTGTTCAAGAATTGTGTTTTGTCTGAAGTTCACATATTTTCACTTCTTTAATCAGAGATTGCCTTCTGTGAGAGTGAAGAAACTATTTCAGTCCAATTTTAAAATGTAATAGAAGTAATCAGTTCAATCATATAATGATGCAAAACTAAACGTATGGTAAGAAAACCTAAAGATTTGAAAGCACTTCATGCCAAATAAATTGTGAAAGCATGCACTCTTAAATGGTTTCAAAATCAAAACTCAGATGAGATGATTGAAAAAAATCTACAGACTCAATGCCTTTAAAGAAACTGGAAGCTGCATTTCACGAAAAACCACGTATTTGGCACTGAAAGCAATTTTTCATAATTTGAATGAGAAAAAAGAAAGGAAAATAAGTGGGCTTGAACTTTTGAGTTTACTTAAACAAAGCTGTTGCATTCCACATGCCCTTAGTTATACAGCATGAAAGCAATATTTTTTTGTATGCTTCAGAGTCTTGTAATAGAAAACTCTTCCTGCCAAAATGCCAGGATACATAACTGGATTCACATATGGGCTTCCCAGATTTCAGAAGCATTCAGATACATTTCTACTCTGAACCTGTGCCAAGCACTCTGAACGGTGCAAGTAGCAAAGCTCCGCTGCTAGATTCTGCTGACATTTGGAATCACTGGTAATTTGTTCTCAGGATGCCAGAACAAGGCTACAGATAATATTTAATCCATATCATAAATAATAGAATCCACATGGCTATCTCCGTATCTTCAGAGTATTTTGGAACCTCTGATTTTAAAGAATTCTTTTCTTTCAGCATACACTAGCAATGCAATTGTTTTACAGGAACATGACATACCCATGCATAATGCTTGCAAAGCTATAGTTTTTCTTTAACCTGTGCTTCTGGCCAAAATCCTGTAATGAACTTATCCCACATGTTGCAATTTCCCTTCATTACACTAAACTTTCTTCTCATAATTAATAACAGGGGCAAGTCAGCTAGCAGCCTCCAAGCTCAAAACACAGAAAGAACAATATCAGAGGAGCTGAACTGAGATAGCAAGACTTATTTCAGCATAAGCTGTTTCTTACAGTGTTAAGCCTTAATTAAATATTGGCTTGGTTAATATTTTGCTGAGATTCCAAGCTACTTTTGGAGTACATGGTATTTTCCCTTCCTACATTCTCACCATGAAATGCTTTCTTCTTTCTCTCATCTTTCCACTCCTGCACTCATTGTTATAATTTGTCCCTCACTTTCAGGGGAGAACAGGTAAGCAGTTTGTTCCTTGAGACAGAGGAGAAAAAAAGGTAAAAGTAATTTCTTTCCCAGTTGTTAGAGCAGAGTCTCTTCAGCCCAGCCAGTGGTAGGTTAAAGTTAAGTAAGATATGAAATATCCAGTCTTTCCAATCTCTTATACCACCCTGCACTTCTATCAGGAGCTCCTGGAGATCTCCAAAAGACCACCCTCTCCCAGCTTAATTCCCACACTCCATCCAGCATAACTTGAACAGGAGTTACTGCCCAACCTACCTACCTTCCCAACACACACACCTTTTCAGCAGTTGGGAAGGGCAACACACTGACATTGATGAGGCTTTCCCCAGAGTCCTTTCACGGCTTAGAGTTCCACCCCTTTAATGATGAGTCTCATGCCCTCCTCTGATTCTCATTTTTGTCAACAGATGCCTGTGCACAACTAAACAGTCCTAGATATTTGTCAGTAATTAACTAGTATCTCTACTTAAATTTCCTGTTAAGTAGTGGGAATCAGAGGGAAATAACACTACATGGCACTTCAGCAGGTGGACTTGGGATGTAGCTTTACGTGCTATTGGTAGAGATTTGCTGTCTCTGTAACCAGCTCTGTGGCTTCCTCTGCATTAAGGATCTGCACCCTGGGATTCCAATGACTGTGTCTTTATTTTCAGCCCAGTTCTGAAAGGATGAAATAGGGTGCCCTACCTGCAGGGGTATCTACTGCTACAACCAAGTGTGCATCCTGATTAAGTGCAGCCACATGGCTTCAGGCAAATTGTGTTGCAGAAGTAGCTGATGTCATAACATACCTGCTATCAAAAGAAGATACAGTGTCCTGGGATATGTTTAGTGTTAGCGGTGCTCTCAGTGGATTCTTCTCTCAAGATATTAGTACAAATGCTTAGACTTGGTGGGGCTATCCCACAGTAAAACATTTTGACCTGTATGCTTCTCGAATGGCACAACAGGAAAGAGCTACAGAAGTATTTATCCTAATGAGAGGTACATGCCAGCACACCAACTCTTTGATCAATACCTTATTAATGTAGTTTTAGAGATGAGATGTTTGATAGCTGTGGTTTGATTTCCTGATGGGAACCAAGGGACCTCTCTGAAGCTCTACAGACCTACCTAGAGCTGTGAACCACTATTTCAAGTCTGTCTGCCCAGCTTTAGACACATCCCACAGTGCCTAACTTACCACTTTACCCACAGTGCCTAACTTACCACTTTACCCACAGTGCCTAACTTACCACTTCTCCCATGGCCTTCTTTCCAGCCTGACAGTCAATCTACACAATATCTACTGCTCTAGATCAGACCAATATTAATGTTCCAACATACCCTGGAATAGCAACTGACAGTGTTGTTGAACTGCCTCCTGAAGCTGGCAAAGACTAACTGCCTGGCAATCTACAGCAAGAGGAGGAATGTCAATGTCACTGTGTTGATACAATAACTGACAGAGATACTTCACTTCTCACACAAGCACACTTTGTGTAGCTTTAAATACTATCTACATTCAACAATTTCTGCTCAAAACAAGTTTCTACTGAGAGCAGCTGATGCTTTTTATTATTATTATATTATTATTATTTATATATTATAAATTAATAATAATAATTTTTATATTATTTTATTATTATTTATAACATTATTATAGATGGAAAAGTCCGATCATTAGGCAATTTTATTTTTTTTCTAAAACACATCTTCCACAGAGACAGGCCTGTGTTAAAGCTGTCTATTACTTCAGGGTAGCAGAAATTTCAGTGTCTGGTACGACATCTAGTCCCGAGGGGTGGTAAACACTTCAAATCAACCATTTGTATTCCAGAATGACTAGGACCAAACAATCAACAGGAACAGATATGCTCTTATTCTGTGCAATATGCAATCTACAAGTGGCTTTTGCAGCTTATCATCAACACAGATGTTGCTAGCTGCCACAGGTGACAGACTCCCTCTCTGAGTTTAAGGCCAGCTCCTCTCTTTGGTTTATAAACTAAGCCTAGAGGACTTTCATTCTCCAGGTGTTGGTTTCACTTCAGGGAGAACAAGAACTCCTACATAATGACTTCAAAGACATAAAAAAGAAATAATTACAAGAAGTAGTGGGCCTTAAGCTAAGCATTGGACAACAGGAGGTTGTTATCCCCCTGCTAGGAATGGAGATGGAAAAGAATAGGAAGGCGGTTAACCAGCTTACCAGGAGAATGTTCTTATGCTCTGCAGACCTTCTCTATAGCATCTCTTCTAATGCAGGATGCAGTGCCTGCAAATTCTGTAGTATTTACAGCTTTAAGGAAGAAATAACTGAAGTTGCAGACAACATAGGTGATAACACTTCCCAGGGGATGATATGCTATGTAACCTCACTATGACAGCGATCTCATTTCATCCCTGACTCACAACAAAGGATCGTGTATATTATGGTACATCAGGGTAACATTTGTATCTTCTGTACAAGTACTACGCAAGACCATCAACTTTCAAAAGCAAACAAACTTTCAAGATACCTGTAGAAAAGCATTTTTCAATTGAGAAAGATAGAAGAAGCTCTTGATTACCGAATATATTGCCTTTTCCCCTGTAAGTTACTGCTAGCTAACATGAACAGCTTGGTGTTTGAAATGCTTTCTGACTCTAAGCCTCACATTTTGAATGAAATCCTAAATTAACGCCTGACATATGTATTTTCTACAGAAGGCCTCCTAACACATCTTCATCATGCACAATATCAGGTCTCATGACACTGAAGACATCAGAAAACAACAGAGGGAGTTCATATAACCACATGGTCCTAAAAGTCTCTTCTGTGCTCTTGTAAAGGTAATCACCATTTTATGAATGCTGCCTCCGTCTGTCCCATTCTTCTAATATGATGCTAGCACACAGACCAGCAGTAGTCAGACTCAGTAGTCATGAAGGTTTCTTCCAGGTTTTTTAATAATACATACTTAGAACATCATACATTCACTGTGCTTGTTTTGTGCTATTAGACATCACTGTACATACTATACTCTGATATTGAAAGTCCTCAACACTAAAGCAATAATTATTTATAACGTTAAGATAACCACCTCCTCTCTCACAAAATGTCCAATTTCCACTATAAACTTACATGCTGTTCAGGACCACAGTAACTGCTACCTACAGCACTCAGGATTTGATGCAAAGCACTTCAGTGATGCATAGAAATGAGCCACAGAAACACAAAACATTCTATGTGTCACCTCCTTCCAGATTAAGTTTTCAAAACTGAATGCTCAGGCTTTCTGGGAACCACAGGTAATAAACACTTCTGAGAACTGCAACATCTGTTTCAAATCCTAAATCTGGATGAAGGTTCTTCTTTTTAGCAGTCAGCTTTGACCACCTGACTTTAATTACATGCTTGGTTCCTTGTCTAGAGTGTTAATAGTACCCAACTGCCTCATAAGCCCATGTAAGAGAACATATGAAGACCAGATGCTCTGTTCCATTACCAAACACTACTTGCAATGAAAGTGTAGCAATCTCCATAGTGGGGGAATAGAGAACTCTTGGCTTCTACGCAGCTTGTATTCCATTAGTGAGCAACACTGGAGCTTTTACACAAGTCAGCACCTGAATTTCTGCACTCACAAAAAGTAGCTAGACCTCCCACTTTTCAAAAGTGTTTCAATATATTTTCAAAATACTTTGCAGAGGACACACTAAGAAAACAGTGAACGTTATCTGTTTAAACACCTCATGTCATTTCTAGCCTATTACTGTATGCTTCCAAGCTGTCTAGCTTCCCTACAAACACCCTCTTGTATTTTTGAAGCTTCAACTAGATTGCTTTACTTGATTGCTTTTACTCAACTGCTTGATGCTCGCTTATTAAGAAGCTTCACGTGAAAGCAGTTTCTCATGTGTAACAAAATAAGAAATACAGCAAAGACAAGAGAGCAGCAAGGCCCCAAGCAGCAGCAAGTATTTGCTCAAATACACCCACCAGAGGCATAGGAAGAAAAACAAACAAACAAACAAAAAAAGCTTACCTTCAGAAGACCTCAGATACACAGGGATTTCCAGCAATCTCCCCTTCCCTCCCCTGCCAACCTTTAAATGAGATCTGGGAAGGAGTGGATCCTGGCTCCAATCTTTCCAGTCACTCAAGGGCACTGCATGCAGCTGAGCTCCCCTGGGCTGAGCCCTGCCTTCCCATCAGGTGCTCAATCACTGATTCAAGCCATGACTTATCATTTCTTCTACACTAATATATGGAATTAGTTTTATTTCTTATCGAGGGTTCATGTTTCTTTCTCCAAAAGCCTCTCCAGAGATTCAGTTGTTTTATGCTTCTCGTTGCACAGAAAGAGATGAAAAATGCACAGTAGTAACATGAGATGTTAAAAAGAAAAACTCACAGAAAGCCAAGAAGTTAGATAAAACAAGCAGCTAAAGGGAGAAAAGCTTAGAAATTGCATGAAAATGATGTACCAGAGGTAGAAATAAAATGTGTGTATGCTATACACTGTAAAAGGCAGTAAGGACACTTACACATGGGAAACAGTAGAAATAAAAAGAGTAGAAGTCATCTGAATGCTGAAATATATTCTGACAAACAAAAACAAACAAAACACATAAAATTGTAATAACTGCAATATATATATATATATTTAATGGCAGTATGTCAATAGGTGATCAAAATATAAAACAGACCCTCAGAGACGATGAGGTTACTGCGTAAAAGCTGTGCATTCCTATGGTTGGCACTGACTACAGATCAGGGCAGGAAAATTACTGACCAGCTCGTTCCTTACAGAGGTTGAGTGTGAAGAAATCTCAGATTCAGGAAGAATGCCTCATAAAAAAAATATTTGTACTTGGAAGAAAGGGTTTTAGCACAAATCAGTGCAATGAAGAGTAACGACTTGCCAGGAGCAGATGATGCTCATGCAGGAGTTCCAAAGCACCTCACGTATGAAACCTCTCAGCTGCCAAATGAGGGTAACTGCTGCTTAAATCACTGCTGTGCCTGAGCTGTGGGAAAGTGCAATCAAACACTGAAAGGATATAGGATGAGTGATTGTGCTTCTTTTGTACCCATGGTTAGAAGGAATATATAGTAAAAATAGAAGCAGTAGACTCGGGGATAAATGCCATGTCAAGGCTGAGTCAACATGGCTTTCACAGCCATTCTAAAATACAATTGTCTGAGAGGCCACTGAAGAATTGGATGATGATCCAGCAGGTGACCCCAAGGAGGTGATTATCCAGCCTGCAGCTGCGTTCCCTGGGCAGACCACACTAGGGCTGCACAGAACATGAAAGACTGTTGCAACACATAACTATCAGAGCCAGATGATTCCAATGGACTTTAATTGCTTTCAAGCAGCCTCACCTGGGACCTCCACCCATGGCCTCCACCATTGGCCCTGAGCTTGTGGGCCAGCCCTTCTGCTTTTCTCTCTTGTTTTGGTTTGCCTTCAAGATCTGTGAGGAAACCATACAAATAAGTTGAAATGTGGAGCTCACAATGTGAAGGTGGAGTTCAGCTGCAGTCAGAAAAGAACTTGAAATCTATCGTATAAACTGTCCAATTGCTTTCAGAAGGGTTTATTTAAAGAAGTGAAGGATTTAAAAATAATTAAAAAATTAATAGAGGAAGTGGTGTAAGTAAATGGTTTGCTTTCCTAGTGGACTGCCAGAGCATCTCAGAAACCTGATGATTGAATTGGTGTGTGAATCTGGAGAGGGTGAGTGGTAAAGTGAAAAGCTGCAGATCCTAGAGCAAAGTTTTCAGGTAGTCAGGACTAAAACTGATGATTCCTTGTCAATACGCATTGTGAGACAGGTAAGGCACTTATGCCTTCAAGTGTTTTCTGCAGGAAGCAGCTACTGCTTTATGCTGTGTAAGCAGGAGAAAAAGGAGTGAACAGATTGAGCTGTGATGAGAAGTTCCTCCTGGTCTTTTCCTGAAAAATGTCCCACTTAAATGGCAAACCACTAGAGAGCAGCATTACATCAGTACTTCTGTTATGTATCAGAACAACTTCTGAATAAAATAAAGTGTCAGGATGATGTTTGTGGTTTTAGATCAGATTGGTTTTCTGATCAGATTTTCAGGAGCAGGGAAGATAGAGACCAGTCTGTCCCACCTGGTTCGTTGCTCACTCTTTGCTGTGGAATGAAATTGAGATTAAATAAGCATCACTAAGAATGTGATAAACATATATTATTAAAAACAGCAATGATAAAATAGCTGATAGCTCAAGGACAGTATGGCTAAGGACAAAAGTCAAAAGATGGTGCAAGAGGAAGGGCACACAGGAGAAAGAGCACAAATTACAGGCATGTATTCAAATTGTTTGGAGAGATAATGAGTTCAAGTCCTGAAAAATCTGCTAGGATATCAAAGCAAGCATGAAGTTAGATAATGTAAGCAAGCAGTACTGAAAGTTTTTTGCATCTACAAAATAACTGCTGACTGTGTGAAGTTAGCAGGTGATATGAAATTTGAAAAATACCCATTCTTTCTGACAGTCAGGAAAATGAATTAAACAGCAGTAAGTCTCCTGACTCAGGAATTGCTCCCATCTGTACTCTGCAACTGGAGCCAATAAGGTATTACAGCCTTGCCTGGAATGGATATGCAAAACTGCATGGCAGAACTTCAAAGCTCTTTTCTAGCCCTCCAGACTGTCACCCAGAGTGACCCAGCTCCAGGCTCTGCACAGTGATCTGTTTGGGTTTTTTTTTTCCTCATGCTTTTATTGTCTAAATGCTTTTATTGTCTTTTGCTCTCTCCTTGATCATTTTGTGATGTGTAGCAGTGTGCTCCTGTGATTCCCCTTGCCTCTTCTGTACCTGATTCCTCAGTAGACATTGAGGTTGCTCAGAACTGTACAGGAGGGCTTGTGGTTAGCAGCATAACTAACTAACGAGGACTTCTGAATTTCATCCTATTGTCAGCCAAGGGCAAAAAGAGTCCTTTATACATGCTATGGGAGTATAATCTACAAGAAAACTAACTAAATGAATTCTGGATGTCACAGAAGTGTACAATACGTTAGAAAGTTTAGGAATTAAAAATCAGCGTGGTAAAATGAAAACATTCCGAGCAAAACTTTAATATCAGTTAAAACCTTCATAGTGAAATACTTAGAAGGTTCTCTCCACCAATTCCTGCTGTGAACCCTGTAGATTTCTTGAAATTCTCTGCAGAAACAAAATTCATACATTTTTCTTGTTTGCTTCCTGAAGATCTAATGCAGCAAATCCTTAGGCTTTTCTCTAGCATTGGATATTTGCACAGAGGCTGAAACTTAGAGCAAGCCTGTAACTGTTGTCACATGGCCTCAGTGCAAACATCTCCATTGCACAGCTTGCTCTAACAGTGTAGGTTTTCTAGGATTCAGTGCTGTGCATCTCTTCAGGCTTGTTTCTACTCATGGACATCAAATGAGGAAGGGCATCCCAGAAACAGGAAGCCAAAACTCAGGGAGCTCATGGTTTTATAAAAGACACAATCACCACCAGTGATGATGTGATATTGCATAATAGGGCAACGGGGGTAGGGGGGAGAACAATGACACAGCAATCAACTTCTGTCTCCAGCACATTTCCATTGCTCTGGCTGAGAGCTGGGCTCTGCAGAACAGGGTGGCTCCTGGCAGCGTGCAAAGCTGTTTCTAGGACAGGTAGTCAGTACAGATGGATCAAAGAGTTCCTTGACATTGAGTTTTGCTGTAAACAGACTACTACCAGATATCCTGTCCCTAGGTCAGCAGTGAGGGAATTTGCAGCAGTTCATGGGTTCTTAAAGATGAGTCACTTCAAGGTTGCTGGATTTTCTTTCCTATTGCTCCACTTCCTCTGTTTTCTCTGAAGATAAATAAGAAGTAAGAGTCTGACAATTCTCTTGAGGTCCTGCAGCTTGTTTGTTTTGTGAAACTACTACTCGTTATCTAAGTCTGTTGCACTTGTTAAAGGCAGATTTCCCATAAAGCTTGTCCCAAGTAAGCTAGTCACGGCCTTGAGAACTGAGCTGCAGAGCAGAGATCATCTCAGAAACTTGAAGATGAAGTGCCTTCTTCTGCCAACTCAATTTGCATTTCTCTATAGCTTTGTTCTAAGTAAACCTGTCCAGGTGTGTTGCTGCTCCTTGATGCTGAGACTTCATATTGCCTTTGCTGTGCTGCTCTGTTGCTCTATGTTAAAATTATTTATAAAATGCTGTGATTCTACACAATGTAATTTTTCTGCTGTTGAGATAAGTATATGTAAAAAATGTAATTTTTTTTTTTCAGATAGCTACAAGAAACAATGACTTAGGTGAGTTTGATTGCAACTATTCTATAAATTACTGCAGTTCTTGGGGGGTTCCTTCTCTATACTTCATTCTCTATGTCTCTTACATTTTTCTTCTTGAAAATGTTTACTATATCTGTAGAAAATAATTCACAAAACTCAGATGTGTTTTAAAGTCCATTCAGTTTGATTATGATTTGATTATTTATGCTGTCACAATAAAGAAATTTAGAAGAACTACAGAGTAATTGTTATTTTGAATGTTCTTTTCCACATGTGCCCTCAAAAATGAGTATACGTTTGACTTTGATTTCTTCCCTGTGTGATGGAAGTCACTTCCCTCTCTGTTGTATCCAAAACTATTGTACATTTTTGACATAATAACCAGTAGCTACAGTTTGTGATAAATATATGGCAAGGAAAGGTAAGCCTGACCAGTCTATGTATACTAGACTCACTTAAACTGAATTCACTTATCTTTTGTCACCTTTTTGGGAAATAAACTTCAATGGAAAAAATTTCGGAAGGTATAAAATTTTGGTTAGTGTATGCCTCTCATCTTCCTTTTGCACTTCTCTTTGATGTCTCAGTGCCTTGAATGTTCATTTCCTTCATCTGCCAGACAGTAAAATAGCTGTGCATGAAGGAGACATTCTCCTGAGAAGAGGACAACGCAGTGCAATTAACTGCGAGAGCTGTTTATGGCCCAAGTCACAGGATGGACTAGTCAAAGTTCCAGTTAACATCTCCTCTGATTTCTGTAAGTGTATACAAATGGACACTGTAAAGCTAGCATTGAACCTTTAGTCCCTGTTCTAATATTTTATGGCATTGTGCCATGCATCAGATGGACTCTGAATCTGAATGAGAACTTATCAACATGTCTCTTCTGCTAATCCCTTGGCCCTACGGTACTTTGGCTAAGACTCCAAACATTCTAGGCATAAGCACTAAAATGTGGTTACTCAAGCAGTGCTTGTTATATAAAAAAATACCAGTTAATTTTAATTGCAAATAATAGTCCATTTCTGCTAGCTACTATGCATTTTGATGTTCAGCAAGTACAGAAGAAAAAGATATGTAATTTGTCCACGTTAGGAAAGTATTTGTCATAATTACCACTAGAAGCAATTATTTTAACACTGACTTTCTTTCAAATATGTCATAAATGATCTGTCTAGTGGAAAAGGCTGCAGGGCCAATGTCTTCATCTGGAAAATTTGTTCCAGAAGGCTTCTTATGGGCTTTGTGAGTCCTCCACCTCTCCCCTGTGGAGGCCTCCCTGATGTCAGGCTGGACCCAATTCCTACTCCCGAGAAAAGGAAACCTTTGTGCTACTGGTTTGTGTTACTGGTTTTGCTGAAGAGAGCCCAGTCTTAATTGCTACTCTGCTCATGTGTTTCTAGAACATACCTAAGTCTAAGTGGTTAGGTAAGGGTTATTCTTTCTGCCTTGCTCTCTCCAAACTTTAAAGATGAGGAAATTGATATGAAAGGTAACTGCAGATGACTCATAATTGAGGAAGCCAAAATAGGCGAAAATGTTCAAAAGCAGATAAACAATCTATATTTGGTACTTGAACAGAAACACTGAGTGTCAGAGCTTCCTAACACTGGCTGTCTCAAATGGTTTCAAGGGGTGTGTGGCAGACATTCATTACCTCTGATAAACAAGCTGCTTTTTCCATACTTCATTCGGGTCAGACAGTTCATTTGGGATGTTTCAATCCAATTATTTGCATCTTAAACTGTTCAATTTTTTAACATTCTGCCAGTCTTTTGCTTTTCATCAGCCTTCTCCTGCAGAATGCGTATGGGCTAGTTATAATTATTACATATTCCTTCAAAATCTGATCAACTTGATCTCTGAAGGCTCTGTGCCTTTCTTCATTACATTTGTAGGATAAAAAGGTAAAGAGTGTTGTAGAGATCTAGAGGAATGCATCCTATCGGTGAACCTTATTTTTAAATAGCTAACCAAGACTTCTGGCCCCTTTCTCATCCTAGCGTTGGCAGAGAGGTCTTGGATTGCTGATGCTCTTCAAGAGGTCTCCACATTGACCTGTGTCAAGTTTGTCAATCGCACTACAGAAACAGACTATGTATACGTTGAACGCGGGCAGAGGTAAGCTCCTTGTCTCCTGTGTCTGGAAGTATACAAAATGTCTTTCAGTTTCTTTTCTATTTTGGTCAGATTTTAAGTAATTTCCCTTTTTATCTTAGGAGTCAAGATGTAGAAAGCAGGTGCAATTTTTCATTTTTCTTTAGATATACTGGTAGTTATATCATTCAACAGGCTACAGGAAAAGATGAGTGGACTTCATTAAAGATATTGGGTTATAATCCAAAATTATTTTTTTTCCTTAGTTGTTGCGAAAATTCTTTCAGGTTTTTTGCTTACCTACTTGAACTGCTTCACCTAAGTTTGCTACGCCTGTTTTACAAGAGCAATTTCTCCCTCTGCAATTTCTTTGGTAGCTTTCAAGTAGACAGGATATCTCACACCAGCGACTGTGTGTGTTCTCTTTGGGGCTGCGTATCTGGAGGCCCATGGTGGCATGTTCAGTATATGTATTTCTTTGTATTTGCTGAACATAACCGTTTTTGTTAAAATTGACTTTTCTTAGCTGCTGGTCTTACTTTGGAAAAATTGGAGGACGTCAAGCAGTAGGCCTGGTGAAAAATGGCTGTATGGATAAAGGAGCGATTCAGCACGAAATGAACCACGCGCTGGGTTTCATCCACGAACAGGCACGGAGCGATCGGGACAAGTTTGTCAAAATTATGTGGGAACACATTACGGCAGGTAAGCCCACTCGGTGTTCAAAGAAAACAAATGCTTTGAGGTATAGTTGAATGTTTCTTCTGAGAACAGCTGTGCATACCAGCAGCAGCAGCAACACCTGGCTGAATAGCTGTGGAGATGCGCGGACTGTGGTGGGATTTCTTGTTCAGTGTGAGTTTGTTACTCTGTGGCAAATGCAACCTAAAAGTAGTTCTACATGCTTGTTGAGATTGCTATGCTGAGCCCAGACTTGTCTTCTACTTGGTATTCTACAATACCAAGATCATAAGGATCATGAAATGCTGCAAAAAGAATCATCTGCTTTCTATCGTGGGCAGCACAAGCAGCAACCAGTTACAATCACTTGAATTGAGGTCACATTAGGAAACCACTTCTGGAAACAAGGATGGTAAAACAGTGGAATATATCAGCCAATTACATCATGATGTTTCATTAACAGGATTTCTTAAAGGATATTTCTGAGCTCCTTGTCTATAGACTGAGCTGATGAGGGAAAATGGAAGGAAGACTAGACTATGCAACACAAGGGAAAGGGGGGAAAAGGCAAGGACGTGCAGGGGAAATGAACTGAAAAGCTATCTGTGTTTATGAAGGCTGTTAGTGCACATCATCTGTTTATAAAAACCAACAAAACTATGTGGCTAACAGGGCTGATGGTAGAGATCCTCCTGACTTTAGTGGTACAGAAATAGACCTCAAGACATTCCGTAGGCTCCCAGTTCTTGCACATAATCTGCTTTTCCCTTGCCAGGACTTCGTAACTATGGATGTTTGGGGTTTGTTTTTACCCCCTCAATTTACATTGGAAGCTATCCAGATCCTTTGTTTTGACAGTATACAGCCTGATCATTTACTGTCCACTTAGCTACTTGAAACTCTGCTTGCTTTTCCCAAACTTCTTGGGAACAAAACTGTACTCGGAGCGTCCTTTTCAGCCTTCTGAGTCACTGTACTTAGATTCTGGCAGATATTTGTTGTTGGTTTTTGTTTTTTTTAGTGGATACAATGGGTTAAGTCCCCATGCCTGTGCAGGTCTTAGCTCTCCTGTATGTGCGACCCTTAGCTCCCCAGCACATTACAGGGCAGCATAGTTTGTTGGCCTGTTGTCCAACCAGGCTACTGCTACCCCTTTCTTTAATGAAGGAGTTCAGCTAAGTATCTACATGCCAAACAGTAGCCACATGCTTAAACATTTCACCGCATTTGAAATGTGCTCTTCTCTGGTCATCATCTCAAAAGAAGCTGTGAAGTTACTGATGATACTTTCTTAAGTCAGTATAGCAGATAAGAGGAACTGAGATAAAAATGTAATTGAGCAGGGAACGCCAATGCTAATGAGAACCAGTTTGAGCTTTGAGTTCTTGAGCTACAAAAAGTTCCAAAATAATGTTTATCCTCAAACTCTGTATAGTTCAGGACTTTCTCTTTGTATTTCTTAGCCCTCTCTGGGACCAACACAGATGGCTATTATGGGAAGAGGCTGACTCTGACTGCAAGATTGCCAGCCAAATTGCATGAACTCAAGAGTCAGATAGTCAGGATGATCTTCTGATGAGTTCCCAGTGTTGAATTCTTGTCCAGATGGCTTGTTGTTTACAAACCCTTAGTTACAATAACAGAGGTACAGATGTCGAACTAAGAAGGAGTGCTCAGTGGTCAGGAAATTAGCCTCGAGGCAATGCTGACTGCATTCAGAGTCAGAGTCAGAGCTCTGCTCTGACCCTGCTCACCTCTTACAGACAAGAGGACCAGGATGCAATTCACAGGCTCTCCAGGCAATAGAGAGAAATGGGTGCACCCGTATTAGAACAGGATCAAACTCCCTCCAGCTGTGCCTCAGAGAACGAATGCTAGGGGATGTGAATCCTAGTCTGTCTGTGGGCCCCACTCCTTTATCAATATGATACTTTCTAACAGGAGTTTTCTAAGGCTAAACAGATAAAATGGGGAGGTACACAGCAGCTACCTTGAGGGAAGCATTACCAGTAGCTGTATTTGGACAGATTATTTCTAACAGATTCTACTGAGTGCCCATACTTAAAGTAAGCTATAATATTTGGCTGCAGCCATTGCTGATGGATTTGATCAGAGGCAAAGCCAGAATATGGTTGATAACTTAAGTGTGAGTAATAGGTAAACCTAGTACCTTTCTCTTGAGGTCTTATATCCCTGTATTACTTTGCACAGTGGAAAGGCTCAGCAAGACAGCTTGGTGGGTCGGTCATACACACCTCTGACTTGATCTAGGTAGCCAGACAGCATTCTCTGTTAAGGTATGGACATAGCTCTTGGGACATAAGCTGGATGCTTCTAATGTCCAATATAACCTACTAAAATATATTCGTAAATGAAGGTGGAGAGATGAATACATCTCCTTGAAGAATGGAATTAGATTCATGGATTACATTGAATTTTTTTCTTGTTTTCCTCAGTTTATATTCTGAAACCTGCTAAATTCAGTGGAAAAAAGCTCCCATGGACATCAGAAAGTTTTGGTTGTTTTGGAAGATCCAAGTGTGACTTCACGATCTGTATAGTAATTTACTTCTATTAGGATTATGACAGTGTCAACAGCGGGTGGTGTCTGATAGCAGTAATACTGCTCTAAATGAACGGTTGTTCTTCTGCCTTGCAGGAGAACAAGGGAACTTTGGAAAAGTGAACTCCAAAAATCTGGGCCTTCCCTATGACTACTCTTCTGTGATGCACTATGGCGCGTGAGTTTTCCAATGCGTGCTTTCATAGGATCCACTCAGATCTAGGGAGAAGAAATTGTTCTGTGCAGGGAATGATGTTTTGGTTTTTGGTTTTTTTTTTGCTGTTCACTTACAATCGAGTTAATGGATGTAAGAAGAGTAAGTGTGCTTTGTCAGCAGTATTCTTGAAAAACAAAATTGATATCGATAGAAGAAAAAAGCACAGGATAATGTTTTCTGTCACTACGGTCACCTCTCTTACGAGAGGCCTTTGACATGGTGTATAACCAAGATGTTATAGTCACAATATAATTGTGTATAATCAATAGATATCAAGATGTTATAATTGCAATATAATCAAGAGAGTAAGGCAAAGCAGACAACAATCACAAAAAGAGAATAAGTAGAAGAGCTTACCCTTGGGTTGAGCTCACCAGAAGATACCAAAAGAGGTGATCTCCAGAAGAGATCCTTCCCCTCTGGTAGCCAGCTCTTAAATAGGTGTAGGAGAGGTGCAGCCAGGCTCCACCCCTTCCAGCAGCACAGGTGAATTGCCTTCAGCTGTGCTCCTCTGGCTGACTCAAGGCTCACCTCAGGTGATCAATCAGAGGTTCAGGCCGTGACTCAGCAGTTCCCATACACATGGCTATGTTTCAAAGACTGGGACACTGAAATAAAACAGTTTGGAAGTCCATGCTGGGCAGATACCAGTTAGTACTACGATAATTTTAGACAACACTATTTGGGTGCAGAGAGAAGAAAGATGGATTTTTTTCCATCATTAAGATGTATGCTGTCTCATGAAAAGTATTTATCCAGGACTATCATAGTTGTGTTTTGGTTCATAACATACAAGTTTGTATCATGTACCACCTCCTTTACTTCTGTTAGCAAGAAACAACTTCTAAACAATACAGTGCAATAAAAATTGTGAGTCACACGAGTATGATCAAGTTCATATTTAATAGAAATGATTTAGAAATATGACTTCCTTATTTCTACAGGTATGATTTCTCCAGCACTCCTGGGAAACCAACTATTGTACCGGTTCCTAACCCTTTGGTGCCCATTGGGCAGAGAGAAGGGCTGAGTAACTTGGATGTAGCTAAAATCAACAAGCTCTACAAGTGCAGTAAGTGCAGTAAGATAGCCAGCTCAATACTTATTGTAACCACTGTCAGACATCCCCAGAGGAACTCAGCCCACTGCCCATCTCTCCCCAGCCCTACAAGAGGGCTGCTACGTATGTGGAACAGAACTGTCCCTGTGCCAAGCTGCAGTCTTCTTGGGAAGGACACTTTGCTTTCAGTAATATGCTATCATTGAGTTATGCTGACCTATTCCCTGCCTTTTGACATAAGCAAAATCCACTAGAAACCACGGTAGTACTTCTGTGAATTCCTTATTTTAGGAAAGTTCTGAAGGTTGGAAAGCATATGAACAATCCAGAGCCATAATTCAAGTTTAGTTTATTCTGCAGTAGCACCAGTGGGTTTCTGATTTCTTTCAGTTAAAAAATGACTGCAGGGCTGTATGGGTATCACTTAGGCTTAATAGAACATCTGTGAGAGGAATTCCCTTGGCTTTTTGTTCAGTTATCTACTTCCTTGCCCACATCGACTTCTTACTCATTGCTGTGGTATCTGAATGTCTAGAAATACTGAACATTTCTCCAAAGCAGGAACTCTCCAGCTGAGAGACACAAACGAGTGTAAGTAAAATCCCAGACTTGCTCCAGCCACGTGCATTTTTTGTGCTGACTCCCAGCACATAGGCTAATTGATCTATATAGTATTTGACTTTTCAGAGATGTTACTCAATTAGTTTCCACCAAAAAACTAAGAAACATGACTACAGTTAGTGCCAAATTCTGCTTTGAATTGTGTAAGTACTTAAGTCAAATGGTCATCAGTAATCAAAAGGAATCAGCATGTCTTCACTTGAGGATGTAGGTACAGAGGAGCACCTCTCAGCAATGACTGTGCAGTTGAACTGCAAATAAGACATGTTTTCAGTTTAATTGCATCTGTCATAATCTCAACTACAAAATAACTACAAAAAGTACTTAACAGTGTTCTTGATAGCAAAGCTGGGAGTGAATCACACTCCAGTAGCATTATTATGTAATTACCTAATTAGATTTGTACATTTGGGAAGCAGGACAAGGTTTAAGAAAAACAAAACACCAAAAACACATAGACCCTGGCAGAAATAAAAAAGGACAAAAAGTCCAGTTCTCTTGGTGAAAGCAGGGAGTGAGAGAAAGATGTAATATACATGAGATCAAGCATTGTATGCCAATCACTAATTTTATAACCTGACTTCAGTGCTGTGTTAGTTTTTCCCCAGTGCCTATCTCTTTCTTTGTTTTGATAGAATCTGTTCTAAGCTTTATTTTGCATACACCTAAGAATGCACATACATTTGCTCACGGGAATTTATGTACTACTATCAATGAAACTGCTATTGATCAAGGTTAAGCAAGTTAATGAAAGATCCAGATCTTTTTCAGGAAACTGAAATAAGTGGGTGGAGCCCTACTGTTTAAATATAATAAAATGAGTAGATGAAGCAGCAAAGTACCTTCATAAGTAATTGAGTTTGCTGATGGTTTTGAATATTTTTTACACCAGGAACATCAACACAATTGTAGGCATAATTTTTTTACAAGCTTGACTGATCATAATGGTTGGAGAGAATAGTCTGGAATTTCTGGAAGATTAGTGTGATTTTATTCTCTTCAGCACTGTTTGGTTCTTCCCTTCAGATTACTGTAGCTCTGTATTGCCAAAAACCAAAGGCTCGTTCTCCTCCGTCAATTACCCTTCCCCATACCCAAACAACAGCAACTGCCTGTGGTTGATCCGCATCCGTCGGAATAAGGTAATTTTTAATGTTTGAACCAGAGCAGCAGGGCTACACCACATTGTTTTATCATGATGACATTTATTCTGTTATATAGTGAATAAGAAAGTCTCGACAATTTTCATAACACTTCTGATAATACCATAAGACGTTACTATATAACTTCTTTATCCAGTTAAGGTTGCGTGTTTTTTTGAGGATAAGCAATAACCAAATATCAGTTATTGGGCACAGTAGCAGCAATGGCAGGTGAAATTCTATGCTCCTATTATACAGGCAATAAAATTGCAGTGACACATGGATAGTAAAACGAATGGAAGTTCCTAGTTTGCTTCATAACAGTGAGGTAATTTGAATCTTTTCCCGTGTATAGCAGTAAATCCAATGTGTTTTTTGTTTCTCAAGATTTTCCTGCAGTTTGAGGCTTTTGATCTCCAAACTTCCTCAGACTGTTCATCTGACTATGTAAAAGTTTACAGTGGAAACAGCAAGAACTCTCCTGTCTTGCTGGACAAATACTGTGGGCAGGGGCCGCTGCCTTCCATCGTTGCTTCAGGATCAACAATGCTGGTAGAGTTTGCAAGTGACGAGACTGTTACAGCCACAGGATTCAGAGCCTCCTACAGCAGGGGTATGAACACTCCTTAAAAGAGCTCGGAGTACAGTATTAGTTGTATTTATATGGGAGAACTGAACATTTTTGAACTTATAATCCAGGGCAGGTTTATCTGTTAGTCTTTGCACCTCCATAGGTATTACTAACACAGTAGGATGAGCAAATGATGACGCTGAAGGTTAGCAGTGGGCAAAACAGGAGGCTGCATGGGTCTCACACTAGTAATTCTGAGTAACTGAGTAACATTCTTCTCAGAGCCTCTGCTGGGCATCTTCACATCTTTAGCAAAATTTATGTAAATAAGAACAATGCAATGACTGTGACTAACGTGAAAAGTGCAAGCAAAGAAGAAAAGACTGCAAAATGCCAAGAGAAATCATGCCAGAGAGAAGCAAAGCAAAGATTTGGTTCATATGTTATTAAAGGTTTTAGTGCATTTTATGCAACAGGAGAGAATAACCTTGGGTAGCTTACGCTTTCTGAATTAAACAGTTCTGCTATGCTGCATGAAACTCAGTGCTTACTGTATTCACTTCGGGAGTGTCTGTTTTATAAGCATACAAAATGCGTTGTGCACTGCTGGAGACAATTCTGTTGTGCTGCAACATGCTTTCAGTTAGAAGGCAGCGAACAAATAAGTGGCTATTGTCTTATTTCAGCTTAGAAGGCAGCGAACAAATAAGTGGCTATTGTCATATTTCAGCTTAAGCTGCAATCCTTAAAAAATGTAAGTTGATGTCTTAAAAATGTATCCTTGTTTTTCTGCATTAGGCTTGATGGAGTAATTTCTAGATGACACTAGATCTAGCTCAGTAATGCAGTCTCAAATACTTAACCTAATTCTTCTCTGAAAGAGCTGTAAGGTAGTTCCTTTAGAATGCTATGTTAACATGGTAACACATATGGCAAATGTAGCTTTAGATTCATCTGTTCCGTCCTCCAAAGGTTTTTTTAGCAGCCAAGTTTTCAGTGCCTTCAGTACAGCAGCTGATAAAAATGCTAAGCAGTGAAAATCTATTGCTGATATATTTTCTTCATAGCACATCCTTTCCTGGCTTGAAGAAAGAATACAGAAGAGTACAAGCAAGCTTCTTTCTACTGTCAAAATACTTGTTAATATACCATTCTTCTTTTTTTTTTTTTTCTACTACTCAGTGAATTGTGGAGGTACTTTCACAGACTCCAGTGGAATCATCACCTCCCCAAACTACCCCAATAAATACCCCAAAAACCGGGCATGCTTCTGGGTCATCAGCTCTCCAGTAGGATATAAGGTAAAGAACTGATTCTTCCACTGTTTGCAGCGATGTTCCCTAATGGAATCAATTTGTTTTGTTTTGTAACATAACAGCTGTAATGGCAGAGTGGAAATCTGAACACGTAAATTCAGTTTAAGACCTTATGCTGGCTCTTGGTATTTGAGGTGATCATCAAGAGAAAATCTTAACACCTGTATGTGAAACTTTTATGAGTTCGGCTTGTACTTTGCAGGCTTTGCTCATAATAATCCCTAGGTAAGAGCTCCCACTAGAAAACTGAAATATTGCACAGGTGTTGTTTTTGTGCTTCTTGAGAAAGAAATTTGAAGTGTACAAAATTGATCTTATCTCTTGCTTCTCCTTTCAGACTGAATGCTCATGAACTAAGCAAACAATTTGCTAATGATTTATATTACAATATAAGGCCAGGATGTAGGACGAATACAGAATGAAAACAGGGCCTGTACATAAAGGATTTAAACAATTAGCATTCGTTAAATACAAAAGCTAAGAGAACAGGATATAATTCAGAAACTGTACTTTTCTTGTGATTCCTTCAGGTATCTCTTAAAATGTTATTCTTTGAGCTGGAAGATAATGACAGATGCATCTATGACTATTTGCTCATACACGATGGAAGCCGACCTACATCACCAGCAGCTGGCCCTTTCTGTGGGACAAAGAAGGTTGCAGACTTCACTTCCACTGCAAATTTTGTGCTGGTTGAATTTCACAGTGACACAGTTTGGGAGTTGGCTGGATTCAAGTTGAGCTATACATTTCATAGGTAACACTACACAGACGGGGACTAGAAAATGCAGGATGAAAGTATGGGAGCAACTAGCCACTGCTTCTGAGGCTCTAAGCTTTTGTTATAGTAATTCCATTGCTGGTATTGCACGGCGAGATGCAGTAGAAAAACAAACTATGTAAGTAGATTCTCAGTTACCCATAGCAGTAGAAACCACCCATGAAAAATTCGGAATACGGCTATGGAGCAACTTGTATTCCAGAGCCTGTGTGCTGACAATTCCATGTAACCCTAATCTGCATTCCAGTATTCATACAGAAAAACCTTCAGACATTTGTTTATGCTTTGAAGCCTAGCCTGTTTATACAGTAGGTACAGGCACAGTGGTTAGCCTGGAAATGACCACTTCACATTGAAGATGCATGTTAACATTCCTGTGCAGCATTTCAACTCAAATAACTGCATTACTTTCATAACCAGAAACAGAGCAGGGAACAGACTTGGCTGAAGAAACTTAATGGCAGGAACAGACAGTGAGAGAGAAGGAAAGGAAGGAAGTACCTATTGCTGCCACTTTGTAAGTAAGCCATGGCCTGAGTCACGTATTGAAATCTTCCATTGGGATATTACTGTGTTTGTTTTTTGTTTTGTTTTGTTTTGTTTTGCTTTCCTCAAAATGAGGCCTGAAAACATAACGGAAAGCTCTCTGAATAGAAATAGAGCCAATAACTTTGGAGAATATCATATTAGGTGTGAAGTATCTTGACTTCAGAGCAGCATCTCCTATCTCTTATAAGCCGGAAGAAGAGAAAAAAATCACTACTCTGGACAGATAACAGTTTACTTTTACTTGGTATGTTAAGAGTTAAATGCCACTGCCAAGCTGGAATGGGATAAAATGAAATAAATTTTCTTGCAGCAACTATATCTTTGTGAAGAAAAGCACATAGAGAATGCCAGTTCGATTTCCCAGTGCCAGGAAGGCAGCTAAGAAAATCCTGAATTATGGAGATTTCTCTTTTTCCTTTTTTAAAGATCTGTAATATTTTGCTTTTTAAGCACTGGATAGTCTTTACCCTCAGAATAATATCTGATGTGCTGTGGGCATAAAGGTCTAGAGCCTGGCTGCACTGTGGTAGGAAACTGCATGTAAAGCCGACAACAAATACTTGTAGCTCTTATGAGCTGATCTGGCTATGCAAACTATTGAGGAAATCAAGCAAGGAAGAGACACTTGGGTGGCTGTAGCATAAGCCTGGGACAGTACCTGTTTGGTACTATCTCCTTATGTTACTAATAAAATGCTTTTTTCTTACTGTGTTTCTGCATGGAGAAATGCTGATATAGTAGAATACAGTATATTCTCCCTTTTCAGCGTGGCAGGTAATTTGGATGCAGTACCTGAGGGCTGCACCTGTGCTATAGCCGGAAGGAACTAGTCTGCCAAAAACTGGTGCTGTTTTTAACAAGCTGCAACAGGCAAAACTCATCAAACATGGCTCTGGGTGCCTAAGTACTTTGGGTCTCATTCAGGATGGAAACTCCATGATCTTCCCTCCAAAGTTTTTAAAAGTATGATCCCATCATGAACTGAACTGCTGATCACAAAGAGCTAAGGAGAGCTAGAGGAACCCAACCTCAGAGACAGTAATGTTTTGCATGGCATGTATGTATGTACAAATGTATGTCTTCCAGTTCAACCTCATATCCTGCTGGATTTATGTTCTCTGTACAAACCTGGAATACAGATTGTGTGTGTTCACGGAAGAGGGGAGAAGGCAATTCTGATATCTTAACCTAAACATCAAACTGTACGAATGCCAATTCTCTCTGGGTCTGACTTTCAAGGAGGAACTAAAGTAATAATCCCCAGTGCAAACTTGCATGGATCCCTAGTTTAAATATGCAATGCTGGCAGCTTTGATGGTAACTTCAGTACTATTTCAGATTTTCTTTTCATGGCCTAATGTGGGGCTCTACTATCAGGCTTCCTAGGTCCAGATTTTTAACATTCATAAATTCAAAAGAGAAGCATGAACAATTCATGAAACAGTAATTTACTGCATATAGGAATTCTAGTCTTGCAACTAGTCCCTAGGAATATAGTATTAAGTAGCAATCTCAGATGTGGGAATGTGGCATGAGCAGGGTGCTTTTTTTGTAGGCAAGCCTTTCTTGCAGGCAAGTCATAAGCCCTAAGGGGCAGGCAGCCTGGCTATAAAAATTCCACTCTCATTTGTTTTGAAAGTATGAATTCAAAAGTACTGATGTAGGCTGCATTGAGGAATGCATATTCTGAAATACATTATTCATAAGTTCCCTCTTTCATAGGAAGGGCTTTTCTGTCTGAAGTCTAAGATTTCCACATTTCATCAGTTATGTTAGGAGTCATTGTTAACTGCTTTCCTTAATGAACATTCAGATTTACAGGAGCTTCCACAAACGCTCCAGACTATCTGCCACTCCCTTCTGCAGATATCAAAAGCTTCAATGTTTCTCCAACTGTTTTTTGAATTCCTGCCAGCAGACTTCAGTTAATTTTGTCATTTTGCTGTAAATTTGCAGCCTGCCAAACAGGGAAACACAACATACAAAACATTCTTCTGATACTATCGTTCGTTTTCACCCACCATTAGCTGTGAATCTTAAATGGAGGATTTATACAATTCAGACACCTGCTACGAGCTTAGGTATGCTCAACTGCATAGCAGAAGAGGATGTGCATCTAAAAGACAATTATCAGCTCAGTATGGGCATTGCCCATGTGTAATAATGAGGTAGAAGCTTACTATTAATGTTCAGTTTCTGAGATACATGAATTAATATTCACCAAACAATAGACACCAGGGACATCATGGCCAAAGGTTTAGGATTCAAATATCAGCACTGATTTTGAGAGGTTCTAATCAAAGTTCATCACGTACTACATACAGCTTATAAAACCAACACGTAAGGATTTAATCTTTAAAAAAATAGAGTAGCAGCTGTAATGAATACATATATACACACATATTCATGTGTATGTACAAACCTTATAACACAAGCAGTTGTTACACAATAGATCTGTGCTCAAATACAGCCATTTCCATCAGCCTGTGCATGTGGAAAAGATGAGAGGAGTGTTTGTGCCCAAGTATCCCAATCTCACCTGCTCTGGGACTGTCCTGGTTCCTATCTGGGAGGTGAGTCAGGGCCTTTGAGCAACAGGCTTTCCTGATCTGTAAAACCAGAACAGAGATTTGCCAATCACTTCTGTTGAGACAAAAGCAGCCTGAAATAAAGCTCTACAGAAATGCACCAAAATAATCTACTAGTCCTAGGTTTATTTTTGTTGTTAAAGTGCATTTCCATGCCATAAGTAACTGTGGTCAAGACAACATTGACTTGGACTACACTTCACTTGGACTACAACACCAAGAAAACAAGACTAAGACTGAAAACATGGGTAGCTTTGGCACGCTGATAGTTCCTCGTCTGTACAAAAACTGAAACTCGGGTTCCAGATTCCAATTTGGTGATGCTTTGCTGCTTCTGTCACACTGAACCCCAAGGACAAGCCTCTCAGCCTGGTGTGCTGCAAGCTGTGGAACGTGGCGTCGGCAGCTCTGTGCGGGACGGAGAATGCGCGACTTACTGTGCCACAGCTGAGCTCGGCACGGCACGCCATTAACCCGACTGCCTCCCGCGCTTCGAACGAAGCTCCCCTCACCCGCTCCCATCGGGCCACGCGCAGAAGTGGAGGGGCGGGGCCAGGCCTGCCGGCTGAACGCGGCGCTGCGGAGCGTGGGATGGCGGCGTCATGGAGGGCCGCTGCTACGGGTGCGCCTGCAAGTTCAGCCTCTTCAAGAAAGAGGCAAGTCCGGCCGAGGGGTCGGCGGGGCCGGGCTGAGGGGAGAGCCCAGGGCGTGCCGGGCCGCGCAGCCTCGGGTGCGTCCCGTCGCTGTGGCCCGGTGCGGGCCGCGTCGCGCCCCGCCGCTCGGGAGCTGACCCGCCCGCTTCGTGTCCCCGCAGTGCGGCTGCAGGAGCTGCGGGCGCGCCTTCTGCTCGGGCTGCCTGAGCTGCAGCGCCCCGGTGCCTCGCTGCGGGAGCGCTCCGCAGAAGGTGTGCAAGCAGTGCTACGGGAAGCTCACCGGGTAAGTGCGGGCGGGAACGTTTCCTTTTTCCCTTTGCAGCTCCAAAGACGCCTAGAAAAAAACTCGGCCTCTTCCTACGTTACTTTTGCTGTTGAGTTGTTTTTTGCTTTTTTTTTTTTTTTTTTTTTTTTTTCCCCCCCTTGTCTGTTTAGTATCAGTAACTGTTGGGTTAGAGCAGGCGAAATTCTTCCCTGAGTGGGTAGCAGGTAGATAGTATGTGTTGGCTATGTTTTGTGGGCTGTGTGAGTTGGTGATTTTCACAGTCGGCTTCCACAATGGAAGACTTAGAAGTTGAAAGCGGTCCGATGAAGGTGTTGCCCACGTTTGCCTTTGCTTGTCCTTAGCACAGCACAGGTATTTGTAGCTGTGCCTTCTAAGAATGAATAAAGTATGCTAACTACCTTATATAAGCATAGCTTAGCAGCTTGACACAAACACAAGGAGGTAGGAAACAGTTACACAAGATTTACTGGTGATGTTCAAGTGTCCTAGAAGATGTCATCATGATACTGGTGATTACATAATTATTTCCATAATACAATTTAGCTTGTGCATTATATAATTCTGTGTTTGTTGCTCCTTTCAGGGAGCTGTACTGTATGGAAGCTAATTACCTTGAGAATCCTACCTAACTGCGCTCTCTGCTTGCTGAACTGGGACGTGCAGGCTCTGGGAGGCCAAGGGCATTTCAGCTCCTCCTGGTGTCTGCATTAAATCAAACAAAGTTTGTCCAAAAGCAAAACAACAAGAACATAGGACTAGAAATGAAGTCACTTCCTGTCCAAAGCAGCTGTATCATCTTAGTCACTTTCACAAGCTGATCACTCTATATTAATGGAGTTATGAAAGGACTGTACCAGGTGATCAATACACGTGTATTCTGATTCCTATCGGGTTGAGAGAATAGATGTTTGAAGCATTGCTGGAGTCTTGAGTTCAGAGATAACAGTATTTTTATGTTTCAGACAAGAGTCTCAAAGCACTTCGGCAAAATGGTCACCACCAGAAAACTACAAAAAGTGAGTTAAGCTTGCTGATCAGCCACATGTTTCCGCTGTAGGGTAACCTTTCAGACCTTCAGCTCTTTCCCCCTCTGTCCTTATAGAAACCAGCAAAAGAAGCAGGTTGTGATGTTTGCTTGTTCAGTATTAGATTAAGGATGGGCTTTTGCTTTGTAGGTGTGGTTTTTTTTGGTTATTGTTTTGGACAGTAGAAGGAAACACTCTAATTTTTAATACACTCATGAACAGCAGCCTGTCTGTGTCGTTCTATGACTGATTGTGGTTGGCTTGGAAACAAGCCTGATGGTGAAACATTCCTTGTCTCCTCAGAAATGGTGCCACGCCTGCTGCACCATGGGAGTTACAGTTTTCTTTATTCATGGCAGTATCTCTGTACTGGTATGGGAGAGCCTGGTGCAGGAATGAGAGACTTCTTTATACTGATGTTCTTCAAATAGCTTGTGTTCATAGAGGATGTTTTCATATCTCAAGATTTAAGCCTCTGTTTTCAGTTGTTTTTTTCCATCCTTGACACAGGCGTGTAGCAGTGTTTGAGGCTAAGCAAAAACAGCTGAAAGGACAACAGAAGGCAGATGCAAAACTACTCATTCAAGATGGCTCCAAATACCGAGGGCTCTCCAAAGAGGACAGAGCTATTGCAGAGAGACTGGAGAAGCTCAGGGAGGAAAGGAAGCCCAGTGAGTTTTGGAGAGACCAGAAATTCCCTGGGAGGGGATGCTGCTACTTAAAAAAACTATGGGAGGGAAAGGGAAGTACCAGGCATTCAGTATCAGCCTTCTTAGGAACTGAAGGCAGTGATGTGATCAGAGCTGTCCCAGTGGCTGGGTTCTGCAGTGGTTTTAGATTAATCTTCCCCTTGGGATTTCTCTTGAAATGGCTTCGCAATCCTGGGGCTGTATCTTACCTATGAAATCACTTCCTCATTTTTCATTGTTTGGCAGTAGAAGTCTGTGTTGGGCACAGTAGCTGCAGAATGAAAGGGGCCATCTTTTGGCCAAACCACTTTGCAGAAGTTTTCCTGTATGTCATTGTGCTGATCCACAGCAGTACCAGTGTCTGTGGGATTATTATTCTGAATCTGGCCTCACAGAGAACAAAACCAGACTCCTGCTCCAGTCAGCAGCTCTCAGATTCCAGGACAGCCTTGGGGTGCCTATTGGAAAATAAACTTTTAAAAAATCTTATATACAGTGTCTAAGAGGGAAAGGCACTGCAAGGTGGTTACCTGATTATGCAGGAGAGATTTCAGTCTGATGCCTAGGGATATGTTAAAGGATGCAACAGACTGTACTCCCTAAAGGACATGTACTTCTTTGTCTGTCCCTAGTATCTGTAGTCAGCCAATTGCCAAATGAGGTTACACTAACATGGGTCTTAGAACTGGAAGAATAAACTCAGGAGGAGGCAGTGATTTGGGAGAAAAGGGTGGCAGAGGAATCTCCTAGTTACTGCAGTATGACTGTTCCTTTGAGTTAAGGACTTAGGGAGGTTTTTGCTCAGGTGTTTGGAGCATGATTCTGGAAAAACAAAAACAACAAAATAAAACCAATTCAAAGCTATTTGTTTTCAATAACCCCTTCCTTGGATTATTCTGAATTGCAGAATCCATCCCTTCTCAGGCTGAGATCGAAGCCAGGCTGGCTGCACTGAAGGAGGATTACCATGGACCTATTCCATCCGCGCAGGAAATGGAGGACCGGTTGGCTGTCCTGCAGGGGAGGGATCCCCCTTCCCAGGCTTCCAGACCAGTAAGCTCTCCACCTGTTTCACCAGCTCTGTATTCTAAGCTGGCACAACATGTTAACCTTTCTTTGTCCTTTAGCGTTTTTTTGTTCAGGTGTCTCCCTTCAGAAATCTCCTTTTCCTGTTTACATTATTGCTGACCAGCATTGCTGGTCTTGTCACTGAGAAATTGTTTCTTCATGCTCCTTTTTCAGCAGTGATGCACATGCAGCTCTTACTATGGGCTTCACTGTAGAGAATGGCACTTTGTTTGTATTAGAGGCAGTGGCAGAGCTGGGTTTGGCATACAGCAGCATCAATTGCTGTATGTTCAGCCCTGCCTTGTTTAGATGATTGCATTAATGTTGGCTGCATTCAAAGAGACTGAGAATGAAACCTTGAAAGTCTTACACCATATACCTATAAGCTGAGTCTCCCAAATCAGTAGATGCATCTTTTTATACTGTTTCATCAGAGTATTATATGGTTACTCACTTTTTCTTTTACTTTTTTTTTTTGATTGAGTGTGCCACCTTCCTCACATTTGCTTTCTCCCATGCCCTTCTCATTTCTTAGGTACACCAACCCCCTGATACCAGAAGTCTGTCACAGCAAACAGATGACCTGTTAACTCAGCTAGCTGAGGAAGTTTCTATTGATGAGCATGACAGTCCAGGAGTCCAGCCTCAAGGTATCTATTCTGGCTTCTAAAGATCTGTTTTTGTCTCTTAATGTGCCTGCTACAGTGAGAAAGGAATATATGCTGCTCTTCCTACCTTACAGGTGATCTAGGTGTCCGGTGTGTCCTTATGTCCCCCTTATGACACAAGATTGACAAAGAACAGCCACTCAATTCAATATTGGATCTCACTGTCTTTGCTTGGGAAATGGTTCCATTTTGTTATTATCTTAGGGTTGTTCTGCTTGTTCTGCTCTGTTTCTGTAAGCTGACACTTACCTAGGGAGAAGCTGTTGCTACTCCTAATACATCTGGGCTCTGGAAAACATCAGAAATCTGGGATACTGTTGTCTTCCCAGCTGCAGTGTTTTCTCTGTAATCTTCCTTTAAAATGCAGATTGACTTGCCTTCTTCTCTTCACATAAAGTGCAGATCCTGTTGTGACATGCCTTCTCTTATTAATTAATGGAAAGCATCAAGGTGCTCACATGCTATTGCTTCAGTGGTTTTGGCTGTACCCAGGGAATACTGCAGCTGAGTTACCAGCATGTTCTGTATGTCTGTTTTCAGCTGTTAGTGGCCGAAACTTGAATGACCTGAGTTGCAAAAGTGAAGATTGTGTTTCCCATGCAAATCTGGACCCAAGACAGCTGGAGGAAGAGAAGAATAAACTTTTGGCTGAGGCTGCTGCTGAGCTGCGAGAAGAAAACACTAGGCAGGAAAAAATCTTACAGGTTGCTAAGAGATTGGCAGTACTCAGAGGCCAAGACCCAGAGAAAGGTGGGTATCAGAGAAGAATACAGTCCTAAGAGAGACTAGGTTCCTGTGTCAGAATAGTTTCTTTTCTGAGAGGCCTTTACCTATTTAATTCTTCTGTTCTGCAAGAAGCAGGCTGGGATTTTATTAACTGTAAAGTTGTAGAGGTTGGTTCATGATGAAATCAGCCTGAAAGATTTTAGCTAAGACTAAGGCTGGAACTGTAAGCACAGGCTTTTATCTTTCCCTCTTTGTGATAGTGTACTCTGAGATGTTGTCAAAGCAAAGCTCTCTTTATCTTCCTTTTCCAGCTTCAAAAACATATGGTAATGTGCTTTTTAAACTGTCCCCCTCTAAAGGGATATGTCTCTGCCAGAGTGCCTACACCAGCTCATACTACAAAGGATTGTCTCTGCAACATAAGTGATCACAAAGTATGAGGCAGATACGGGCACGGTCTCTTGTCTCTTATTCCTGCAGTTACACTGGAAACTTACAAATTTCCTGACAGTGACGAGGAATTGGATGAGGAGGAAGCCATTCAGAGAGTGCTGAAACAGGTCAGAAGTGGCAGCTGTGGCCTTGTTTACTTTCCTTACTTTCAGTCATTCCCAGTGTTTTTGTTACCTAGCGAGCATGCAAATAATGAGCTTCTGTTCCTGGGCAGTCTCATTCCTTCCCTCTCCTAGTGCTTTTCCAATACTAGCTCCTGTGCGTCCGTTCAGCTATAGGAGGAGCATCTGCTGATAGATGCATTGTAAAGCATAGTGCATTAGCTGAGGTCTGGCCTCTGCTGTTGCACTGACTGTTTACAATGCACACGTAGTGTTCAGAGACAAACTCACACTTGTCCGAATAACACTACATAGATGTGTTCAGACCAATCATCTCCAATTACTGCATGGGGGGGGTCAAGAAGAAGAAGGGAGAAAGGTTTGTCTAGAATGAGGCTCCCAAATGTATTCAAAACAAGTGGCTTTTTGCTTCTTTATTGTCAGCTTACAGAGGAAGCAGCCCTGGATGAAGCGAGTGGATTCAACATTCTTCCAGATCAGACCACTCAGCCAGGATTTTCACAACAGAACCTGCATAAAAAAACAAAGCAAGGGGTAAGTGAGCTGGTCAGGATCTCTTGGAATGATATACTCTGGGGTCCAAGGAGAGTACAGCTCTGCAAGAAAGGTTTGATGTATCCTATGGTCAGTTCTGGGAGGGGGAAAAAAAGTACCCAGCTTCTCCAGAGCAGACAAGCTGAGAATTAGTGGCATCTGTAAGGCTGACAAATGCTGAGCACAGCTGAGAGTCATCTTTTACTTTTAAAAAGAATTGCTCTCTGTAATCCTTTCAGGCTGGTTTTCTGCTGAATGAGAAAGTGTCCTCTAAATCTAGAAAAGTCAACTAGAATTGACCTAGCAAAGTGAATAGTACAGAATTTTTAACTTGCTAATAAAATTAGATCAAGAAAGCCATGGTCTAGTACCAGAGCTTGAACCAGGCTAAGTAGGAGGTCTGCCATTGCTTTCAGCATGTACAGAACAGAATCTCTAGATAGTAATCAGTTGGCTGAGTTCTCTTAAAACGTCAGAGGAAGGTATTGGTAACAAGATACTCTACATTCAGAATGGATACCAGCCTATTATGGAAATGTATACACCTTCTCTAATGTATATTATGAGAATTAAGTGGACGTGTGAGTCACAGACACCTGACAGGCCTGTCCCTGGTGCAATAAATTATTTAATTCTAAGCATTATTGAAAACAGCCATCTCGTAGGTATGCCACCTTGCACTTTTGGGATCACAGAATTGCAGGGGTTGGAAGGGACCTCAAGTGATTGAGTCCAACCCCCTTGCTAAAGCAAGTACAACTGGTCTAAAAGGCATCTTATTGCAGTTGTGTTAAGGTGCTGCCCGTTCCAGTGGTCAGGCAGTGCGTTTCGGTGTGCGTAAGGTTGTTCAGTTCTCCAAGGGCTCTGTAAAGCAAGAGACAGTGGGGGCCTTATGAATAAAACTTAACACTGTAATTCCAGCGTGTCTTTTCAGCCCAACCTCAGGTACAGATGAGTGCTAGTGGTCTCCTGATAAACTATCTTCTTTGTCCCTCAGTTTTCTTTTTCTAACAGAGAAAATTGCAACCTCTTGTTTTTCGGACCTTCCCGTTGCTTTCCCTCCACACGTAACTCTTTTCAGGAAAGCTAATTGATCATTTGCCTTTGCAGCAGGAATAGTCTGTTATTTGGTGTTGCTGTGGTGCCTGCTGGAAGATCTGGGCTTCAGCCTGTAGCACAGGACAGGCGGTGTTGATTTGTATTGCTGTAGGTACTGAATGAGGGTGCTTACCTTCTAAATAATACAGATTCATGGGCAAATGCTAGTAGTGAGTATCTTGGGTATTTATTTAACCACCTAGATACATGCATGGAGCCTGTCCTTTGGCTTTCTTGCAATGTCTGAACACCCTTGAACTATTTGACATTCAGCTGCCTTACAATGGAAGTCCTGTATAGTATCTGCTGAGGTTTGAATTGCGTCTTTGTTTTCTTTGTGAATTAGAGGCAGACTCCAACTGCCATAGCTCTTGCTGAGGCAGATGACAGTGATGAACATGAGTTACCCTGGTGCTGCATCTGCAATGAAGATGCCACTTTGCGATGCCATGGTTGCAGTGGGGACCTCTACTGCCAGCGCTGTTTTCGGTAAGTCTTCCAGCTCCTCTCATCTGAGGGACAGGCCATAGGTAAGCTTAGCTGCTTTTGTTCTTCCTCTTGGGCAGAAGAACAGAAGACAGGTGGGAAGATTTGAGGAACTTTGGGTCTGAACTGAATGGTAGTGTTTAATGGAAATACTTTTCGTTACCAGTAATTACCCCAGGCTTCAGGGACTAAACTGGTCCTGGACAGAAACATTCTGTCTGTACCGCTTTAGTACGTGTTAGGGCACTTTGTTTCAACTGTTATCTGGAACAGTTGATGTGTGTGGGATAAGAGAGACCATTGTTCAGCACTTCTTATGGTTGGTGTTTTGGTTGTTTTTTGTTTTTGTTTTTTTTATGACAATGATGGATAATCTGGGCTGGATTCTCCCAGAAGGGAGATCGATAATATAATTTCCTGAGGCTTTTCTTAGCTTGAGACCGTGAAGCCTTAAATTGTATGAAAAATGTCAGGTATACAATTCCTGCGCTGGAGATGTAAGCTACTGTCTTAACACTGACTGCTTCTTGGCAAGACTATGACAGCTGCCAGTACACTGTACTTCAGCCATAGGAGTTATTTTCCAGACTCAAATGGAGCAGGCTACAGTTTTAGCTGCTGTCACTGGAGTTGCTAACATGCCTGCAAATCGCAGACATGGTGCTGAAAATGAGTCTCTGGTTATGAAGCTCACAGGGAGGGGGGGGATAGAGGTCTGTTGTCATTTCCCCACTTCATCAGGCAAGGATGAACAGAGCTTTTCATAAAGTGCATCACAGGTTTCTGTTACAAACAAATCTCTTGAGTAACCAGTCCACATGTTTGCTGGTGTAGTCTTATCAATCAGCCCTTGGAATAGGTTTCTTTTAGAGACTGCACTTGGGCACTGGCTTAGGGTGAGTTTCCTGCCTGCATATTTACTCTTGACTGCAGTTTGTATTTGCTTCTCAGGGAAGGCCATGATGAGTTCGACATGAAGGACCACCACACCTCTCGGTATCATCTTCCTTGCAAGTAGTGGTGATCACAGTCTTCGTTGGCAGAAAAGGAGATGGACTCCTCGCATCTGGCCCCCTCCCTCTTCTCCTGCTATCCAAATGGATTTGCAGCCAAAATGGGTGATGTTTTGGACAGTAAAACGATGTGCTGTTAACTGAAAGGGGCTTAGAGGGCATGTGCCTTGGCCCTCAGAAACACAACTAGAGAAGTGCTGGGCTTGCCACCAGTGCTTGGGATAAATGAGGATTTGATGTGAGGTGGTGGCTCTGAGTCTATAAATATAGACAGTAAGGAATCGTGAATAACAGTGAGGATGTATGCTTAAGGCAGTGTTGGCTGGTTGTTAAGTAATGTGCTTTTGCTAACAGCTTACATGTTGGTTCACAAGTCAGCAGAGTACTTTGCACTAAGAAATTGTCTATGTCATGGTCACATGTGTGATGAGAACTTTCAAAATGTAATAAAACTATTTACAGCAGACTGGTTGAAATCTCTTTTGGAAATGCCTCATAATAGCCCTTTATAAAGTGTCACCCTCCTGTAATGGTATCTCAGTTGTACTGCCAGGTGGATCAGGAAAATGAAATCATGAAAAAACACTTCTGTGGTGTTGCTGGGCTGGTGCAAGGGTGTCATGCTCCAGTGATGAGCAGTGTCGCTTATATGTTTGAAATGAAAAGTACTTCTTAAAGATAATTTGCTACAGATGCACTGTGTTCTGACCAGCAGTGTCTGCACATAAGTTGCATGTAGTCTATGGGAGCAGCATGTTAATCTGGAAGAGATGTGTGTTACTATGAAAGTGAGAATTGAGTCTGTTTATTACTTGTTCCCCTGGTAGGATAAAAATGCTGGATGTGTGATGATTTCTTACCTGGCTATGAGAGAATCTCAGTTTACTGTGCTTGTATACTACCCAGTGACAGTCCAGATGCATGCAACACGTGCCAGTGGCTCTAACACCCAGAATTGTTTGAAATACATGATTAAACTTTTCTGAAATCAGCTCTAATATCCCATCAGGGTGAGCTCTTCCAGGAGTGTAGTGTGACTTTAGACAGCTGTCTAAGGTTGACAAATTCCAGGAGTGTCCAAACAGAAAAACCTTATGATTTGGTTTTGACAGAGAGCTTCCAATTGATCTTGCTTGTCTGGTTTGACGCTGCCGCTCCCAGCTGTCTGCTTTGCCCCTGTGCTGAAGGTCACTGCCTGTGTAGGTGAGCTGGCAAAACTGTTTGCATGCACTTCAGCCACCTCCAGTCAGTCAGCCAAAGCTCAGTAAATACCTTAAACTGCATCCAGAGGTGGATTTGTGCAAACTTGCTGGACTGGATCAGGAGTTTCAGTAGTAATCTGTATCAGACAACACGGTGTGGTAATATTTCTGGTTGACACAGCAAGAAATTGCTAGTATATCTGACAGTGCTGGCTAAACTCATTGTTAGGAAGGCATGGTGAAACCCAGTCCACTGAAGCCAGTCTGTGAGAGGAAAGACCTCCTTCACAAGTGCCTTAACATTAGAACAGACAGGAGGGAAAACTACTGCATTGTTCTGATGCAAGAGCTCACAGTGAATCCTGTGTTACACAAGATCTAAGTAGATAGTTACTGACATGAGGAGTTTGAAGTCTTCATTTTTAAGACTTTATTTTTCTGGCAGTTCTGGCTTCATGTCATTGTGGGAGTGGTGCTTTCTTCGTTGTTATTTGACCAGGATAGTTGGTCTGACAGCAAGACAGCCCACTGAAAATTCTGTCTCAGGTTAAATCCTTTGTGTTTTGCATGTACAGAAGATGTAAACAGCCATCTTCTCTCTAAAACTGATCCACTCCTTTGGGTTTCAGCCTTCCCAAGGTTCTTTCCATACAGATAATAGGCAAATTAATTCTTGTTTTACAGGTGTTTTTTTTTTTTTTTTTTTTACCTCCTTTTTATCTATGAGTTGGTGATTTACTTGAAGCAGTTTAAATGTTTGATCCATCACAACACAAGTTTGAGCTCCTTGTGCTGTTAGGTAGCATGAGTCCAGTGAGATCTGCCCTGTGTTCATCAATAGTAAAGCAACAGCTAACAGCCTGAAGCAGCTTATTTAGTTTCCTGGATTGGCTTCTGTGGGTTCATCCCAAGGAATCCAGAAAAGCAACCAGCCCAATACCTGAAATAGAACTTAGTCATGGAAGACTCTTCAGTCATTCACACATACTGACTTTTTCACTGCCCAGTCACTAACGGACATTTTTGTGGCTGCTGAGCTTTCTGCATGTAATTGGCCATTTTAGTGGCTGGCCAATCACTTTCTCCTTGTAAAGCCATCTCCACTGTAGCTCATGCCTCCATGCAAAAGGATCATGAGAACAATCTCAATCAGCTGTCTGCAGAAGCACATTTAACAATCTCATTTGGAAAGAGTATTGTGTGACATTTAGCTGGCCAGTGCACACTTAGCTGTGTTGCACACACTGACCTTGGCTTTGAAAAGGTGCTGGTAAAGCAGTAAAGGTATTGGTAAGCCGTGAGTTCCTCACTGGGAGGATCAACCTCAGTGATAGCCATTCAAGAACTGAAGAGAGTTTGGGATCTACAAGAAGGAATCTGTTTGTTTCCTTCTTTGTCGTGTGCCATAAGGATATAAGATGATTTTCTTTTCCTCTCAATATGTTTTGTACATGAAATATCGAAAGTAGTTTCCTCCCCAGCAAGAATTCGAACTAATACTAACAAATGAATCTGAAATCAGATTGGTTCACAGAGAGGCCTCAGATAAACTGCATTAATTTGCTATTGCTGCAGTTCATGCAGATGTGCTTTGCCTTAACTGCTGTAACAAGTGATCCAAATATAGCCTCCTGGATATGTTTAAGGGGAATGTAGCTCATAATAAACGGAAAATGATTTGAAGGTTATTTTATGCACCTTCATGAAATTTTAATTAGAAAAAGGCATGAAATTTCACATGTTCTGAGTTATCTTGGTATAATCAAGAGGCAAATGTCACCTTAAAGAAATGTTCTTACCATGCTATCTGCAAATCAAATATAGAAATCTTATGCTAGTAGTGTGATGGTACTGAGAAACAGCAGTTGACTGGAAACTGTAAACAAAATGTACTTCGGTCTGTCCTTAAATGCTCAGCTGAGAGCAGCCATAAGTAAATAAAATCAAGTTTGACTTCTTCCTTTCAAGAACTAATCCAAAAGTTGTTCTGCCTTACGTTGTTTTCTTTTGTGCCAGAGATGAGAAGTCAACTAACAGTGGCCACATCATCTTGCTTTGTACTGTTGCATCTTTGTGCTCGCCTGAAGTGCACTCTTCTACTATAGTAATGTTCTGATATAGTGGAAAAACTGCATATCACAGGGGCTACAGCTTGCTCATTTTTCTGCTGTTGGAAGAGAACACACAAAGACAACTTCTCTCAAGCAGAGTTCCAAAAGCTTTTTTTTCCCCTCGATTCTACACCTTTAAAGTACAGCAAAAAATTTTTCATCACTCCAAATTGAGTGGGTACAGAATTAATTCCCTGCATGGAGAAAAATCTGTCTCTTGTGTTGGAGAAATGGCCCTATAGGTCTTTGTGCTGTCACAGCTCAGAAGAATAAAAGCTGCTTTATGGAATATGTAACTAATCTGGACATCTGTGAACTTACACTGCAGCAAATGACAGCTATAGTGAGGACACAGCTCAGGAGCCTGTCCACCAGGGTCTTCCACCTGAACTTCTGTTTGAATCTAGTCTGTGATGGTAATGGTGCTCAGAGCTCTTTGGCACTAAGCTGCTCTCCGTTCTTGAGAGCTGTGATTCATCAGTGTCAGCAGGTGTGAATCTACGAGCACTGCCAGACTTACAGCAGGTGCAAACCTGCACTGTATGTTTTTGTTATTTTTCTTACAAACTGGAGACTTCGGGAGGGCAAGCATGTCCTGTTGGCCTCATATCAAGCCAAACATGAAGGCATTCACCCCTGAGTACGTGGTGGTACATAGAAGTCCTTTCAGATGCAACTCACCAACTCATCTCTGGTGTTTGGGTGGCAGCATAGGGACATAATGTGAGAGACTGCTCTGCGTAAGTAGTCATCCTCCATTTGATGTCTTAGTTTCCTGCAACACGTGTCAAGTTACCCACTTGCTGAGAGCCTGGATGTAGTTTCCTCTGTATTTTTCCAGCCACACATTAGTTATAGCCTGAAGAGTTTGTGCAGCAAGGCTGTGTCCTACTCTATTTCTAATTTGTGAGACCTATCTGTCTGTGAAGGACTTGCTGCTTAGGAGCAGGTATGTCTTCAGTTTTCTGTAGTGTATAAAAAGAGAGCAATTTTGAGGCAGCACATGGCTGATTTTCTGTTTTAATATACAAAATAAGTATTTTACAATGTCTTTTTAAATGGTGAGAAAAATCATTCCCAGGCCTCGCTCCTGTAGAAGATGCTTCTAGATCATCAAGTTCTAAATTCTGCGAAGAGGAAAAACATCTCTCTTCCACTAGCCTTAGTCTTTTGTCAGCTTCCCCTTAAGTACTGACCAGATGCATTTGGATGTTTTCCTTTGGTCCTACTGTATATTTTCTGTTGAACCTTCATGGCTAACAGAGGCTTAATAAGATCTATAAAGTATGAGCAATGCTGTAGAGACAGGTATGGCAGTAACAGGCAAAAGATCGCAGTTGGGTCCCAGCCAGACTTGAAACAGGGTGCAGCTTCACAGAAACCAACTTTCCATGTTGATGAAGGAGTGATAACCAGTTCCTTGTTTTCCTTGCAGTGGAAGGAAAGAAGGAAGTTTTTATGTGCTTCTGAGAACTGTATTCGTTGCTCCCAAGCCAGCTTGGAAATTCCTAGAAGAAACGAAAGGAAGGACATCTTGCCCCATTCTCCAGGTTAAAATGCCCTTTGAGAATCAGGAAAACATACAGCTTAGCCTCCTGCTGTGCACGTAGATCTGGAAGGAGTGGAGACTTGAAGCCACTGGTACAAATTTCACGAACTCAGTGAAGTTCCTTAATAACAGTAAATCCTAAATGTATTCTGAAGTGATCTTGCTGATCTGTTTTTTTTATGGGAAAGATGCATTTTTCCTTGTGACCAAAGCTAGATGTCCCTTATGGGTGAGGTAACCTCTTCTGAGGATTGGTGATTCTCCGGAGACCTTTCAATCGACTGAGCAATTCCGTAATGAAGTCCTACAGTAAGAATTGTAGGAAGAAGGATGTTAATTCCGTTTCTCACTGGCCCAAAGAGTACTATGCCTTTTACATTATTCACATGTTTCTCTTCAGGAGCAGAAACCAGGATTTTGACATATGTTAAGCAAATGTATCTTCTAGCTTAGGAAATGAGACCTTCTGATGGCTGAATGGGATTTAAAAGCCCTTCTTCTTTCCTTCCCTGGCTCCCTCTGGAACAGCCATGTTTGCTTTTTTTTCTGCAGCAGCTAGCCTGCCTTCTTCCCAATGCCTGCTTGTTCCACCTTGAGATGACCTCAAGATGCTGTTGTCTCAGGTTCCCCTGCTTCCTGTTGCCACCATAACCTCCTGCCCACTTCTGCTGCCCTCCCAATGTAGGGCAAAGCATTCTGTCCCTCTCGTTGCTTCCTTGCTGAACCTGTAAAGCTGGGGACTGCAAATCTCAGTGGATCAATGCCAGTTCTACACGGAAGTGGCTGGCAGAGAAGGGGGTGGAGCAGGACACACATAAGATTAATGATAACCTGGAGTAGGGGTTGAGGACTGGCAGGCCAGGTAGTTGAGCAGTTAATGGACATAAACCCCACTGCTGACACAGCCAAGCACTACGGACCAAACTGGGTCATCTGGTTATTCCAAACAGAAATTTAAGCAACTATTTTGACTGCTTGATGTTCAGGTTATGCCTTCCACTCCAGTAATTAAAAGACTGTAAACAACATTAAATTATTTTATTTAACGTTATACTAAAAATAAACACTCTTGGTTCACAGAAACCAGGAGTTTCTCACGCTGCAAATTCTTTTTTATTGTCTGGCTCTTGATTTGTTTATTTGTAATTATTAGTGCTATAATGGATCATTGGTTGGACTAGATGATCTTAGAGTCTCTTCCAACCTTAATGATTCTGTGACTCTCTGTGATTAGTGCAAACTTTGCCTTCTCCGGGGCAAGTAACAGCACTGTAAAGACAGCACTGTAAAGGCATCTGTCTCACTTGCTGTTTGTCATTGTACAGCTAAATTGAAAGGCTGGATAAGGCATTTAGATTGATGAAAAACATCCGAGCATAATGTTCACATGCAGTGCATGTGACTGAATCAGGGACGGGGGACTCTGCTGCACACTGCAGAGTGTGGGGAAGTCAATTGCTGTCTGATGTGTGTGCCACACAGCAGAACACTGGGCTCTGTTTGTTTGAATACCGTGACAGTGATGCTTCCTTAACTCCCTAACTCAAAATCAAGACATGTAAAGTTCGGAGGGGGGGAAAAAAGTGTGTGTAAAACTGACCTAAGAAGTCACTGCCCAACAATAGTCTGTATAAACAAACATGCACTCAGAGCACAGCATAATATATGTGTGTCAGTGGTGCTTGACTCACCTCTGTTGGACTGGAGCACTCATGGAGGATTTCCTGAAAGCCAGAGAGACATCATTTTAATATTTCATAAGTTGACCCTTCCCTCCAGCTGTAAAAAGGATATATAATCTTACTATTCTTGACTGGCTTCAAGACACAGGGAAGCAGCATACATTATAGTATGTACATTTTCTGCAACCCAAACACATTGCTGTACTGTATTACACCAGCAGTTCCTATATTGAAGTTACCAAGTTCCTCTGTCTGACCTGTAGTTTCAATTTCTGTTCTTCATTGGGGACTTCCAGGAGATCTTCAAGGTCAATTACTGGTCCAGGAACTTCTGCATCCGTTTTCTCTCTTAGCTAAAAAGAAGAAAATAAAAACCAGCATAGTTCATAACCCTCAAACTTTTAAGAACTCTAGAGACCATCTTTGAAGAAGTGAGCATCTGAAAAGGAACTAATTACAAGAGAACCATGCTGCAAAGCTGACGTCAAGACACCAATCATCTCAAAGCAAGGAGGTTCTTACCAAGAGGTGTCTTACCTCTGTGGTGTCTGCTACAGCAACACATCTTGATTCATCATCCGCTCCCACCTCAACACTTGATCCCTGCTCAGGGATCACGGTCTGTGATGGGAACACCTTTTCAAGAATATCCAATGTCAATTGCTAACTACAATGCAGTGTAATCCAGCTTGGGACAACCTAATTCTGAAAAGAGTGCGTGCAAATTGTTCATCAAACAGAAGTCCGTCAGGTTTAATCTTAAAGAGGTACTACAAATACAGGCAGATTTTAAGCTTTATGGCTGCATACATTCACATAGTTGGTATTTATACTATGGATTTTTGCAGAAATGAAGAAGCAAACAGCTATGCTTTTGAAAGGTGTAACTTACTATTTGTCAGCTTTCTCTATTAGGAATGGGAGGATAGAATATAGTTTTAATGTAAGAGAGACCCACAAGTTTTGGAGGTAGGAGTTACAGTCTCAGTACAAGTGAATGTTATTTGGGAACACTTGTAAACTTGGCCATAGGCACATTTTAGCTCCACATTCCCCTACAAGACTGTAATGCAGGCTGCATTTTGCAATGTAGTTGCAAAATGAACCTTTAACAACATGACACTAGTGATACTTTATCACAGTACTCAGTAGAGTAAGCGCAGCACCTAATAGACAGGCACGTAAAACATTAAACAATAAACACAGTACTTATGGGGAAAAAAAAGAAACTGTTTCCCATCAGTCTTTGACACCATGCCAGAGAGGAAGCAGAAAAACAGTAGGAGCTCAGCTTTGTTACACACCTGACTTGATAACTAAGAATAAAACAGTTACACATACTGTACTGTGACCTATACAGCATTTCTTCATAAAAATAATAGTTTTCACATGACTATTTAGATAACAGGTGTTGATCTGGTCTAAGCTGAGACTGTGGTTCTTCTTCCAAGTGCAGGGAAAGGTCTTGAAAACCCAAATTGTCTCCCAGATCTTAGTTTTGTTGTGAAAAGCTTCATGGCAGTAAACAGCATAGCAATCAGATTATTTGTATCAGGAGATGATGTTGGATTTAATCTTGCTGGCAGTTGACCCTGCAGTGCCATTTACTCCAGCTGTCATGTGCGTTTCTGGAAGACATGGAGAAACACTGCACTGCCAAGGGCAGGAGGAGCAAAGGGGGAAATGATGGGGAGCTGATGTAATGGAAGTCAATGGATCCAAAGAAGCCCAAGCTACCACAGCTAACTAAACCATCTTGCTGCAGTGCATGGAGCAGGGCAGGAGTACCTGCTGGACTTCTGGGTGCTTACAAGTCATTCATTGTTTATTTGAAAAGGTACTATGTAAACTTCTATTGTATGCTATTAACAATCTCTGATTTGGATCAGCATTGCATTATGTAGTTCCTGTCAGGAATGTCTTAGTTTGACCTGGCACACCAGGAAGTTGCTAAAACTGTTGTGCTGGAGCGGTGCTAGCAAAGGCAATCTATTTGCAATCAATTCCCATGTGGGCATGGCTGCATTTCCCACTTGTGCCTACTGGAAAAAAAGAAATATCTACTCTGTGGAGCTACTCTGGTAACAACAAACAACTCCCAGTTAGTCAACTCACAGAAAAACAGAAGTAATAAAGTAGCCTGAGTTGTTCTTCTGACATCTCTACAGATGTATATCTGTAGACTTAGACAAGTGAAAGTAATACACAGAGTCACATCTTGCATTATGTTACTGGTGATACCAAGAAATGCCTCACATCTGTCTCAAAAAAGCCCTCTCTGAACTAATATTTTAAAATTACAGTCATTACCCAAAGGTCCTGTTGCTCAAAGCAGCAGCCACTCTCTTTGCTCATCTCTTCAGAACTACCATGTCCCTTTTGTTTGGTCCTTCAAGTTGTGAGCATCAGTAGGACTCTAAATTCTCTCTTTGTGTTCGTTTCATAAATGCAGACAAAATAAATGTATACATATTTTAAGATGGAAATGAGATTGTCTCCTATCTTCTCCCTCAGACATTATTTATCAGGAACATTTGTTTCTACTCAGAGCACAGTGGCATTTTGCGGTGGCTAGAACCACTTCCCCTTGGGGAACTTGGATAGATGAAACCTGCAGGTTCCCTCATAGCAGCCTTGAGGTGCTTGCATTTAACTTTACAATGGTGTTAAATGGAGAGATTCCAGTGAAACCAAATAAAATAAAAGCAGAGTTAGCATCATATTGAGTGACAGGATGAAATAGAGGAAATGGCTCTAGTCCTTTTAAAGCTACATAAACCTCCATGGTGAAAGCAGACATTTCTGACGCAAGAAGGCCGGAGGGAGCATGTTGCTAGACAGGTGCAGCCCGAGATGGCTACATACCTAAATTTCCAAGGAATGCAAGGTCTAACCTGCCTCCAAAGGGGCTCAGCATATACACTGGTCTGTCAAAATGTATATCCATCTCAGGCCAGCTCCCACTCTGAGAAGTGCTTCCAGAAACATCACTTATCCTACACCATTGAGGCACTGGACCTCGTTGCTCCCAAGACTCCTGGTTATGCTCCCAACTCTTAGGTGCATAAGAATGATGTAGGACCGACAGCTGCTGGTGGTAACAAAAATGCAGGCCAGGAAGGCTGCTCTGGGGAGTTGTGTAATTTGAGCACGTGTTTTGTTTTTCTTCCCCTGCTGCCAGTAGCATGTCTAGCATCAGCAGCTGCAGATAGTGTTTTATCCTCAGTGCCTCAGGATAAAGTCACAAAGTTATGGCCAAAGGGTTGAAGGATGCACTGAGTACCTCAAACCCAGCTAGTTCAGGTACTGCCAGCAGCAAAACTGATAGCAAGGATCTATTTCCAGTAAGCTAAGCAAGCACACCTCTATCCCTGCATACAGCCTCTCATCTCATTCCCTCAATGAGCGAGGAGCTGGTTTGCCCCAGCTACTCACCGGGTACTGATACAGCTCCTGCAGCTGGGCATTGATCCACTCCTCCAGGTCTAGCCAACGCTGCAGGTCTTTGCGGTTGTACTTTATGGTTAGCTTGCCCAGTTTTCTGTGTGACGATTCTTCCCCAGGTTTCTCTGGAGTCTGGAAAGTCACCCGGGGCAATGCACTGGAGTTGTTGGCCATCCTCACCACTTCCTCCTCCTTGTTCCTGGCTGCTCTCCTCCGTCTTGTAAGCAGTGTCACCCCGCAACTCCTGGCTCACAGCACAAGCCACTTGTGGATGTCGAAGGCAGGCAGCATTGGCAATGCCAGGGAGCAGTGGCAGGTGCTGTAGGCAGGGTTACAACAGCAGGCTCTTGGGTTTCACAGGATGCTGCTGATGAGCAGGAAGAGAAGGGAGATGGCTTGGTGTAATAACATCTGCTGTTAAAAAGTGAAGCAGGGAACCGATGAACAAAGGTTGTTAATATTTAACGTACATCAGCTCCAAGAAGCAGCAGGAGGTGGGGAAGAGAAGGTTTTGAATTACTTTTCCTACAGATGCAACTGACGTGTGTGTGCAAATCCAATGGGCTGATCCGCTCTTTTATAAGGATGGGAGTGCTAGGTCAGTGGTGTTACCAGCCAAACTCAGAATCAGCACTCCCCATTTAAACTCTTCTGCACTCTGTACATTTCTTCTAGCTTTCTGTAAAACTTCTGTCTAGAAAACCTGATGATCTGAATTTGAGGTCGTCTGAGCAAAGCATTTCAGCAATAAAACAAATTATCTGTGTTCTTACTAAAAAAAAGCTATATGTAGTGTGACAAAGTACTGCAGGTTAACGGATAATGCATTATCTCCTTCTTGTAAAAAGGTAATTATAGATGGTAAATAGGTCCATCTGCTGAAGCATTGTAAACTGCTGGAGTGTTTATTACCATTGTTTGGTTTATAATCTCTTTCTTAATAGAAGAGGGGTTAAAGTTCTGCAACATTATTGCCCTGTCTTATGTTAGGGGACATGGGCACTGCAGTACAGAAGGGCAGAAATCAGACTGGACCTGTTTATGCGCTGCCAGTTTCCCCCAGATGCTGTGTCACACCCCTTTATCCACCCATCCCCAGAGCCCTCCTATGACCTGCTGCAGGCGCTGCCCGGTCAAACGGCTGAACCTGAACTGAGACCTTCTGTTGTAAAGCACATCAGCAGTTCCAGTCCCATGGGCTGTGTGGGAAAAGAAGATATGCCAGTGCTGGCATCCTCTGGAAGTCATACCAGGTCCCCTTGTCACAACCAGGTAATTGTGCCCAGAGGGACAGTGGCAACTGGCCAACAGCAAGTCCTACATGGGCCAATAAGAAAATGGAGCACTCCAGCCCTTCTTTTTCCCATTTAAGTTTGAACAAAACCCAAAGATTTTCTTACAGAAAATTTTGCAAAATTCTGATTCTGAAGCATGCTTCAGCAGCATTACAGGGAAGGATAAAGTGCACCTAAAAATGGTATCCTTGTTCCCTGCTTTGCAGACAGCCTAAAGCTTGTATTCAGGAGAGAGCTGTCAGGTAATTAATTTACTAAGCTTTCCTCATTTTTCCTCACTACTTGACTGTATTCCCTCTCAAGTTTCACTCTGGAAGCTGTCTTATTTAACCAAAATCACCCAGAAAAAATCCATAACAAGAGAGGCTGGGATCATACTCCCTGAGGAGAGATTTTTAACATTCCAAAACCCCTCAAACATCTTCTGACATGTTTACAACTACTGACTTTTCAGAGGTTAATAGGCTGGCTGACCACATAGTAAATCTGAACCAAAGGACATGCTCTGCCAGGCATCAGTTGTCTACATACAGAAATGCTCTATCCTGGTGTTTAAAGACTGACATTTTCCCCTTATTCCTACTGCCCCAAATGCTGACAGATTTTTCTGAGGAAATGGCACTGAGATCAAGGAAAGTGGTCAACCCAAAATCTACCGCAGTTGAAGGTTCCAGCAGAAAGTTATCCCCCTTCCCCCAATTCTGTGCAACAACCCTATTACTCTCCCACAACTCTAAATGGACTGAGCCAAATTTATGAAGCATGAGATGGATGTGGAGAAGAGGGGAACACCGGGCCCTAATGCCTGCTCTGCAATCAGCTGGGGCCACTGTTACTTGTAACCTCGCTCAAGTGCAAACTAAGGCTGAGACAAGGCATGTGAGAAGGCCACAGGCAATCTCACCCTGTTGCTTGCACTTTATCAACAAAGCAATAAACATGGTGCCCTGGTGCAGCCTGGGTCAGCTACAGGGGAATGCCAGAGGCCTTTCAGGATAGCTGCAAGCCAAAGCAAGCAGCCTTGCAGGATGTTTGTTATGCCACTATGGATTATACGTGCTTACTCATGAACTCTTTGTTAGGAGAAGCTGGAAATACAGAAATAAATGCTTACTGATTAAGTAGGGCTGCTCCAGCAATAAGGTAATTGAATCAATCATTAAATAAGAGGAAGAAGCTCAAAGACGATGTGTGAAAACACCCTGTGAAGGCGTGGTGCCAGTTCCAGTGCACAGCACCAGGTGTCCCATACAAAGCAGGCCAGAGCAGGTCCTCCATGGGTGCACAGCCACTTCCTGCACGCCTGCCCTAAGAGGGAATTTTTGCCTCCAAAAGGAGCAGAATGGGATTCAATTCTACAGAGGAAGGGCCTGTGTCAGGGAGAGCTGAGTGCTTGTACTGCTGTGCCAAACAGCCGTACACCAGGGCACGAGAGCTCCGGTTACATTCCTCTTGCAGCTGATGACCTCCATCCACAGCTGAGACTGAAGATGGTGCTTCTCCTTCTCTGCAAGCTGATGGCTGTTACGCACCATAAATAATTCAGCAGGCCCCGGCTCCTCTTTCTGCAGGAGCAGACTGGCCTCTTTCCCTCGAGTCCCAGCCCAGAGAGGACGTTTTTCCTTCCCATCATCCAGGAGCCACTCTTCACCTCCTTTGAAAATAATCACTTTCCCTGTGGTTACAAACATGGTAGTTAACACAAATTAAGCCAGGAAAGGCAGCAGAGGTGACTGTACCATCATGAGGTTAACACCACAAAGTAAAGACATGCTGCACCCTCTTGCAGGCATGGGCAGGCATAGGAATGACCCCCACCCCTCAACGCTTAGGTGAAGCTGACAGTTTGATTCCAAATGGATTATATTGGGATTTCTGAAAAATCCATCCGTGTTGTTTTGTTGCTCTACTTCTCATATTGCTCTGCTGTTCCCCTACAGAAGGAGACCCTTCTGTACCCTTTTGAAAGTGTGATTGGTGTTTTCATGCAAGCTCTTGAACAGTAGAGTTGGAGGCAAGAGAAGCAGTGGCTGAAAGATGAAGGGAATTCTCCTTGCTTCCCAACCTGCTTACAGCATTTCAGGCTGTCCGTATAGTTCTCGCACCAAGAAGTGTGTCCTGACACAAGCTCCTCGAAGAGGGGCTAGGGACCTGCGGGAAATCTCCATCCCCGGACCTGAGGGATAGCGATCTCCAGAGGCACTGGCAGATGGCTGCGGCTATCCAGGGGCTGTGGCTGCTGAAAGAGGGGAAGGAGGAGGAGGAGTCCTAAAGAACCGCACAGCCCAACAAGAACAGCTGAGGATGCCTCTGGGGACTTAAATGGAAGATGTTAAACTTCTACTTCCTGCCCACGGGAGGCAATTTGCTTCACAAAAGGAGCCATTTCCATACCTATCTCCCTGTAAAAGCCTAGCACAGACATGGCAAGAATGCAGATGCTTTCTGGCGTAGCTAGTTTCAGTACAATTTCGCCTTCTTTTCCGAGCGCTCCTGCCCTTAACACCTTACCGTGACTAGCAACAGTAAAAGGAGAGCCAGAGTGCCGCACAGGACGCAGACAGGAACTTCCCCAAAAAAACAGCACACTCTCTTTGTGGTGCCCTCCCCACAGCTGCCCTTGAAGCGGTGGGAAAGGCTCTGCTGGGGACTCAGCAGCCTGTCATCCTTTCCCTGGTTGCATTCCGCAGGACGGGTTGTTAGTCACGGTCTGTGAGATCCCTCCCTGTCTCCTTCCCTTGACACATCTTTGTGCCGTCACTTGTATCCGGGTCTCGCCCGCAAACCACACCAGGAGGTTTAACCTGAGGCAAATATGACAAAACAAGCAAGCAAGCAAACCTGTCACCCCAGCACTAGGTACACACGGAGCGGTTCCCAGATAAAGCCAAGCAGAGTGGAGCCATCTGCAGCAGCCTGCCTGCTGTCGGGAAGCCGCCGCAAGCCGCGGTACCACTTGGCTGGGCGAAGTCCAGCAAGTCCTTGTTTGTGTGCCTACCTGGATCTATGCCTCACAGCAGCCAGGTGCCCAGAGCTGCTGGGGTCCCCTCAGTGGTGACATCAAGGCTGGTGACGCAGGCTCCTGTGTGATTTGCTGCAAGCTGTGCATGTCGAAGAGCTGCAATGATCCTGGTCAAATATTAAGCCACTGTGTAGTTTAACCCCCCAGCTGAACAGTTATTATTGCAGGGCTAAGAGCAGGCACTTCTCGCCCCATGAAAGACAAACAGTAACCATGACTCACTGCTTCACGACCCCTTTTAAAACACTCCCAAGCCATAAAATCACACAGCCTGCTTTCTCTTCACGCTAATATGAGTAACACACGGCTCAGCTGGAGTCACGGGGAATAATTCATTTGGCAGAAGATGAGGCCTGAGATAGGAGCTTTGGGCTGGGAGCAGGTCCTGAGTTGGAAGGAGTGATGCTGCAACGGAGAGAGGTTTCCAGCAAAAGTCCTTGGTCCTGGGGCTGACCTCACTTAAAACAGTCATTACTGAAGCTCTCCAGAAATTAAAAAAAAAGAAAAAAGAAAAGAGAAAACCAACCGAAAAAAAACCCCACAACAGGTACATTCAGTAATGCTGCTGGCACTGAAGTGGAATGCATCACTCCTACAGGGAAGGACCAAGCTTGTGATGCTTAAAAGTCTAATGAACAAGCCATGTTCATCTGCCAAACAGAAGTGGTTCACGTTTTAATAATATAAAGAATATTAAAAGTAAAGTCACATTTTTAGGAAATTGTCACAAGAATTTTAGCTGGAGGCTGCTCAGCTGAAAATAACAGAGAGAACAATCCATAAAAGCCATACAATTCATAAGGTGTCTCTTCCTGTGTTTCCTAATCTAGGTGTTCCCACTCCAGCAGGGGGATTGGACTAGATGATCTTTTGAGATCCTTTCCAATCCCTGGCATTCTGTGATTCTGTGATTCAGTCAGCAATACCCATACGGTCCTAAGATGTATTTAGCAATGGGTTTCCAGCAGAGAGAGAGAGATCCCTGGTGATCCATTCTTTAGCCTATGGTATGTTTTATTAAGCAACAAACTTAATAACTATACAATAACAACAAGGCCCTGCATCTGGAAAATGCACAGAAAAAAAAAGCAACTAAGATAACCGAGGTGAAATGCCGTAAAAGAAGTGATTAAAAGCTAGTGGCAGGTTTGCACTAGCATAATGAAGGCTGAGTTAGGATATGATTTTACTGAGGAAAATAGGAAATAAGCTTTTGAAATTAAAGGATAGCAATGCAAAATAATAATAATAATAATAATAATAATAATAATAATAATAATAATGTAAAGTAACATTGAAAACCTTTAGGGTGAGCACTGAAAAGCCTGCAATGGGAGACTGGTACAGCCTTCTGATGGGAGCAAAGGAGATTAAACTCCACTCCCCTTCAGGCTAGATCAGTTTAGGCTGAATCACCTTATGAAGGGGCTTACTCATTCCATACACACTGAAAAAAAGGAGGGGGGGCTGAGTGCCTCAGGCGGTGAAGAACAAAAGGAGACAATCCTGGCATTGTTTGTTTCCCCAGCACCACAGGGGCTGCAGGCAGAAGCAGGCAGCAGGAATTGAAGACTCTGGATGTGAGCAAGTTCCCCAGAACTCAAAGCCAGATCCTGCTCAAGGCACAGCCGTGGCTCACCTTCTCTGTTCCAATGTTTGCCATTAATACCATCTTGCATTTGCTGCTGCCATTGAAGTGATGCAATATTTCATTAAAAATAATGTCCTGGCAAATTGCAAGCACTCCCTGCACTCCTAAGCTCTGTGACACAGAGATAAGAAGAGTTTACCCAGGGCCTTTGGGACTGTTTGCAGAGGAAGGGGGGTGGCACCAATGTAGCTGAGAAACAAGGGAATTTGATCTCCACTCTACAGAAGCAGGAAGGTAGGGAATGCAACCCAGTTAGGGCAAGCAGCCTTTGCGTTCCTGTCTGTGACTGAACTATATAAGAGGAGTACTATGCCCCCAAAGATTGAAACAAATGATTTTGAGCAGGAAACCTCTGGCAGTGGGTGCAGGCTGTGAGACGGAGCTGGGGATTGACTCATTTGGGTCAGCGAAACTTGGGCTCTGTGCCACCCCTCAGTGATGCTGGGCTGTGAGAGCTACCACCAGAGGACATGGGCTTTCAGCACAGCAGGTCTGGGCTTTTGGCTGGCTGAAGCATGGCAAGGTGCTGGGTGCCCTTGCACCTGTGCGAGTGTGCGGTTTTCAAACACACAGGGTTGCACTGGGTGCTCCCTGTGAGCCTTCACTCCCTTGCCAGCTGAGCTGGAGATGGTATCAGCCCGCTCTCCTCCCCTTCCTCTTACGCAATGCAGCGTGGAGGGGAGTGACTTGATTTTTTTTCCCCTCTCTCTGGGAGTTGGTTTTCACTTCCTGCCCCTTCTGTGCTTTTGTCTGCACTGGACGCTGCTGAGGGCACACCTGAGAGGTGAAGGTGTAGGGGACCAGGGGGACACCCCACTCCTGGCATCGGTCCATCTAAGGCCGCACAGGTGGGGGCCGGTAACGTCGGTTTGGGGGTGAGCTTGCAGGGTGGGGGGACACGTTGGCCACCTGGGGCAAATGGGGCCTTGGGCATGCTCCAGATCCCTGCACACCCCACGTTAGCAGGTACCTGGATACCATCCCTCTTAGCTTGTCTGTTTTTTCTCTCCCTTTAGGAAAGGACTAGGGTCACAAGGCGGGAAGGATTGGGTTGCCGAAATGGCCAGAGGAAGACCAGGTCCACAGACCGGACTCTGGGTCTGCCTGGTGCTGGTAGCAAGGGTGGTCTTTGGTGAAGAGCAGGAGACAAAGCCCTTTGGAGAAATGTGCCTGGAGAACTTTACAGCAGGGATACCGAGTTTGGTGCTGGACACGGATGCCTCCGTTCAGAATGGAGCCACCTTCTTATCATCCCCCATGGTCCATCGGAGCAGGGACTGCATGAGGGCTTGCTGTAAGGACCCTGCTTGTAACCTGGCCCTTGTGGAGCAGGACCCGGCCTCAGAGGAAGACCACATCCGGGGCTGCTTTCTCCTCAACTGTCTCTACGAGCAGACATTCGTCTGCAGGTTCGCCAGGAAGGTCGGCTTTCTCAACTTCCTGAAGAGGGACGTCTACGATACCTACCACCAGGCAATACAGAAACATGGATCTAGTGGTAAGGAGTACATAAAGGATTTGTGCAAGCTGGGGGTAGGCAAGCACTGAGGGCTTTGGGCCTCATTTCTACCATTTCTTATTTGTGCTGCTGCATTTCATCAATTCACGATCTGTTCCAGTTTACTTATTAGTAAATAGAGCAGGAGCCATTCTGTAACCTATTTGAAACAGGTGGAGCGTGTGTTTACCAAGTGCAGGCTGTATTTTTGATTCTTGACAAGGCAGAGAAAAATATATTGTTTTTCTTCTTTCTCCCTCCTTGTTCCTCCTACCCAGCCCTGTAAGGCTGGAAAGTGAAATCCTCTAAAATTGAAACATCCCTGTATTTAAAGGGCTGCATTAAGTTTCTAATTGCTTGGGGGCTGGAGACAGGGCACAACCTGCATACCTTTCCTTTTGCCACAGCCCCAGTCTTGTGAGGCCCCTCTGTGGGGCTTGTTGAGGCTGCTTGGTTTTGCTGGCTGGGTTTTGATCATGTCGCTTCCACTCTGGGTCTGTTTATCTCTTTCAGCCTCTGCTTACCTGCTCAGAAAGTTTGCACCAGGCCTAGAAATCCAGGTGAAAAACAAGCTAATCTGTACCTGGCCACCAGCCACGTGCTCTGTGATCTCCTTAAAATGCTGTGTTCTGAAACACTAAAACCAACTCCTCCTGTTGCTTCCTTCCTCCCTTGTTTTGGAGGAAGCCTAACAAGCCTCTGGCACGACTTGGTCTTTGGCAGCTTTAACCAGCTTACTGCCTGTGGAGGGATGGACAGAGCTTCCAGGAGATTTTCCTCAGCCCCCCAGCCCGCCCCTGGTGCACAGTGCAGGTGCCCAGAGGAGCAGCTGAGTGCGTGACACTTGATCATGTGAGCTGCATAGTCTTGGATCTTCTGCTGGATGTGCCAGCCTGCGAGGCCAACAACTTTTTGCAGAGCAGAGGTGGCTCTCCTGTCTTCTCTTTCCCCTAGTTGCTTCCCACTGCACTTTAGGGCTTTCTGGTGAATCTCAGCTCCTTGTTGCAGAAGGCATTCCCATGCCTTTGCTCCAGGCTCAAAAGCCTTTCCACAGGGGTACAACTAGTGATGCACTGAAAGCCACATCTCCAGGAGTAGAGGTGGCATGATAGCAGCTGCGTGAACTCCCACATGTTTTTCTGTAGGAGGAAAAGGTAATGCATCATCCTTAGTGCATCCTGGTTTCACAAGGTTAGATTGAAAATATGATGCGCTGTTGAGCAACGAGGTCCCTTCACCTCTGCAGACCAGCAGGCTGCAGCCCCCTCCCCAGGCTGCCCACAGCTGTGCAGGGCCAGCTCCCATGGTTGAGTGTGAGGTGGTAATGGTGGAGCAGAGGGACCACAGTGGAAATGGAGAACATGGTAGAAGTGCTCTTTGAGCCCACCTGGCAGCAAAAAGGATGTTGGATGTGGGTTTTCCTTTCGGACCTGTTGTGGATACCTGAAGAGGCAGGGTGAAACTGAGGGTAAGGAAGATGTTTTTAGCACACTGGACTTTCCCCCTATGCTTTCCTCTTGGACCTAATTTTGTGCTGCAGACAAAGATGTCTGCTCACTGTTGTGCTTTTCCTCTCTGAATATGCAAAGCTTTGTGGCTGCTCTGGACCTGGGCTGTCATCGTCTCCAGGGCTGGGTGCCGAAGAGTGGTGGGGAACTGTATGATGCCCTTCTTTATATGCTGTCTAGTGTCCTCAGAGCCCCGAGGGTGTGCTCAGTGGCAATCTCCAGATGGGCTCTGCAAAAATGAGGATCAAAAGCATGCTTTTCTAGCCAATAGTGAAATATGTGTTTATGTGGCTTAGCACCCCAGTGGGTGATATTAAAGAGAACAGCCACATGTTGCAGGACTCACAGTACTGCTGCAATAGACTTGCTGGATTCAGAGGCTTATAACTTTTCACGTGGAGATAGGTAACACTTGAAAGAAAGCACAGCTGGGGACTACTGAAAGACAGATTTAATTATGGAGTGTTTCCTGATGGAAGCAGGTAAATGCTAGGAGAGGGAGACAGAGGAAGCATTGCATGTGGAAACGGCACAGGGTCAGGGCAGCCTTGGCGTGTGCCACTGCCGTCCTGCTGAGGTGTTACAGCTTCAGAAAAAAAACCTCCAGGTATTGGCAACAGCAAAAGCTCCTGCTGCCATAACTAAGAAGCTCTACCCCCTTAAATCACTCCCCAGCCTGAACTTTGCTGCGAGTTTTCTGCCTGGCTCACTGGGGAGGGGCAGCTCACCTGCACTTTGTTGGTAATCATGGAGGCTGGTGTTGAGGTAACCACCGTGAGCTTATTCTGGTCTGGGCGAACCAGTTCTGGGCGTGATGCTGGAAAATAACCTCCCTGAACCTTTGTCCGTTTCTTGAACCGAACCCTTTGTGGGGGTTGTGAAAGGCTGGGTGACACGCTCCAAATGCCTGATCTGAATGGGAGACAGGTGGGCAGCAGGGAGAGTTTTGCAGCCCTGGCTGTGCTCCTGCCTGAGGGGCTCAGCCGAGCTGCTGGATTCCCCTCCTGCAAAGCTTCATGTCAATGAGTGTTGAGAGCTGCATAAGTTGTGGAAAATCTTCCTAGTGCTGCTGTCTGGCCTTTTGGTTTGTGGGGGCCACAGCGAGCCGTGCCAAGGCACAGTGTGGGCTGTGGGAGTGACAATAAACAAGCAGAGGCAATCTCAGCACATTCTGCTGTACTGAGATATCACTTTAGTCTCAAGTACCCATGGCGTGGTATCATGTCTGTGAGTGCTGGAATGGAGAAAATCTGGTTTTCTGTGAATTTATGTCTCAAGGGCGGTAGTTGGAATGTGAGCACCAAAATAGAAATCCTCAGACTGGGAGCTTTGCCTTCTGCAGGATTTTACCAGCGTGTTCCTTTTCTGACAGCAAGGCCCCTGCTGGGGTCCCCTCCCACCCCTGTGCTTACTTTTACAGCCTTCATAGGATTTCAGTGTCCTTTAGACTTCTGTTTCCTATCAACTTTGGTTCAGGTTTACTCACTGGTAGAGCTGAAGCCAAGTAAACCATTCGCTGAACAAGCCTTGAAGTGACCTGAAAATTTTTTGAAAAGCAAAAAACAGAAACTGAGAGCTGAATAACCTATGAGACACTCAAATGTGCAAGATTTTAGCTGTGAGCATTTTGGATTTACTCTATTGAGTTTTTCTGCAGGATCAGCAAAAATGAAAGATAAATCTCTTTCCTATGTATTTTGATTGGAAGCTGAATTTGTCACTTGATGACATGACTCCAGCAGCTGGTGCCCCACAGAAAAGAGCATGACATGCAACAGCATCATAAAGCTTTAATATCCCCATTAATTACAGACTTCAACAGAAACTTTCCAAAGAGCATTAGAACAAAGGCAGCTTTCATTTTTCAGACAGCCTTTCATAGCAAAAGGAGCTGAATGGAGAACTTCCCTTTCCAGAGCATTTGTTGGCATTGACCCCAGCTCAGTAAGCATTTGTCTATAAAGCTCAGGTGGGGAATGCCCACCTGCTTCATACAGTCAGTGATGAAAATACACCAATGTTGGTGAGCTTTCTCATATTCGAAGGAGAGAAAGTAGAGCCCTCTGAAAATGAAGTCCTTCATTTCTGTGGAAAGATCCTCCTTGGCAGTCCCTGCACACAAGCAAACCCTCTGGCTTTCTGGGGATGAGCACACCTGGGGAATGTTGCTCACCAAAGATGGGATCTGGAGAGGTAGCTGACCCTGTAATCAGAACCAATCTTTTACTTCACTGTACAATCCATAACTCAAAGCAACTGAACCAACCTGCAGTAAAGCATTTTGCTTGTTTTTCTGGTGTTTTTTTTTTCTTTTTTTTCTTTTTCTTTTTTTTTTAAGTGTATGTGCTTAAAAATGTCAAGGAAAAGCATGACCTGGAGTTGCTGTATGTTAACGACCAATCTGTGGCTCTGCAGAACTGGTCTTCCCCTGTGTCTGCCCCCACCTGATGAGCTCAGCCTGGCAGGAAGGCAGCAGGGAGCAGATTGCATTTCTCAAGGTTGGGCTCATGGCATCTGTTGGCCCAGCAGAACAGCAGGAGCATCCATTTCCAGAGCTCGTGGTGCTGTGTACCACATAGCTGTGGGGCTGTTGTTTCCTAGTTTGTTTGGAGAGCACTGTCAGCTGAAGTCATTCCTTTGGCTACAAATGGTCCTGTGACCCTTGGCAAGATCTCTTGAAAATAAAACAAAACTCCATTTATTTATTCTTCCAGCCCTGCTCAAAGCCAAGAGGGCCAGGCTGGCCCAGCACAGTTTGGTGTCTTCCAGCTGTCCTTGTGCCTCACTGGGGCCAGTTTCTACCACTTTGGCAGGCAGCCCTTTTAGAGGAAGCAGCAGGGAGCAATGCCTCACCCAAAGTCCAAAGGATACTGGAGTGAGCACCTCTGCTTGTGATGAAAATGCCATTTTTCTGGCCTCTGCCTGTTTTGGTGGCTGTGCTGAAAGCCTTATCCCTTGGTGCTACATGAGGAGGACTAAAAGATAATGCTGGTGACGTTCAGTAGGGAGCAGCTGGTGTAATAAAGTTAACCAGAAGCCCTGCAGCTGCAGGGTGATTAAGGTCTCACATAGCAAAAGGCAGCCTGACTCCTGAAATGAGGGAGGAGAGCTGCAGGTCTGCAGTTAGGAACAGTGCCCAAAAGGATGATTGATTTTGCTTGGTGTCTTCACCAAGTATCAAAAGATACTGGAAAATAGAAAATTCTGGATGGATATGTGGTCACTCTCACCTGGAGTACACGTTGCAAAACCTTCTATCCTGCTTAATTAATAGGTGAAAGAACTAACAAATGGCTTGTTTTTAATATCAGCTTTGTTTGCATATATGCCTTATACATCAGGTCCCTTCAGTAGGCTCTAGCAAGGGGCAACAGGTGGGACGTGAATCTAGAAATATAGCAGAAAATTAAGACCAGGTCTGAAACAGTGAAAGTAATTAACTGAGGGAATAGTTTTCCAACCAAAGGCTTTGGGCAGTAATCCTCTTGTTCAGTTCCAGTTGTATAAGAATGGCAGAGTGACACATCTAGATTGAAAATGAAAATTGATGCCTTTCCAAAAGGCACAGGTTGAACCTGACCATTGAGTCCTGGTATGGGAACTACCAGGTGGGGTTTTATGGTCTGAGCCAAGCAGAAGGTGTTCAGACCTTGGAGGAACAATGAGTCAAAAAAGGAACAGTGAGTCAGGCTCACTGTGTGTCACTGCAGTCTGATCTTGCTGGCACTGGCAGAGATCAGTTTTCATCTCTTACGCTCACTGTTCATAGAAGAGTTTAATGGACTGTGGGGGCTGCTGCTGAGTTAATTTGTGGAATGGGACAAAAAGTAACAGTGGCATGAATGGCATTTGTGTGCTTTTTCTAAAGCTCCTGTGTCAGAGAGTGGGGCGGAAGATGAGGTGGGATCCATTCACATCCATCCCCCCCTTGCACAGCTCCAGTTAAGTGCACAGTGCAGTGCGTAGAGCCAGCAGTAGGAATGAAGAGAGTCCATTCCACATTCTTTACCACCCACATCAGGTCATCTCCATTAGTGGTGGGGTGGAGATTACTCTGTGCTGTTTGCGTGGCCTTCTTCCCACTGCTGAAAGCATGGAGGCTGTAGCCACAGGGAAAGCCTCCTGGGATTTCTGTGGGCAGATGTGGCTCAAAAGGCACTGCCAGAGTGAGTTGTGGAGTTATTAAACGGCTGAGGGCAGCAGTAACGGTACTGATCACCTGTTGCTCACACAGGCTGCAAGAAGCACAGCTGTATTAAAGTGTATTCCTTTTAGTGAATGGCATCCATACTGATTTACTCTGGAAAAGTCCCCTTTTCTCATAATGTGGATAAGGACTGGAGCGCTGCCTCTATCAACGCTTTGCTCTGCTCTTCCTCCACAGATGACCGTCCTCCAATAGCCCGTGCTGGCATGGACATGCGGGTGCAGCCAGGGGAGCCAGTGATGCTGAGAGGCACAGACAGCACAGATGACCACGGGATTGTCACGTATGAATGGAAACAGGTCCTCGGTGACCCCTCTGTGGAGATAAAGGTAAGGAGATGAACAAAGGAAACAATTTGGTCTGTGTCGCCTGCAGCCTGCTCTCTGTTGGGATCTCCAAATTTAGCTGAGCTGGAGCAGAAGCCAAGGCTTCTGACTAGCTCCAGCATCTCTAGGGCATGAACACTACTTTGTAGATGTTCAATGGGGCCTGTGGTTTTAGAAGAACAAACAGTTGCTGTAAAACTTCTGCTAAATACTCCAGAAAGCCTTGAAGCTTGTATGGAGCTCTTGTGGCACCTTCTGGGAGACTTAGTATACCAGCCAATGGCTGACTTTGAAGAGTAGTAATACCTAGCTGTAGGAGATTGTGGAAATCTGGAGATGCTGCTCTCCTTTTTTGTTTCCCCTAGCCCAGCCAAAGCAACTTTTATGGAAAAAAAAAAAAACCTCAAAAACAAAAACCCTAAGCCAAAGCACTGAGACATTTTTAAAGCCAGAATTCTGCTTGGGGGTTTCCAGCCAAACTTGTTTCTTCCTAATACAGCAGAAACGTGGGCTTCATTCATCCTCTCATTACACTTGCCTTTTCTTCTTTTATTTTGCATTCTCAGAAGCTTGAAGAAGACCAGGCAGAAATCTCCAACCTACAGGTGGGCACTTACGTCTTCCAGCTTACTGTCACAGACACTGCCCAGCAGCAAGACTTCACCAACATCACCATCATAGTGCTGAATTCTGAGCAGACTGAAGGTGAGCCCACAGACATCTAGTTTGTGTGCCCGAGCTGGGGAGCTTTTCCAGCCCTTCTCTCGGGGCAGATGGGAAAAGAGCACAGGCAGCAGAGTGGGCTTGCATGTCAACTTCTCACAATAAAAGCCTGCACCTGACAAACAGTGAAAGGTCTCTACATTCGTAGCTGTCTATTTTAGGGTTTTCTCATCCTCTTATAGAAGAGGTGGCCTACAATAGCCTGATCCTCTCTGTATGCCATTGCCTCCTCTACTGGATAACCCCAGAGTAGCTGGATCCTGAGGATACATCTGAGAGCAAAAGAGAAGAACCCAAAAGGATTTGTTGACTCCGTGGTTTTATTGTGCCTAATTCCCTTAAGCCACAGGACAGGTGAAGTCATCTGTGTGATGTTCAGAATGGCCCCGGGGTTACCTGTATGTTTTACTATAATGGCCTTTTTTAATGATCAAAGTACTCAGCATTATAACTGCACTGGGGCAATGAATTCTTGGACAAATGCTGGCCTAGCTGTCAAGCAGAGAATTTCTTCTCGTGCCTCAAGTACCATAAAACTAAAAGAACATCCATATCAAGTCACTCTGTCAGAAATCTAGTGCACTGCATCCAACAGTGCCCAGAGTTTAACACTAGATAATAGCAAGAACATGACATGCTGTCAGTAAACCCTTGCTGTGCTTGGCTAGCCACCAAGGAATTTGCAGCCTTTTTAAGCAAATAGGGTGTCTTTGTATTCAGTATCCATGAATGAATCTTCACACAGCAGCAGCATCCTGAAGCAAGGAGTTTCACAGCTGAACTCTTTGCTGTTTGCTCTTATGAATATGGCACCTCCTAATTTGATTTTGTACTCTGTCCTCCCGTATAAGAAAACACATTATGTGATTCCCTATTTGCCTTCCCCTTGCCACTCACATTTTGTAATTTTTTTTCAGACAAACATCCACACTGTTGACAGACTTTCCTTTGGAAGATTTTCTTTTCTCTGTGTGAAGGTAAAACATGCTAACCAGACCCTCTTATTTTAACTCTGTTGATAGAGCATTGCTTGACTCCAAAGAAGGTTGGTTGGTGTCGAGGCTCTTTTCCACGTTGGTTTTATAACCCAACTCTTCAGCAGTGTCAGGAGTTCATTTTTGGCGGCTGCAAACCTAACAAGAATAACTATTTACGGGAAGAGGAATGTAAACTTGCCTGCAGGAATGTTAAAGGTGAGTCTGCTTCAAAAATCAGCCCCTTCTTTTTCATAGGATCTGGATGTCCCTATGGGCAAGGACTGCACCTTTGTGGCTAGCAGATATTGTCTGGAGAGCTGAGGAGATGAGGCTGATGAGGGTCCCACAGTGCCCAGCTCCTGGCTCTCTGTTCCCCTAGTTGATGCCAGACTAGCTTCCTTTAGCATCAATCATCACCACTGGCCACATGTTGGTGTAACTAACCAGGGCAGGCCATCAGCAAAAACTGGCTCCTTCTGGCACAACGTCTTCAGTGCCAGGTGTTCCTGGTATGTCCCTGGCTGCACAGACCCTCACCAAATTTTCATCCAGCATCCTTAACCTAAATTCTGTATTTCTACTCCTCACCACTACAGGGCTTTGTTCCAGAAAAGGCACATTTCTTAGGAGAAACATGAAGCAATATAAAGCTGATTCTATGCTGACAAAGCAGTGTGGTGGTAAATTAACTTTATTTTTCCCCTTGTCTCTTCAGGCTCTATCAGCGGGCGACAAATGCCAGGTAAGCCTCCTGCTCCTCTATATAATCTTGCTGTAAGCTCAGGCTTAGTGTCTCATATCCATTCCTGTGGCTTTTTGATTAGCACTCAGTGTGGAAAATGAGGTGTCGGGGACTAATTTCTTTGCCAAGCCTTTCACTTTCATATCATAGGATAATTCAGGTTGGAAATTGTGCCTGGGGTGCAACCCACTACTCAGAGTAGGGCCAGCTTTGAGTTATGTCAGGATGCTTAGGGCTCTGTTCAAGCCACTTTTGGGTATCCCTGAGGAAGGAGATTTTATGTTCTCTCTGGGCAGCCCTCATATTTGTTTTCCCTTCTATTCGAATCAGTTTCCCTTATTGGATCATTTGTCTGTTGCTGCTCACCCTTTTACTGTGCATCTCCAAAAAGGATCTGTCTTTTTCAAAACTTCACACTAGGTCATGTGCTCCAGTCTCTTGCTGCATCTTTGCTGCTTCATTCCAGCATGCTGGTGTCTGTTGTTCACTGGAGAGCTCAGACTTGGGCAGAGCACTGATCAGCTGGGATCACCTCAGGGGCAGAGGAGGATGGCCAGTTGTCTCTGCTGGCTCTCCCAGCCTGCTGTGCAGTTGGACATCCTTGCCACAAGAGCTCTCTGCTGATTCACGTTCACTATGTCCACCTTGACTCCCAGGGCTGTTCTGTACAAATCCTTTATCACTTCTTGGTGTCCAGATGCTGTTCTTGTGTGGAGTTGTTCTATCTCAGGTGTGGGATGTTTAACTCTCTGCTTTGTCTTTGCATTTGCCTTTGCATTTTATGAGCAGAGCTGGAAGCCTTCTTCTGCCTGCCCAGCCCTCGCTGCATGGCACTGAGTTCCCTGCTTTCCCCATTTTTGGTATTGCTCACAAAATTCTAAGTGGTCTTCCCCATATGCGGCTTCACTGCCCCAGACTCTGCCCTTAAGCCAAGGACAAGGGAGTCCAGTGGGCATTCCTTCCCAGTGAACACTGAGCCAAAGAAGGTATTGAGTACATCCGCCGTGTCCGGTTCTTTTGTCACTGGGTCCCCATGGTGACTGGGGCATTACCATGCCTTGCCTCCAGCTTCTGCAGACTTCTGTTTTGAGAGGAAGGATGGCTGTTCCCTGAGCACTGCTTGGCTTATAAGCAAGAAATGATTTTCTTCTTTTTTGAGTTGAGTGGCACAGAAGAGAGACCTTTGCCAGCCCTTTCACCGCTTTTTAAGTCCTTCATAACACATCTGTGTGGCAGGGAAAATGAGCAAATTTTAATGAACTATCTGAACTGTTTCTGACACAGTATGCAATGGGAATTGTCAGGCCTCCTCGTTCAGATGCAAGGATGGCTGCTGCATTGATGCCTATCTGGAGTGTGATGAAACTCCAGACTGTGCTGATGGATCAGACGAGGTGTATTGTGAACAATGTAAGTTCTTCACGTTCTGGCTTAGAAAACTTAGTATCTGCACAGGGATGACTGCAGTGCTCAATGCTTGACTCTGCTTTTTGTTGCTCTGTATTCTCCTGACCCTGCATGAGCTCTCACTGTTGCCATATTTTCAGGTTCTGCCATCTCCCATATCTCTGACTGCTACAGCTGATCTCCCCGCTGGGATTTTTCCTTCTACCGTCTTCCCTGTCCCTGCCTGTAAGACTTCAGAGCCTGCCTTCCCCTCCCCTGCCAATGTTTTATTTCTGGATGATCATACCTTCTCTCCTAGTTTATGGAGGTGGGAAATTAAACCATGACTTCTTCCAATTGGTTCAGCATCAAAATCCCCTTAACATCCTCACATTATGCTAATGTAAATGCACAGTGGTGAGCTGCCAAAGTCTGTAATCTCCCTCTCTCCTTCTCACAAAATTCACGTAATCTCTTCCCTATGTGTGGGTATTTTGTTACCTTCCCAGGCTTCTTATTTTGCCCTCACTTATTTCCCAGACCAGTACTTTTTCATACTTCTTAAAACCTGGAGTGAGAGCATCTTCCCCTTTTTTTTCTTGGTGGAAAAATCTAAGAAAGTTGAACTCAAATTGGAAATCATTTCTAGTTACTACACTGTGTTTTCCCATGTTCCTCTCATAGCTTTGAGCTATCTAAGAACCTCAGAGTATATCTCCTTTTCCCTGGCTTGTTGTAGCAAATAAATGTGCAGGAATGCCCTAAGATTAACATAAAATATTTCTCTTGCAGATGCTCGTGAGTTCAATAGACTGCAGAAAATCAATGTCACACATAAGCAAGGTACACACTGTCAGGAGCACTTTGGCTGACGTCTGCCAGCTCTTGCCTTTTCCTTCAGCCCAGTATTGGTAGTGGCAGCTCACCTTGGCCTTGCCAACTTGAGCAGCTGCCAGATGGGCGGTGGGCACCCAAGTGCTATAGGTCTGCCTTTGCTACAGTGCTTGTGCTCTTCTATCATGAGCAGAAGTTGGTGCTCTGGTAAGATGCTGCTTGGGCTACAGCATCTCTCCTTTGCTTTGCCAGCTCACTGCGTGGACTTGCCTGACACTGGACAGTGCACAGACAGCATCCCTCGCTGGTACTATAATCCCTTCTCTGAGAAATGCGACCGCTTCACCTACGGGGGCTGTGATGGCAACATGAACAACTTTGAAGAAGAGGAAGAGTGCATGAAATCATGTTCAGGCGTCACAAGTAAGCAGGAATAGTGAGGGCTGGAATACAGATCAGACTTGGAAAATCCATCCAGATTAAGTTCTGTGGTGACAAAGAGGCAGTGACTTGGAGCCTTTGGACAAGGCAGCTCTGTTCTCAAGTCCTGGCCATGCCCCACAATGTTCTGCAATGTATTGACTGCTTATGGGGAACAACGCATGTCTACAGAATGTCTGCAGTACAGCCTGTCATTTGTCAGAGCTGGAGAAATTCTGTGGATGCTAATGTTCAGAAAGGTACAGAGTAGCATGACAAAACTAGCTAGAGTCATGGTGTGGCCTTTCCAAAGAATATAACTTTCTAGCTTGGCTCCAGTTCTCCACAAGTGGGAGGAGAGAAATGAAGAAAATTCTCCATATTAGGGAGAAGTTTTAAACAATCAAGAGGGAAAAATTTCACACTGCAGTGCTCTGCAGGCATTGCTGCGGAGGCCAACAGCATAAATAGGAGGAATTCTGACACTGCATGCATCCAGTCATTTCACAGTACTGGAAATACGCTCCTCTGAAACCTGTCTCAGCCCTTGTTCCTCTTAAAACTCTTCTTCTTACTCCCAATTCAGAAAAAGATGCCATTGGTCGGAGATGGGAAACATTTGAACCTCACAGTGATATGTTGAGTGAGTAACAATATGATAATTGATACGGTGATATGATGAGATGTGATATGATAAGTGAGTAACAGTTCCTCATACAGAGTTTATTTGTTGCTTTCACTGTCCTGAAAAATATTTTGCCCTTCCTTGGAAATATTACCCTTTTTACCTATTTCCTGTGCCCCTTCTGAGACTAAGGGAGTAGTGCAGTATTAGTAGGACGCTAGCAGGGGCTAGAGAGATTTTTCAGTGGACCATGCACCTTTGGTCCAATTCCTGCTTTGTCTGTGACTCTGTAGATCATTGCAGAGGCTCCTCATTTCTTTTCCATCAACATCCATGAATGCTGCAGTGTTCAACATCAAAAAATGTCACACAAAATTCCTCCCCAGGGCCACATTTACAAAAAGGACCACTAAATTCTGCAAAAAAGAATGCCCAAGTGAGTATGTGAATAATGTTGGATGCTAGATTGGGGTGAAGTCTGATTACCCTATCAACCCTCAGAGCTGTATGCTCACAACACTGCTACAAGTTCTTTCTCAACACATTCACCACCGCACCTCACTCCCATGGCATTCTCCTGGCCAGGAGTGCTCCCTGTGACCTCACTTTGTGGCCTCTACATTGTTGTATGGAGAAAATCCAGCACTGGAGAAGAGTTTGACATTTAAAGATGTGCCAAAAGGCCAACTCTGCCAAAGTCACCAAATAGCCTTTAGAGGGCGTGGTGCATCCAAGAAATGATGGAAGCTGTGATCTGGGAGAACAGAAATACTCTTACCAGACCCCTTTCCATGTAGCTGTCTTTCTCACTTAGTTTTGCAATGCCCACCCTGCTGTCAGCCCACCCCTTCTCCTCTTTTCCAGCACAGCTTCTCCAGCAGCTTTTGTGCTTGTTCTTAGTGTGCTGCTGCAGAGCTTGTGGAGCAGACCTCCTAACTTGTTCACATTCATGTGTCCCCTGCAGGTGCCTTTGAAGTGGTGATTGCTGTGCTTCTTGGGATCTGCATCATGGTGGTTCTGGCCATCATAGGCTACTTCTTCCTGAAGAGCAGAAGGAAGAGCAGCCGCCGCCGCCAGCCAACCACTGCTACCAACTCGACCCTGTCCACTACAGAGGACACCGAGCATCTGTTTTACAACGGTGCCACCAAACCAGTCTGACCTGCTCCAGTCTCTCTCCCAGCCACACACTGGGACATTCCCAAGAACTTCTGGAGTTTTGCTTTTAGATGGGGGCCTCGGCCTGGAGGGCTCTTTCTTAGAAGACATTGGTAGCCTGAGGCCAAGATCTAGCCATGATTTGGCAGTAATGTGGCTAAATTGACATGGCTAAATGATTGTCGTGGCTAAACGGCTGCTCTGGACTCAGGACCTGGGAGCATTCTGATGCTCTCTGAGGTCTATCTCTTCCTAACCTCAAGCAATCCAGTGAAACTTTGAATGACATCTTTCTTCTTGCTCAAATCTGGAGCACAGCTCAGCTCTGCTTACTGAAGGACCCTGAGATTGAATCTGTGTAGCATTCATAACGGTGAATGGTACAAGCTCACCATGGCCAGCAATTTTTTGTTTGCAGTGCTGCTTCCTGCCACTTGGCTTCAGATTTTCTACCCTTTCTCCCAAACCTTTGCCAAGTTGCCCTGCCTTCCAGCTGTCCTCCTGGTCGTGGTGAGTCCTGTGCGGGCTGCGTGCTTCTGGTAACCGGCCAGACCTGGGCTGGACCTGTTCTGAGCCCTGCAACACTTTCCAGTGGTTTCTGTTCTCAAGACAGAAGGAAAAACAAATAACCTGTTTTAATCACTAGGCTTTGCTTTTTAACAGAAAAGCACACCTAGAGTTTTTCTGCCTGGCTGCCATGTTGCAGCCACCTACATACAGTATGTGTCCTCCACTTTGTGAGTTGCCCTGATTGCTTTTCCAGTGTTCAGTCTGACCCTGAACATGCTCATAAAATACCTATTTATTCTCACGTGAAATGAAAGGGAATGCCCAAACTTTTTCTGCTGATGCTGAAGGGAGGGCAGAAGGATCAAGCTCCCCATTGCTGCTGTGGTGCCAGCTAGTGTTGCCCATGGGAAATCTCTGCTCCCAAGGAAACCTTGGGGAAAGCACTGCTTGCAGTGTGGGAAATATGCTTGAGGGAGGAAGGGAAGGAGAGGTTGCTGGGGAGAAGCACAGTGAAGGGATGTTTGAAGGAACCAGAGGGTTTCCTGGAGGCACTGATGCCATCTGTGTGGTCCTGGCTGTGGTGAGCCGAGCTGGTAGCTGATGCTTCCTCCAGGAAGCTTGTGCTGCTGCTTCAGTGTTACTACCCTCTCCACAGCCTCTCTCTCACCTGAGTCCCTGGCATCAGGCGCATGGCCAGCGAATGTCCCCAGATGTCCTTCCTGCTGGCCTGTCCCTCTTGGTGCAAGATGAACCCACCCTGTGGGGCCCAGAGCTCATCCCTGGGCCTGTGGCAGCATGTAACAGCTCCACCACACTGAGGTGCTGTGTTTTCCCCGTGGCTGATGAAGCAGGATGCCACCAGCTTTGCATGGCTGCATCTCCAGCATCAGGCTTGTGCCTCTGGATGCTGAGGGTTTCTGCTGTGAACAGAAGCTGATGTTTCTGTAGTCCCTGGTATGCTCAGTCTGGCGTGGGATTGGTACCAGTCCCTGAACCCCCTTTGCCTGCTGCTCCTGGAAAACTGCTGTGAAAAGAGAGGAAATCAGGGTGTGTGATGTGTTTGTGTGTGTGCGCGCGTGTGTGTAAGAAAGCACAAATTTATGTACAGATTTTAGTTTAAATTCTTGGACCCTTTCAAGGCTGGAAGGGAGGAAATGGCTGCCCACAGCGTGGTGGCAATCCAGCTGCCTCTCCCTGTTGCAGGAGGGCTTGTTTGATTCCTCCATGGCTTTTAATGGCCTGTCTTGTATCATTTCTTCCATCACTGTTTTTCTTCCAGCCTATGCAATAAACTTACCATCTTGATTTACTTTTTGTGCACCCTCTCTGATAATACAAGTTGCAATAAATGGGAATTGTTTGTCTTATCTGACTTGGGAGTGGTGTCTGAGAAGCAATGACCCGCAGAGGGGAAGGTGCCGTTCCCATGCCTGCTATCTCCCACCCTTTCATCTGCAGGTGTTGCTGCAGCCAGGTCCTGCGGTTTGGGGGAAGGGGGGCACACCACGAACAGGTGAATGCAGCAGGTAGGGTTAACCAGAGAGAGCAGTCCTTCCTTGGGAGTGCTGAGAGTGAGATCATTGCCCACTAATTCAGAGAGATGAGGCAGGGTGTAACCTGAAACTGGGCTCCAGCTGGTCAGACTGGTTCTGGTCTGAAACCAAGAGCAGACACTGCACTTCAAACAGAACCTGCTCGAGCTGCATCTCTGGGCTGATGATGGCTCAGGCACAAGATAATGGTGATGGATGTGCATTAAACTTCACTGAACAGGCAGCACAGGGTGTCCCAGCACTGCTCCCCTTCACATGAAGCTTTTCTTAGCTGCACTCTGTGCTTTGCTATCATTGTCACCCCTCTCCCAACACCACCCCCCCCACACACACCTGCTGTCCTGTCCAGCTGCTGGCACCCACATTGCCTTTGTGTGCACTCTGGAGACACACTGGCCTGCTGATGGAGTCACCAATCCTGGTGTGAAGTGGGCAACTCATGGTGGACGTTGGAAGCCAAGGCTGTCTCTCTTGACATATCCTAAAAGAGAAGGCTATGTTATTACACTCTCATTCACTTAAGGCACATCATTGTGTTTTAAGCTGTGATGGAGGACATGAGGGTCATCAGGAAGTCATTACAACACAGCACAGGGAAGCTCAGAGCCTCTGTTACTGCTCAGCTGCACACCCAAACCCTGCAAGCCCAAGTTGCACCGTGTGGGGTCACCCTGCCCTGCCTGCACACCCCGCTGCGAGCAGAGCCCTGGCTGCATGCTTCTGCCCGACAGCGTGCAACTCCGGCTCTCCCCCTGCCTGCAGCCAGAGACAAGCAGCTATGTGTTGCCTTGATCTTTTCGGGGCAGAGCCATGTCACCCCATGGCAACTGCTTTGCTGTGCTGCTGCCCAGAGGGTCCCAGGGCCTGGGACTGACTGCCTGAGCTTCTGGATGACTTGATCCCAACGGGCCCTGAGAGCCCTGTGTGTCTGTGGGACCGGAGGCAGGAAGCATTAGCTCACAGTTAAATATTGGGTGTCTCCAACTCCCTTATGGCACAATGGCTCTGTAAACACAGCAGCTGCCCCTGCACCATGGGGGTGGCCCTGCCTGGCTGACGGGAATATTGTCTCCTGCATAGAGGCCATGGTGATGTGCTACTTTCTGATAAGTTGCTTCAGCTCCCTGTGCTAATTTATTGCTTGAGGAAGAAATCGTTTTGGCTTTGAGGTCAGTTTGTTCAGGTTATCAAGAGAGCTCCCAGCCCAGGCGGAAAGAGGAGTGGGCCTGTCTTCCTGCTCTGCAGAATGTAAAAAAAAAATCCTGAAGGCCATTTCTCCCCCTTACTAGAAGCACCGGGAATGACAGGACTTGCTCTATAAACATGTGCCCTAAGCTCTTAACATGGCTCCCAACAGAGGAAGAGCTCTGCAGCTTCAAAGCCCCATTGCTCTGCACTTTTCTTTCCTTCCACATTTGGGTAACAGCCTCCTGGGGTTTGAATGAGTAAATGAACCCCCAGCAATCATTAAATAAGGGGGTACACAAACTGATCTCGGGCTGTCTGTGCAAGGCAGTGGCGTCAGTCAGAGCCTGTGTCTGCAGCACTTGTCCTGTTTGAAGACATTCTTCTAGAATTAGATCAGATGCAGATTTGAAGTGCCATGCTATTCCAGAATTTAGGAAGCAAACATTGCTTGCTCAAGCAGTGCCTGTGTGGGAAATGGGCTATGAACCTTTCCAGGCATTCTTATTTTCCTTGATGAAATGGAGAGAGAAATTGGAAACACTCTCAATTGGTCTTCAAGCACAGAACTGTGTGTTACTGTAATAATTTGCAGTTGCTGGGAAATAGAGCCAGCAATGATAACATTTATTTAAGAGAAATTATAGTTGATCTACTCTGTTCTGCAACAGGGACTGTAAAAAGGTTAGGAGGTGCTTTTCTGCAAGGCAGCTTGGCTGACCAGCATCAGAGGGAGACGTCTGTTTCCAAAGCAAGGTGCCACCTGAGGTGTTGCAGAGTTACTGTAGTTCATCAATGACCGCTGCTCCAAAATGTCCTCTTCAGAAGCTGCATCAGGAGCTTTGAAACTTGCCATTGGTTCCTGTAACAACTCTCCATGATTTCTGGCAAAAGCCAGGCCCAGTGGTTAATTACTGTGTATAACACATTGCCAGAGCCTGCCTGCATGAGAGGCTTTAGGAGATGGCAGCTAGCAGGTGACTTGGGCTGCAGAGACTCAGGGCTCTGGTGGAGTCAGCCAGACACTAGCAAGAAGAGGGGAAATTTCCACACATCTCAGCATAGATGAAGTACATTGTGTCTTTGTTCTCCTCTGACACACCTGACCCACATGCTACACGCTTCAAGATTCTAAAAAAATATTTGCAGCTGTTCTCTAGCAAAGCGCTGACTGTACTGGCCCAAGAATTTGAGCTGCCAGGACTCCCCCAGCCAGAAACTCTTCTTTACACAGTGTCCCTCTCATGTAGGCATGGTGGGAGCCATTCATTCCTTCTCCAGCTGCACCTGGGTCCTAGCTCTGCTCCCTGTGCCTCCACCACAGTCTGCCGGTTGCACTGATGTGGTTTTTTATTCATTTGGGTGTTGTTCAGCCAGAGCAGGTTCCCAAAGTGGTTTCCCAGCCCACTGAGGTGTCCACAAGGAGGAGCAGCAATTTCCTAATGTCCCACCGGTGCTGCCTTGGACACTGAAATGTCAAACAGTGGGGACATCTTGTGCTGCTGACACTGGACACTTCAGTGTGAGAGGCCATGACCATCAGTGAGTCCCTCAAGCTGTGGGATCTTGTTCCCTTCCTCCCCATTCATTATGATCCATGTTACCATACCCCAGCCAGCTTTCAAGCATCATAGCCAACTAGGAGGCAGCAGAGAGTTGGGACAGCCTCCAGAGAGCAGAAAAATGACTGCAGCTCTCCAAGCTTCTTGTGGGTCCTCCACACACTGGGTCTTCTTCCCCTTGGGTCTGTCAGAAGTTGGCAGCCATACCTTCCAGCACTCACCCTATACTCTTTATCTCTGTCTTGGAAGCAGCTGCAAATCTGTATTAGGGGGTGGGGGGAGCATTTGTGACCTTTGCATGAGGGCAGACACCTGGAAGCACTGGGGTTGCAGCCGGACTATATGGCTGTGCAGCTGGAGCTGCTGCTGAGGACGCCTGGAAGTGTTCAAGACCAGTTTGGATGCGGCCCTGGGCAGCCTGCTCTAGTACCACATTGGTAGCCCTGCTTGCAGCAGGGGGGTTGGAACTTGATGATGCTTGGGGTCCCTTCCAACCCAAACCATTCTATGATTCTATGCACAGCTGCTGTTCTAATGCCCTCACTAGGGGTTTTTGGTGCACAAAGTTTCTGTTAAACCAGTTTGAACTGGTTCTCTTTCATATTTAGAAACTATCCCTGCTCACGCTGTAGAATTACACCCTGTCAACAAACCCTCCTTTCCTTCTTGCCCTGGTATTTTGGGAAAGGGGGAGGTCTTTCTACCTTTCCCTAAAGCCCAAGTTAATCTGTTTAAAATGCACAACGAACGTGCCCAGGAACTGCCTCTTCCCTGCCATGCCTTCTGCTGTCTGGTCCATCACCACCCCCCTGCTGCTCAGCCACACCATTTCCATGCTCCTTTCCCTCATCTCCGTGTTCACCTGCTGAGACGAATTGGAGACAGGATCTGCTCAGAGAATGGGCCTGCAGATAGAGGGAAGAGCTGGCACAACACATGTGCCCAATATCATTTTCCCCATCAATTTATACATGCATGTTGACAGCCGGCAAAAATTTATTTTCTTCCTTTTCTGGTGCATTCCTGTTGCACTGAGGCACACAAGGCTGTAAACCCCTTGACACCTGGCCATCAGGAAAATGAGTAAGCTTGCACACCACCCATGAAGCCAGATGCTGCCTTTTGAATGCTAACAGAGGGAAACTTCCTCTGTTGGCCAACCCTGGGGCAGCGAGGTGAGGTCCAGACAGAAGCCCCAGCAGTGAAAAAATACCTATTTGTTTTCACAGGTATTTTTCACCTCTAGGCCCTTCTTTGCCCACAGATGGAAGGAGCAGACCTGAGAGAGCTGAACAAAGTAATCCCCTGCTTTCTTTCTGCTAGAATCCCCCCCAACATACTGGCAGAATGCCTTCCACTTGTGAGGGACGTGTTTCCCACTAGTGCCGCTCCTTGTGCCAGCTCCTGGGGCGCTGGCTGAGCACGGGATGGCAGGAGGAGACCTTCTGGGCTCCTGCAGAAACAGAAACCACAGTGTCTTTTGGGGCAGCTAACCCAGCTGGGGATGAGGGAGTGCTGCCCTGGACTGCCCTCGCCCAGCATTTCACATGGACCTGCAACCTCATGAAAGGCTCTTCTTTCCCGCACCTCCAGGCCCTCTGTAAATTGCCTCATCCCACTGCTGGGAAGAGGGGGCTTTCCCAGCTTTCATTTATTCCCCCGCTGTTGCATTGGGTTTATGCTAATTGTGGGTGATTAACTGACTGTGGGCTGGAAACTCTTCTTACAGCTCCCTGCAAGCAGGCTGCGAGGAAGGAGCCAGGGAGCAGTGGTGGTGAACAACACATATAAATCTGTAGGTTCTGCCTTGCAGCCAGGCCTACTGCAGCAGAAGGCAGCTGGATGGGACAGCATGGGGCGAGGGCACAAGCAGGATCTGTATTTAGGGCAAAAGGAGCTGCCTATCTTGTACAGCTGACTTGAGTTGTTGGGATGAGGACTGCCCACCTGGGTGTACCTTGGGTCCTTGACTCAGGAGCAGTAACTGGGAAAAGAGGACAGTGGAGAGTACAGGGTGCTTGTTCTTCCCTGGAGGTCACTGTCCCACCAGCCTCCTTCCAAGAAATGCCTTTTTTACTGTAGAGCCCATAGTGACTTTCCCTCTTGGGATGGCTGCGTTGGTGGAGGTGTTCAAGAAACATTTAGATGTTGTACTGAGGGACATGGTTCAGTGGGAGATATTGGTGATAGGTGCATGGTGGATGATATTAGAGGTCTTTTCCAACCTTGGTGATTCTAATGAAACACGGAATGATTAAACTCAGCTTGCAGTTGCCTTTGCAGTCTGCTGCTTCTGCTCTGCAATAGAGAAACCCAAGTGCTTGCTTTTTGTTGAGTGTTGGCTCTTGTCACTGAGCTCTTGTGCTCTGCAGGGCTGGAGAAAGGCAGATGCTATGGGTACTGGGGTTGTTCCTTTCCATAAAGAGGGGAATGGAGGATAAGCTGTGATTACTTGTGAATATGCCTGGTCTCTTTCAGCAACCAGATGTACCTGTAGGTCAGAGATGACTGAACTCTCTTCTGTCACCATCCCACAGCCAGCTTCCTAAGCCTGGTAGGCAACATCACCCATAAACATTTGTTTCCTCTCCAGAGCAACTTGACACATGTGCCTTCAGCAAGGCTGTGGCCAACTGACATGCTCACTGCCAGATGCATCAGCTCTACAGGAACATCTCAACCAGCAGATCCCTTCTTGCCATGCTACGTTTCTCCTGCAGTGGGCAGGCAGGGCTGCGGTCACATGGAGGGCAGGTAGAGCAGGTCCCTGTAACATGACAGGGCTTGCTCAAAGCCTGACTTCCTATTCCTTGTGCCTGTCCCCTTCCCCCCGCCACACTTTCCCATAAACTCTACCTTTGTTTGACTCTCAGTACTCCCTTCTTTTGTGTCTTTTTTTTTTTTTTTTTTTTTTTACAGGTGGTTTCTGATATGCATTGCAGGGTGTCTGGAGCCATGTGGTACAACCCAAATATAACAGTACCAGGCAGCCAGACAGCATCGTTCTGTGGTCACACAGGGAGTTTGTCTCTCTGAACATCCCCCAGACCCTTTCTGCACAGGGCATTATGATGCCAGGAAAGGAAGAGGTAAGACATTTTTGAACCACCGAGGAGGTTTTGGCAATGCCCAGTGTGGGACACTTTTGCCTTGAAGAAGGCATAATGGGAGCTCTCATGAATGAAGACGTTCCTTTGCTGTGAAAACAATGGTGCCTCTAATTGCAAGACAAGAATCTTCAGTCTTATTCTTGCCAAATTCTTGATAAGGAAATGTCCCTATTTAAGTGTATCTAATTGAGACCTGCACTCCAGCTCCTATACATGAGTGATGCTCTGCAGCTGTGGAAGTAGAAGTAAAAATGATCCAGCTGACTTCTCACCCAGCTCTACGGTGCTTTACAGCAAAGCTGATGAAGCCTAAAGGTGTCTCTTCTCACAAAACCTCCCTGCATTCCTCCATGTGTTATTGCTGCTCTGAGGCAGGGATGGCAGAAAGCACCCATGTGGATTTCTGCTTGATTTTGGTGAAATTTGATGTTGATTTGGGATTATGCTTGAGCCTGAATGTGGGAAATGAAGAAGGCAGCTGTAGGTGCCTGCTGAGCCATTATGTGGCTCTTGTTCTCTGCCTGCTGTCGCGGGTTGCTCTGCCCTGCAGCTGCTCAGACCCACATGTAAACACCAAGCCACCAAATTGCTCTCCAAGTTACCTTTCATCTTCTGGAAGCAGAGAGTGAAACCAAAATCTGTTTTGCTGTGTTCAGAGCTCAGCTGGCCACCTCTCTGTGATGAAAAATCCTGCTGCCTTCTTGTCATGGCTTTGGGGCTGTCTGCTGGGATGCTGTATTCCCATCCCAGTGTCTAGGGCCAATTTTTGTGTTCTCCGACCCTAATGGGGGCAGAGTCCTTGTCCTAAACCTAGCAGTAAGGAAACTAGCTGTCTACTCAGCTTTTCCAGAAAAAAAGTGAAGTGATGGCTGGGAGGCCCGGTCCCTACTTAATGCTGTGATGTTGCCATGATGCTTCTTAAAACTGGAAGCTACCAATGAGACAAACTGTGTTTGGTTCCTGACCAAGTCTATGCTTGTCTGTGACGCAATTAGAGTGAAGCAATACACATGGTCCAAATTTCTCGTAGAGATGGGTGTTATTGCTGGGCAAAGCTCAGGAACTGTCCCCAGCCTGGTGGTAATTGTAAGGTATGGCAGTCCTTTGAAACTATTTTTGTATACAGGGCTGGAAGGGGCCTCCTCACTCATGTCCACTTACCTTCTATTTTCTTCAACTTGGTAGACTATTAGTTTTCATAGACATGACATACTCTGTCTTCAAGGGGAGGGGCTTGTCCTCATAGTATTCCAGCTGAAAACCTCTCCAAAACTTCCAGGCTCTGTGACCAAGAAATCATCTTCTCCTTTCCAACCTGCCTTCCATTTTGTCTGGTCCATACCAATTTAATTTGCAAAAATTGTTGCTTTGCTTAAAAACATTCCTCTTCTCCTTCAGCAAGAGAAAACACAGAACCCAGTGTAGAGGCTAACCAGTGGTTACCTCTCAAGATCCCCATGCAGTTTGCCCCAAACCGTAGCAACCCACACATCTGATGGTTAGAGCACTGGCTCTTATAGCCCCATAGGATTAGCAATAAGACATAAAAAGAGAGATTTCAGAAATTAGCAACTAGGTGTCCAGGGAGGCTGAGACTTGTTGGTTCACCTCGGGGCGCATCAAAAAAGATTGCCCTACTACCTGAGCATTCCTGTCCCTAACATGTGGGGGTAGATGTCAAAGAGGATTTGCAGTGGTCAGTGAAAGTTTCTAAGTCACTCGTCTGCCAGCAGCTCTCAGCCAAAGTTCAGAGAAGATGAGAGGAAAGCAAACCTTTGTGTTTTCATGACAACATGTATTTTAACCTACATAGATCTGTTTTCTCATTAAACTTAAAAGTCCCCTTGTTTTCAACCTCCTAAAATTAGCAGGAAATACTTCTCCATCTTTGCAACGCCTTTAGAGCCTGGCATGTTGTCCTTGCTGAATCTGGGCAGCTACCTAAATCAGTAATGGGAAATCCACTGATGCTGTCTGCTTCACAGAGACAAAAGCAAGAGATCATCCCAGCTCTGCAGGGCTGATGAGCTGACGCAAGCATGACCCCATGCCATCTCCACCTCTGGGAAGCCAGGCAGGTTGATGCTCTGCTGATAAACGTATCTGCGGCTGAGGAGCTGTCTGCAGCGTGGCTTCCATAATTACTAACTCTAGTTCAAAGACTTTTATGCAAAGGAACAATGGGGACCAAAACAGTGTTGCAGTGTGTTATGTACCACAGTGATCTGCCGTGATGGAAAGGCTTGCCCTGTCAGACAAACCTGCTTTTTGTGCCTCTGTCTTCTTCATAGCACAGTGGTAATTCCTACCGGTAAGGAGGCTATTGTCCATCTTTTGAGATGGATGTCTAAGAAGATGAAAACAAATTTTCTCAAAAAGGAAAATGCCAGCCAAATTGTCCTCAGTGAGCGTGCAGGAGACACATGTGCTTTCGCTTCATTTTCCTGCCTTCCCTTTGTATTGAGACTCGTGGCTTTTCTGCTCTCAGCAGGATGTAAACAACTCTGGGCCATGACCCACCACGTGGCCAGGCCCTGGCATCTCAGAGTGTTCACCATGCCGCTTCTGCTGCAGCCTGGCAGTCAGTGACCAACATTATGACTAGGCAGCCCCCCTGCAGCCAGAGCCGTATCTACGTTGCAGAGAAATGCTTTGTTTAAATCAGTCATACTCTATTCAGTCAGCACTGATGAGACAAGGTTCACCCCAGCTGTGGTCGCCTGGAGAGGCCATAAAACTTTTTGAATTATATTATCCCTTAATGACTGCCATGTATTTGCTGAGACATGGTTTATTTTCAGTCGATTGCTTCCTTCCCAGCACAAACCCAGAATGGAAGCCCAGTGTATTTGCACCCTGAAGGCAAAGCTACAGGCAGCACCTTCAAATTATCACTAAATAACATAAATCTATCCTGGCTGGTGGATTGCTGGGAGGGGAAGAGGAAAAAGAGAGAAGCAGTGGCATCTAGGCTCAGAGTGGCATCTCCCTGAGAGGGAGGGGTGGCTCATTTCTTCTCATCAAGAACATGGGAATCCTGGAGATGTCCAAGTCAGAAGTGGTCAATGTGGTTGGGTTGCTCCAGGGTTCATCCACACTGACTGCCAAGAATGGATCTGTGGTCCATCAGCTCTGTTTGCACTACATGAGATGCTCACCAAAACAGTACTGTTTCATCCTAAAATTCATTGGAAAAAGCTCATCTAAAAAAAAAAAAGTGAAACTGCCTGGCCAGAACCAGCTTGTAACCTTAGTTTCATAAGGTGAGATGAAAAGACAGGGATGTGAAATACATGGACTGGGTAGTAGCTGGGGCTTGCTCCATGCCTAGACAGTTTCCCAAGTGCAGAATGACCAAAGGCGCTGAGGTCTTAGGGCAAAAGGGATGTTTGGAAGAACCTCACAGGGGGAAGTGATTTTGCTGTGAGTCACCCTCAGCTCAGGTCTGATATCCCTGCCTAAAGATGAAGAGGTAATCGTCTCTGATTAATGCTGGCAAATCTCTGTGAACTTCAGTGAGGATATGAAAGGACTGACATGTCTTTTTGAGATGGGGGTAAGATAGAGTACAGCCAAGTGTGGGAAGAAAATTAAGCTGAGATGTAGTTTTTAATTACCAATAAAGCCATGCTCTAGGACAGAGGGTTGAGAGCTGGACTTGGTCTCTTCCTACTCTTCCTACTTCCTACAGCTAATGCTTACCGTGAAGTTGAATTTGTAATATTGAAATGTTCATGCTGGCCCCTCTTCCCTTCTGTAATTATTTAGACCACAGCTGTGGCCAAAGACTTCCAGTGGGTGCCAGTAAAATGCTGAAGGGCAGCATAAGTGAGCTCAGCACTTTGCAGAAGCAAGCTGTCCCTTCACCAGCTGATCACCCAGATGAGGAGCGAGGAAGGATGGGCTCTGGACTGTACTGTTCCCTGCTCAGAACATTTCCTGTTTTCCAGAACATGCAATTTCAGGTTTCCTTCACCACCTCTGAAGGTTGGAGATGTTTGCTTTAAATGAATTCTGTGTTTCCTCCTTGATTACCTGAACCCAAGAACTGGAGCTGTGATCACAGTGTTTGGTTTCCCAGATCTACTGAATTCATGAAAGACAATTATGGATGGTCAATGTCTGGACACATCTCAGGCCTCTTGTCCCATTTTGAGAAATGTGAGTAGAAATGCTGTGATCTTCCTGGCAATAACTCTTCATGTGCTTTGGTACCCCATTAGGCCAGTTAATAAACCTATCACATGCCATGGAGGGGAGGCAGCTCCCTTGTTCAACTGGAAGAGAGAAAGTTATTTGTCCAAAGCCATGCAAGGGAATGATGTTAAAGCCTGAGTTAGCACTTCCAAATTTCTGATGACTAAAAGCAGTTTTAGACTTTTCCTCTCTCCCAGCACTTACCACAGTGCTTTTATAATCTGAAAAGAGATGCTTGAAGACAGGGAACAGACCCATAGCAAGGAAAGACAGGAGCTCTGTTCCCCTGTTCTTACTGGTACTCTAGGGCAAATAACCAGATGTTTCAGGATGCTCCTTCCAGGGCATAGGTGTATTTTACTGGTTAGTACATAATCCCTGTATTTCAGGCTTAGCATCTTTTGACAGGAGTCTTGCACATTTAAGATTTTTCAGTTACACACTGATAACTCGTTATTCTACAAATCTATTTGGCTTACAGAAAAGAAAAACCCTACAGAAGATATCACAGCATAACACATCCTCACTTCCCCTCCCTTCAAGATTACACGCTGCTGCCCAGATAATATTCCAGGGTGGATGACATCTTTCATCTGCTCCATCTTATTAAAACCCCCTAGCACAGGGCATGAATATTCATGGGCACTATATATAGCACTGTGCATGTTAGTACCCACGGCTGGGAGCACAGCTTGGGTACCCACACTACGATCTGGACGTTTGGGTGTTTGTAGGGCCTTTTTCTCTGTGGCCACCCAGGCTCTTGCTGGTGGTGGCCCCAGCGCGGTGTGAGGAGTCGTCTGCTGCTCTGCTCTCCTGGCAGGGATTGCACAGGGTTTCAAAGCTTCGCTCCAGTGTGGTTATTAAAGGCTTTTGTTTATCTTGTGAAATCTGCTCTGTGAATGCTGACACCGGCTGAAGTGCTGGGAGAGTTTCCCCGGCTCTTCCTCTCGCTGTCTCTCACGGGTCTATTCCCATGAAAACGATCTCAGGTGTGCGGTGCGTCATCATCCTACCCCGGGCGCTTTCTGCCTTACTGGCAGGGAAGATGAATGAGCACTTTCTGAAGCTCTGCCCATGCCCCGGTGCTCCTCCTGCTTCCAGCCCGCTGCAGGGACCCGGGGCTCCCAGCAGGAGAACAGCCCATGCTGGGCAATACTGCCTCGAGCTCATCTGTGCTGCTCAAGCAGCATTTTCCCAGCCTCTCTCCTGTCTCACCCCGCAGGGACCCAACCTCTGCCAGAAGAGCCGAGTCCTCTCACGACAGGCCCTGCTGGAGCATATGCTGCCAGATAGGAAAGCAATGCAGGCTCCAGGGCTGGGGGTCTCATCATGGCAAAGCTCACACAGTGACAACACCATGGTGGTAGTCCTTAGCCCACAGCTTCCTTCTGCCCAGCCTGGTTGTGCTCACGGCTGAGGAGCGGATCCACCATGCCAGCAGCCACATGACCTGCAGGACACCCACATGAGGGGCATGCTGCAAGAACGGGATTCAGCAGCCCCACTTGCCACATCCCTCCTCCTCTGCAGGGCCACAGAGGTGCCTCCACAGCAGGCTGTGCTGTCCCAGCAATGGCCCTGGCCTTGCAGGATGCCTCCTGCCACCAGCCACTCGCTGGAGGGGCAGTGGGCATACAGCCTCAGCCTGGCTCCTCCGTGCAGTGCTGCCCTCCACGCCGCAGGCCTGTGGGAGGTTGCAGCAGAACCTGGCTCGCTTTCTGAGAAAACAAGGAAAGAGAGATTTACCCTAAGCCCTGGGAAGCCCATGTATTTTCATTGTATTTTAATTTAAAGCGATTGTCTGCCCCGCCCAAGATTATCTCATGGGAAAGAAAAGCCTGGCTCAGTGACTCGTGGTGAAACTTGTCCCCGAGCCAGATTTCCCACACCTGATGTTCCTCTGCAGCAGCAGAAACCGGTGTATTTCAGTTCACAACACAGCCCCAGGGGCAGTGCTGGGGGTGAGGGGACGGAGGGGGAGGATGGGACCCACATCTCCTCCTGCTCTCCCAGAACAAGTCAGGCAAGTTTGGGTGCTGAGTGGCTGGGTCCCAGAGCTGGAAAGGGCACGGTGTCACCCTGGGAATGGGCCTCACGTGGTACCGCAGCCAAGGGAACCTGTCTCAGGGATACGTTGAAACATACCCTGCTCTCTTGTGCAATAGGTCTTTGCAAGTACAATGCCGTATTTATATGGTGGGAACGGAGAGCCCAGGGCTGGACTCAGCAGATGCGTGAGTAAGCAGCTTCCAGGAGGCCCAGGTGCCGGCTGGGCCAGCCCTGTGATTCCTCCTCAGGGAGCAGATGCATGCAGAGAGCTGGGGCTTGAGCAGCGTTTCCCAGCACGGGGGGGGGGACAGCTTAGGAGCTGTCTGATCAAAAATGAGCTGTTTCTTTGTGTATAAACACCCTATCACCTGGATGCACCAAAGCTTGGCTCTGAGAGAGGCAACAACGCAAAGGAGAGCCAAGATCTGTAAGCAGCACAAGCAGACCAAAGACAGGTGGAAAAAGTCAAACTGGCTTCTGCTTTCAAAATGGAAATGATTGCTTCAAGTGTAATCCATTAGACAACTTGATGAAAAAGCTAGTTAGCACCTGAAGTACATTTTAAAATGTGGTAAAGCTGTTAACACAGTCATACCCCTCTCAGGAAAGGGGGAGGGTGTAATGTTCTTGTGATTGCATTTCAGCGGGGCTCCTGGCCCCGACTGCCTCCACAACTGGGCTCATTTCAGCCCCTGATCAGAAATCAGCCTGTTCTTTCACAGTAAGTAGGGTGTAACCTAGAGGGCTTCAAGCTCTCCTGAAGGGACCTTTGAGACTTGCCCTTCTGGCTCTGGGAAGGAGGCTGTGTTGAGTCAGATGAAACTTGGTATTATTTTGGGGATTAATTCCCTGTCAGGGTTTAGTGGAAGCTCGGGAAAGCATTGCCAGCTGGGATCTTGGCACAGCTGGGCCTGTTTAGGGTGTGCTCATACAGAGAAAAGAGAAGAAAGGCCCTAGTCTTCTTTACATCTCTCCCATCACTAGCACCAGAGCTCTATTGGGGCTTCGTGCAGAATTACATGACGTAGTGTTTGCCTGTGCTGAAGGAGTTGTGTTGGCTACACCAGTAGGAACTCTCTGATGAGTTACTCTGTTGGATGCCGAAGCTTGCGGATCAGGATCTGAGTCAGAAACCATAGTAAGAAGGGTACTAAGAACATACTCTACATGCACTATTTTGGCACTTGATGCTGATCATAGTTCAATCAGATTGAATAGAAGTCCCTTCTTGTCTCAGTTAAGTGACACTTGTATGGAATCACACTTGTCTAGCAATGGGCTTGGCTAGCTTAATCCAGCCTGGTGGGGTGGTTTGTATTAGCAACGGTCTCCCAGGAACTATGCTGTGCTCTCAGCATCATCTGAAAATACAGGTTGGTCAAGCAGCACTGCGACACAGAAACAAGCCTGAGCCTTACCAGAGCTCTCTTTGTCCCAGCAAAGCCACCTGGGGCTCCATTTAATGAGATAGCCCAGCTCCTGGGAGGGGTGGTGGTGAGGCTGAGTTCACGGGTTTCAGCGAGTTTTAGTGTGCTTATTGTGCACATGACAGGATATGGCTCAGTGGAATGACTCATTCCGTGAGAAGTTAATTCACACTTCCCTGCTGTTTCCATTCGCAGGTCTTTCTGGAAGCTTGAGTGCTGGGAAGCTGCAAAGCTGGCTCTACTTATCAGCAGTAATTCCCTGTTCCCTTCCAGTTTCTGCATTTGGTGTGCTCATTGCCTGTGCTCCACCATGTTTTGTTGTTTTGTTTTTTTTAATCTGAGCCCCAAATGCGGACAGATAAAAGCCCTCCATAGTCCTGTGTGTGAACTTCTAGGATAGAGTTTTGATGTTGTAGAAGCAAACTTTTCAGCATTTCATTAAGCACTTGCTAGTGTTTAACTACCAAATTTAAGTGAGTTCAGTGGCAAAATTACCTACCAGCCTAATGACAGAGCAGCAAGCTGTTATTAGGTCTCCAAACACAAGTTCCATTTGGGCTTGTCTGAGGCCCTCCAGACCAGTCCCTGGCTGATGGCTTAAGGAGGGGCACCAGGAGCATTGCAAACTTATTGTTTGTCCTTTCAGCAGCCTCCATCCTGAGCAGCTGCTGAGGGAGGGGAACATTATCTGAGGCCACAGGAGGATCTTCAAGGCTTTCAATGATTGGAGGGGGAGGGATTTTTACTCCTGTTAAGTCCTAACTTTACAAGGGAGAAATGAGGCAATTCCCCTCTTACCTTACTGTCAGTAAAATGGAATACCTCCTCCACTATTTATAATCCAAGCTTACTTTGCTCTGACAAAATGATGAATGCAAATTGCAGACATTTAAAAAAAAAAAAAATTTATTTGAACAAATATTTGACACAATCACAGAGGAAGAAAGCAGCTCTCAGTACAGTTTCTTTTCCAGAATGAAAGAATCCCTGTTTATACCAAGCTACTGCAGGACAATGTTTGCTCTCCCCAGCATGGGGCAAGGCTACTGTTCTTTGTACCTGTGGATTTGCTCTGCACAAGGACAGTGCAGCAGGTCACATCTGAATCCTTGCTTTCACAGGTTAAAGAAATGCATAAAGACCCAACAGACAAACTGAAGTCATAATATAACAAAGGTGCCTGTACAGGTAAGAGACACTGGGATATATGGTGAGAGCTTTGTTCAATACATGGTATGCTGTCTAGAGATGTGTAGCACACCTCACTTCTAGCGACTGCCTTTTTACTCTCCATCTCTGTGGATCCCTCACTGGACCTGGACAGCATTTTGGTTGGGGGAGTCCTGTCAACTCACAACTCATTCTGGCACACTAGTCTGTTGAGGTCTCAAAGCCCTACCCAACAAGCAGCTCTATGGCTGAAAGAAGACTTGCCCATCTCATTCAGACCACTGATAACAGCATCCTCATGTCACGTCCTGGGGACTACGTGAGCTGTACCACAAAGAGAGATGTTTGCAGGCATTTGGATCTAGAGCCACACTGGATTGTATGTACTTATTTTTGTACAAGCCCACTGGCCCAATTACGCATTCTTTCAGCACAGGGCAAACATTCCCAGCTATATCCCCAAACATCACATTATTTCAGAGCATTCCCAAAGTGATGGATAATGTCCAGATGCAGAGAACCCCAAGTATTGAAAGCATTGCTTGACAGATCTGTCATACTTTGCTATACAAGCCAGAATAAAATGTCTCTGTGAGAAAAGTTTTAGAAGTTAATGCAAGTTCTGCAATAAAGTATGAGTAGACTCACTAGTAAATGAATCCCCTGAGAAACTGGGGAGTGGGCAACGAAGCAAACATAGCAAATATCTGTCTCTGACAGGAACTTCATGAGTTTCCTTTGCTTTTAGTTTCAGCAGATCAAGCTGTGATCCTTGAGAAAGGAAAGCACAACAGAAAGAAGCCCTGAGCCCTCCATTCCTGTTCAGCACAGCATGAGGTAATTGCTGTTCTCCTGTCTGGGTTTGAAACAGAGGATTTTACTGGCCAAGAGGAACTATCTCTCTACAGACCCCTCCTTTTTGATTCAGAATTTAAAGTATGGACAACATTACACTGAAATTGACGTCACTAGTCCCTAAATGACTCACCGATTAAGTAGAATCACAACTTTCATTTAACACTGTTCCTTCTTTCCTTATTCATTTTCCCTTCTTTCACCTCTTCTTCCCTTTTATTCCCTTCCTTTTCTACCTTCTCTCCTTTTCTTTTCTAACGTACACTGACTTTCCATCCACATTTCACCTCTTGGCAGCGTTACAAACCTTTCACTGACACAGTTTGCCCTCTGCTAGGCAGACAGAGCCACCCTCGGCTGCTCCTCACCTATTCTTTCTCTCTGATCACTACACACACAAAGGCCTTTCATAACAGGTCCCCAAGTTTATGACCCCCTCTTCAGATGGGGCTACAGCACTGGCACTCAGTGGAGTCCAGTTCCTTTCAAAGAACATTTTGCTTAAAGAATCAATGCAGCTTCCAATGCATGTTCTCTTCAGCTGGCTAATAGCCTTTATTTAGGAAAAACCTTCTCAAGGGCACTCTGAATACAGGGCTTTTAAGAAAGAGTGCAGCTTTTTTTTCCCAGCCAAGTGGCATCTAGCTATTTGGGAAAGCAGAATCAGAGGAGAAACACAAGTCTTGCTTTACAGTCTCAGCAGCCTGTGTTTGACCACACTGCAGTCACCCATAGCTGTCCCTGCCCTCCTCATTCTCTGTCAGGACTCTGGAAGCCTGTTAGTTTCAGACAGAAAAATGGCCATTTTGATCAATGTAAGGAACCTGCCTGTTCTGCAGTACTAAGTTTTGACATATTGAAGGCTCCTATATTAGCCTGGGACACGACAGGCGCGTCCATCAGGTACTTAGAGCTGCCTGGACCGTTCCAAATCCCCGCACAACAGTTCATGTTTCCCAGGCATTAGATGCTGTAACCCAGCAAGAGCCAGGTTTCCAAGCCCAGCAGCTTATCATACCCTCCTCACTGGGGCCACAGGAGCAGTCACTCCAAGAAGGTGTGGAGTAATACTGGCATCACGTGTTTCTTTTGTCTCCTCTTCCCAAGCACAATTTCAGACAAAGCAGAAGAACTTCTTCCAGCGGCACTTGGAGAGAGTTTTGATGCCTTTGGCTGTCATCTTCTTTTCCTGACGTGCTTTGTGCTCAACACCGCTGACAATGGCCATGTCAAACACTTCTTTGAGGTTCTTCTGGGTCAGTGCTGAGCACTCCAGGTAGGCTTCAGCCCGGATTTTGTCTGCTAGACCTTCTGCCTGAGGCCGGGGCACGGGCTTCACATGGTAGCGATCCAGGCTGATGAGGACATTGACATCATCCCGCAAGTCTGCCTGCGTCCCCACTAGGAGCACTGGAGCCCGGGGGTTGTGAGTTCGTATCTCAGGGATCCATTTCTCTGTAATGTTTTGGAAGGAGCTTGGATTTACCACACTGAAGCAGACAAGGAAGACGTCAGTGTCTGGGTAGCAAAGTGAGCGCAAACAGTCAAAATCCTCCTGTAGAGAATGGAGAGGGGGGAAAAAAAATATATCTTCACTGGACTGAACATGAGAGTTCTAAGAGCACAATGCTGCAGTGACATTTTCACACGTTAACTAGGACATTCACCAGTCTGTGTCTGCCATGTCAGCGAATGGCTGACACTGTGCTAGCAAATCTCCTTCCTTTCCAGTTAAATACTGCCTTCCACAAAAACCTGCAAATGGGCCCTGTCCCACAGGACCGGAGCTGATCGTTCCTTTGACAGAGCTTACCTGGCCAGCAGTGTCCCACAGCTGGATCCGCACTGGAGCTCCATCCACCAGGACCTGCACTGTAACAGAAAGAGAATAAGGATGAGACCACAGAAGTTTTCAGCACACACGCATACTTTTTTTCTTTTTTCCCCTTGGAGTACTTCGTTTTGTATCCTGCTAAAGAGACCTCTGAAGTCACTGAAGTCACTTCAGCCTGTCCTTGCTGTTGAGCATCCCCACAGACCTCACTAAAACAGCTGAAGTTTGCATTGGAAACAGTATGAGACATGCTATGGATGTCCTGATTTGGTTATCCCTCAGGTGCTTTGAACTGTTTTCCAGTATTCTCAAAGAATCGTTCCATATTACTGAAGAAGTCTTTCTTAGGAAGAAGAGCCCTTAAACAAACAGTGCCCTGAAAACAATCTGTTGTTCTTCCACTCTCCAAGTGGAACAAACAGAACTTCAGCAACTTGTTCCCAGCTTCTTGGCTTAGGGAAGAAGCCCAAATCAGTCTTCGTTAAATGAACTATTGGTGATTTTCCCCATTTATTAAAAAACATATCTATTTCAGGAAGTGTCCCAGATAAGAAAAAGCAAATACCTAAAACCAACTTGGAAATAAAGAAGCTATTAAGGAAGCAGTGACGAGTGAAATCCCTTTCAGAGGCTATCCACACACTGAAAACTGCTGAGTTACAAATGTGAGGTCTGCTCCCATTTCACTCCCTAATCACAGTAAGCCTTCATGTGGTATCAGCTGACTCAGACTGAGGGCTGGCAGGACCTCTAATGGAAATCTGGAATGAAACTGTTAGATGTTTAAGTGCACAGACACCGCAGAGTCTGGCTGGGAACTGAGGAAAAGGAGAGAAAGATGCCAGAGGAACTCGCAATCAATTAAAAGTCTTGACAATGGGGATGGGGATGTGCTCTGCTGAATGGAGGCAGACATCCTGTGCTAAAGTGACAATGGCTGGCACTTCACACTAGCTAGCTAAACTGCTTCTTTGGGCCCAGGAGGAGGCTTTATTGG